>NC_142104.1:11347500-11677500 GCF_056152115.1 Neolamprologus brichardi
TTTGTCTGCATATATTTTGAACACTGCATTTTTTTTTACTTATTACATTTAAGCACTCTGAGCTAATTCAACAATTTTGTGACAATTTTGGCAACAGCCCAGAATATGTATCCATGAAAACTACAGAAAATCAAAATCCTTACAGTATTTTACAAGTCTTGTGTAAATTGTGTATTTGTATTGCTAGAGCAATAATAGTGGTTGTCCGAATTTTACATAATAGCATTCATTTATTTGCATGTATTTGGTAAAGGCTGAAATATAATTCATTTATGCAACACACATGTGAATGTTAAAATATGAATTTGTATAAATGCAAATGCCACATTGGTGTTACTTATCCCATAAATGTTCCTGAGCTGGTTTCACCACTGAAATATTTAAATGGCATTGAGGCAAATGCAGACATATTATAATACCGTTAAGATATCAGGACAGTTTTATCCACAGGGAAATTAGTGTTTGTTATCTAACTGGGGTCATAGAAATATATAAAACCGTGCCCTCTTATGGCTAGGATTAAAGTAAAAAACAAATAAACAAACAAACAAAATAACATGTTAAGGGTGTTTAAGAATTAAAACAACAATGTAAGCTAATTTTTAAAGTTTTCAAGTTAAGGTACTAGTAATAGAAACTGAGTTTATGTCAGACTTTTATAGCTTCATCTAGCATCTATCGTAGGAAATCGCTAATGAGAAATGGAAAAGAAATGTTTTTCCAATGTAAGCTAAAAATAAGGGGAAAGGCTTAAGCTGAATTTTGAAATTTTGCGTTAATCTATTTGAGTTTAACTGTTAACATTACAGTGACTCAAAGGGTTACTTCACCAATAGATAAAGAATTCATATTGTTTTATCCCTGGACTGTTCAATTTCAAACAGTGCTTTCAACGTTCTTGCATAAATGCAATGTAAATTTCCGGCACTTTGTTCTACTGTTTTACTTGAGTCTCACTGCCCTCGTATGCAGATGGTTTTAATGAAAAGCTCTAAATTACTTGCCAGTTAATTGCCAGACACAGAAACCGTAAGCGCCTTGTGTTATACAACATTTAGTTGCAGTTATTTACCTGACAGAGCTGATGGAGAGAAAACAAAGTCAAACTGCATATATACATATATATACACACATATAAATTATGGTTGCCAGAGAAATGAAAAACAAAGTGCTTAAGTTCCTCTGTATCTTCTGAATGTGTACATGGTAACCTATTCCAATGTGGATTTACATTAAAATATGTGTTCTAGGACTTAGTGAAATCATTATCGAGTCCATTTACAAATACAAATTCACAGCAGATGTCGGTAAACCAATCAGTAAAAGAATATACTATGAATATACTAAAGTTATTGGAGTCCATCATTCTTGTTCACACACACAATGAAGCTTTTGGTAGTTCGGTTTTGTTCGTCTTCTTTTGGAATTAAGCTGTATCCTTTTAGGCCTGTTTGGTTGAGTGGGTTGTCATTGTATGAGTAATCACTTTTGTTAATGCTTCTGCTATTGACCTGGTGAATGCAAAGGGGGACGCTGTTCTTTGTGTAATTTGAAATGAATAGGCTGGCTGCAATAGCATTACTCATCGTCATCTGTAATATTAAAAAAATGTCTGTAAATTTGACTTGAGATAGTAAAAATGTATATCATAATAAATTTTAGAGCCTCATTACATATTTTCTAAAGAGCACAACCAATCTGTGCGAGTGTGTGTGTGCTGTGTGTGGGTGGGGGAGGTGGGGGGTGAGTTTGATAAGCTGGTAGCTGTCTTTTTTGATAGATAGATAGAACATGCAAATATAATTGAAATAACAAGAGGGAAAAAAAACTTAAAAATCATCACGTTTTCATGTATATATCTATATCTACAGAATGTGTGCGCTCGAAAAGGAGTAGGATGAGGTTTACACTTTTCCTGTTCCTACCCCCTTATTTCAAATTTCATTGCTTACAAATCCATATCCAGAATTCAACATTATTTGATCCATATATGTTTAACTATGTACAAGTCTAACACATTGAACATACACAAATAAAACAATTTTCGGCACGTAAACCCAAACAACAACAAACTACATTTTTACATAAACTAATCATCCTGTGTTTAACATCCGCTTAATCTCTGAGTTTATTTTATATCTATGTGACAAACACCTTAATGAACACTTAAGCTTTGGTTACTCTGGCCTCGATCTATAAAAAATGAGGACACTATGAGACAACTCAGTCACTGAGAGGAAAATTTCCTATATTCATGCAATTTATTATTTTTGAACAATCGTGTAAATTTTTGTATTGATGTACTTTTCTTGATTTCATCTGTACAGGTGTTCCGCACACTAACTGTAATGCTGTGATATTTTACATTTGTCCTTACTACTGACTTGCTGAACATAAGGAATCCTCTCAGGTCATGAGGGACCCCAAAGCGCTTTACACACCCAGTCCTCCACCCATTCACACACTGGTGGAGGCAAGCTACAGTTGTAGCCACAGCTGCCCTGGGGCAGACTGACAGAAGCAAGGCTGCCATATCGCACCATCAGCCCTTCTGGCCAACACCAGTAGGCGGTAGGTGAAGTGTCTTGCCCAAGGACACAATGACCGAGACTGTCCGAGCTGGGGCTCGAACCTTCCGATTACAAGGCGAACTCCCAACTCTTGAGCCACGATCGCCCCATCGTGGCTCAAGAGTTGGGAGGGCAAAGATTTATTTGCTGCTTTGTACATTGTTTGTGCAGTTCTGAGGTCAACCAAATCTTTAAATTTGAGAATATTTAATTTGATGAAATTAATTTTAAATGTAATTTTCTTCTTTATTTAAGTAATAAACAGCATGCTTCTCCATCATGCCAAGTCAGACATTTATACATTTATACCAAACCAAGACACAAATGCAAGACTGCAGCGCTCAATGTGATCATTAATTTTTAAGCTTGACTTTTGTTTATGTTTCAAAGGAAGTGGGACTAGTTTGTCCATCTTTTGTAAATTTGATTGGTTGTTGGCCAACCTTTTCTAACAGATTTTGGTGGGGTGGGGAAAACATGCTTTACGGTTTCATGAACTGACAGACCTGAAGACTGAAAGATTACAGCAAGTAAAAGAAAAACAGTGGTGAATTAAGATGATTAAGCTGATTTCTCTCAGCTTCATGACGTGATTTACTTTGTTGAAGATAATCTGTGTTTTTTTTTTCTTCGGCCGCTGTTTTTTAAAACATTTAATAGTTGAACAAAAGAGAATTGACACACCATTGCTTGAGTTGATGATTTAACACTTTGGATGCCTTCCTATTTAACACAAATACAATAAATACAAATACAAGGGTAATAAAATAAATGTTTGCTACTGTTAGATACTGTATCTGACATACAGAAAATTTAGCAAATAAATAGTTTGGCCTTTTTTGGTCATAACCAAATAAGGTGAATAACAAATAAAGATCTCTTTTATTTTTATTGCCGTTTTTTGGGGGGTTCACATATTTTTTTATTACTTATTTCAAAGTTAAATATGAATCAGTATCTTTTCAAGTGGTCATAGGACCATGTTTAAATCTGTCGTTTGCTTGAGGAAAAATGATTCTAAAATCTATCATATTTGAAACCAGCTTAATGAAGGGGACTAATTGATCAAAACAATATCATAATTATAATCACGGCGTTGATCTGGGCTCATTACCCATTCTAGATGCAGAAATTTTGTTCAATTTAGTGGATGCTGACAGAGCCACGCTTTGCCTTTCCAGACTGCTAATTTCTTGGTGCCACGTGTACATCATTTGTCTTGGACCAAAATCTATTCTGAATAGAAGGCTTTCATTAAGTCATCCAATAATGAGCCTGTTTGTCAAGTACAAATGCCACGAGTGCTGAGGGCAGTCATTCAAGGGCACATTTTCCATGCATTGTCAATTGTGTTGCTGTGTTCACCCAATAGTAAAGGAAAAAAATCCAATAACCGTTTCCCTGTAGAATATTGCATCAAATTTTAAAAAAAAATAGCATGATATTAAAATTGCTGTGTATGTTTAGCTAAAATTGTATGAAGTGAATGCAGTTTACAGTGTATGCGGTATGTATTTGTAGCTTTTTTGTGTTTATTCTTACTTATTTCTACATTTTCTTTTCATGCTGCTAATGTATCTCTTTTCTTGCCTTTGTTAAAGCCACAATATACATATTTAATTGACCCCTCAGGTCTACTCACATGTAAACAGTCAATTCACACTGTGATGGGGTTTTACCCTGTCTGATCAATTCGCCAATCCCAGCAGGGCTTGTCTGTCAGCAGGTTATCTTGTAACAGTGATAACACAGCTCTGATTTTCTTTTTCTGTAATGGAAAGGTGAAGAACTAATTAGCTCATTGGGCTGTTAAATTTCTGCAAGAAAAGGTGTTAAAGACAGATCCTGCTGATGGAAGCCATGTAAGTGTTCAAACCACATGCTGCACAAGGACAAAAATACCATGGAGTCAGTAATTAAGAAATAGCTTGAAGTAATTTCTCAAAAAAATTTTAACTGTTAGAATATTCCTCTTTCACTTAATCTCCTCTTTTTGTCCTGAATATTAAGTATGTAATTCATTTTACAACTGATTTGGAACTTCATTAGTGTCTTTGTCCTCTTCTGCTTTTGCTGTAAAATGATCAGCCACAACATTAAAATCGCTTTCAGGTGAAGTGAATATCACTGATTATCTCATTACAATGTCATCTGTCAAGGTGTAGAATATTTTAGAAAGCAATCTGATATATTTAAAGCATGGAAATGAGAAAGTATCAGGATCTAACTGACAATGTTGGACTTGTGATGGTTAGACAAGTCATAGCAACTCTAAAACAGCCGCAATTTTACAGTGGTAGAGCCCGAAAAGGTACTCTATGTGCCCAAGGCTAACTCATTTGCAGGAGGAGCCAAGAGTCGGTCTGAAGAATAACCCACAATGTGCCCTAGGTGTGTTTTTCATTTATCAGGAGAAGAGGACAAAATGCACTATGACTTCTATCTGGTATATGACCTTTCTAAATATTATTCCAGACCATCTATACCCCTTCGTGAAAAGACTAATCTCTGATCACACTGGCCTTTTCAAGACCAGTTTACGAAACATGTCAGATAATTTAAGGTGTTGACATGGCCTCTAAATTCAGTTCTCAGGTGTTTGAAAAGAAGGTCAGAACTACGGACACCCCACCTCATGATTTAAAGTACTTAAAGGAGCTGCTGCTAACATCTGGTACCTGATAACATACAAAAGCTCTATAAGTATTCTGGAACGCAAACAGGTTTGGTTGCATGAATGAGGTGACCTACAGAATAATAGGCAGATGCTTTTAGCATTGTAGCTGATCCATGTATACAACCACTGGTGTAGAAACTGATGAAGAACCTTGTTTCCCAACCATCACACTAACCACACCCCTGGGCAGGTGAATGCATATCTGACATATTACATAAAGTCTGTGCAACAGTCTCTACTGCATCATGAGCCAATGTAATATATTATGCCTCTTAAACACAGGGGAGATGGCAAGTAGAGACGTGATGTGCATGCAGCTGAAGTTTGCAACAGAGAATGTCCTGAATTATTTAATACCAAACAAGGTTTGGGTGAGCACAGAGGATAACAGTTCATTTAGGTAATGCATGGTGAAAGCACTGTCAAATTTTCCCCAGATACATTCTTAACACTTCCAAAGGAAGAGAAATATACTGTAAAACTACATTGTGTACTCTTACGAAATATTGCCCGAAGCATTAATTGTAATGAGTTAGAAGTCCTGAAACGGCCTAGTTTTAGAATAACAAGGTGTTATTTTTCTTCTATATTTAAATGTAACAATACAGAATCTTGAACTCTTCCATGACAAAAAGTTGAGCTTATTAGTGAAGTTTTAATATAAATATTTGCAATAATTCTACTTTTCTTTTGGAAATGGACTACTGAGCAATAGTAGTAGTGAATCTCTCATATGTGCTTAAGCCTTAAAAATCAATTTAGTACCATCCCTACACCATATATGTCCAGCTGGACATCACTAACTAAAATAAATGATATTTTGTGTCTCAGGCTTAGCTGGCTCAGCTAGCCATGCTTTGCACCGTAAATAAACCGCAAGGTGCAATACATCTCAGACCAAGATGTATTTCCTGCATGTACAGCACAATCCTAATCTATCTTCATACTCAATCATAATATGAGCACTGTGGAGTTCTTTTATAGTACTGTGTAAAAGAGAGTGAAATAAGTGAGAGTGCTTAGTGTATGTGTCTGTATTAGTGGTGTGCCTGTTGGTTTTTGAGTGACAGCGGGCGCCATTGCCCGCTGGAGATGTTGCTTTATGTGTTTTTTGCATCTCTGCCTTTTATATGGAAGTGCAGTTCTACCCAGTGTGTGTGCAGTGTTGTCTCAGCTTAATGTGTGCTCCCAGTGTTACCACATCTTCAGCCCATTCTGTAAAACACCGGGGGCTGCACAAAGTCATTTTCTGATGCTTATGGTACAAATTTGCAAGCGTGAGCATATTGCATTGCTTCATGAGATAGAAGTCAACCCGCATTTTCCAAGTGTCAGTAAAATAATTCAACTCATTAGGCTACCAACTCTTATCAGTTGTTTATGGGATCACAAGAACTAGAACTTTATTGGCGGGTGATTCCCTCAGGCACTCCCTGCCTTTTTATCAGGGTCTGTATCTCTGTATCTTGTGTTAAGATTACTGTCATCAAGGAGCCCTTTCTCATCTCCATCCACACTAGTTATCACTGTCCCTAATAACACAGAGCACCAGTGAAAGAAGCCAGCAGCCTCTAAGTGATCTTATCAAGGTCATCCCCTGGATAGCGCTGAGGAAAATAAAACAGATAAGAGATCTTCCATAACTTAATTAGCTTTTTATCACACAATGCAATTACAAAATTGTCAAGCAGCTGGTATAAGAGGCTGGGAACACTTTGAAGGAACTAACAATAACAAAGTGGTCAATGCCACTGGGAGAGCGATGGCCCTTTTCGTCTCCTCAGCTAAAGGCTGTAACTCAGTACAGAGGGTAAATCAGATGGAGCAATGTGGTTTATTTAGCATCCATTGAGTAATGGTAGCCCAATGCAGAACATACCATTCTGAGGCCAGAGCACCCACTGAGATGCTGATAAGAGAGATTAATGGTGTTGTCTGAGTGGCTGGCATACGATCAGTGCTTGAGCAACCCAAATCTGACTGCTATCTAAAGCATCTGTATCCCTGCGAAGCATTGAGCTGGATGAGGCAAAAGGACAAGATGTCACATGAATAAATAAAGCGACAAGACTAGGGGGTAAAACAGCCCATTGCCTGTACATTCTGGTCAATGCACAAAACCTGCATTAAGGCAACACATGAGGAAGTGACAGCGAGATGGAGAGAAGGGAAAAGGAATAGGTATAAATGTATAAATAAATCAAAAGGTTAAGCAGAGAAAACAGAGAGTTTGAATTGCAGTCACACTGAATATGGAAATCTTTTTGTAAGTGTGCTCAAAATTTGCATGGAAATTGCATTTTGGTCCCTTGCTCTTTTGTGTGTGTTTCTGTGCGTATATGGCAGGCAGGGTGGAGGTCTATTATCGCTTTTGTAATCTCACCACTGCAAAGAATCACACACTATGTTCTGGATGTGATCAGCTTTTTCTCACACAGAAGTTAGAGTTGGAAGTTATACCAAGTGCATTCATTTCATTCGCAAAAGTATGATCAAATTCGTTTGTTTGCAGAGAAAAATGTGTCTTGGTGGCCTTATATGTCATGTCCGGTTACGCTGCAAGAGCTAAAATTGACTTTTAAAGAAATATGGAATAAAATATACACCGCTCCTTTGGTAGTTACGTTTGCACAAATGCTATAAAGTATCTTTTTAAGTTTAAGTGGCTGAGTTGGGGGTGGGACTCTCAGCACTGCTGGTCATTGTTTCATCCCACTGTCTTTCTTTGGTGGTGGCAAATGTCTATGAAATACTGTTATTTTTCACGCTGCATAAAACTTGCAATTTCCTTGAGGCTAAAAGCAAACACTGAGCACTGGGAAGAGATGGCATAAAAGCCATTTTCTTTCCCAACAACAATCAGTTTGAAAATGTCAACTAAACTTATAAGATTTTATTACTGGACTGCAATTACGATACTCTGCATAAACAGCGTCCTAAAATAATCCTACACAGAATGTTTTAGCAGTGTGTTACGGTAACATTAGTTTTTTATTAGTTTATCTATTTACTGTTTGTTCATCCATCCATCTATTCTCTTCTATGCTTTTCAGGGTCACAGGTTGCTGAAGCTTATCCCTGCTGTCATAGGGCAAGAGGTGGGATACACCCTGGACATGTCGCCAGTCTGTCATAGGGATAACACATAGAGACAGACAACCATTTGCACTCTCATTCACACCTGTGGGCAATTTAGAATTATCAATTAACCTAACCCCAATAACTGTTTCTCCTAGTCTTTAATTATGCATATACTATTATTTATATTTAACTGTATAAAACCATTAACATTATCTGAAAATCCATTCCTAACAAATGCTTAGGCCTGCCATGTATACCTTTTATACTCTGGCAAGTGAACAGACCAACAGGTTGACTGGTACCCAGTGGACTATGCATGTTAAAACATTACATCATTGTGAAACAGTTTCAGGGAACACATACTCACCATAAATTGTTTTTAGCATGTTATGACCATGTTAAGAGAAATAATATAAGTAAAGTAACATATTGCTAACACTTCAAATTGTATTTTAATTGTAAATTAAATTTAGACAATAACCTAGACTGTGTAGCTGAACTAGCTCACCCTAGCTTACTATTACAAAACTGTGTTATAACATCAGGCAGGATTAATACCTGGCATTTTACTGAAAAAAAAACTTCCCTCTTGGTGAAAAGCAGGAGCTAAGCATTAAATCTCAATGGAAGTCCATCACATTAGTCAAAAGGGCTACGAGCGCTTGACCTTTGAAACAATGGCTATCCAGATAAAAAATGTATCTTCAAAACAATGATAAGTAAAATTGACATGTTGGACTAATCAACATTTATCACATCTTAAAAATATAAAAATATAATTTTGAGGGTACAAATTAGGTGTCAATAACTAATACTTCCTTAAGGAGTGACAGACATCTAGGGTTTGTGTTCTTTACTTCTAAGTGTGTATGGTGTCAAAAATCCAAAGCTCTACAAGGCCTTTGGAATAAAAAGATTGAGACTCTTTCATGGGATTTTAATAGATGTTGTATAGCAACACTTTTAATTTGAAAGAATAATAATCTACAAATGTCTCACATAAAAATGCACATACCAAAGACTGTAAAGCCTTTTTTTCCACCTGCTCGGCTTGACTACACTCAACTCGACTATTTGGTTTTGGTCGTTTTCTATTACAGTTGAGTACCATCTCAGTGTGCTTTAGGTCGTTATAGTAACATGGCTGAAGGTCCGAGGACATCATTTGTATGTGACACCAAAAACACAACAATGGAGGAATTCAAAGGAGACAGTACTGTATACCTGCTGCTTCTTCGCTGGGCCATAGTGTTGGTTTTTGTGCAGCCATTTCCATTGTTAAGGAGTTGCTGTCATGACTCATTAAGTAATGCCACTGACTGGCCAGTCGGCACCATGCAGTCTGTTGGTGTCACATTTTCGAGTCAATTCAGATCACTTGGAACCTTGAAAAAACTAAAAACCGAGTAAAGTCAAGGCAAGCCGAGCCCAGTAGGTATTAGTGGAAAATGACTATAAAAAGTTTGGGCTTTCAGAGAACACATAAAAAACAAGAGTAGCCCAACTTCAGAGCTTGGAGAATGGAAGGGCTTCATGATAGAAAGAGAGAGAAGGGGAAGATAAAGAATTTTAGCACCTATTTAAGCACATCCTACACAATGATTTTGGACATGATGAAAGTTGTTTCTGATGTATTATTACATTTCTATGCAGCTTTGGTGATTTATTACAAATTTATTACAGATTTCTTGTTGCATATTTTCTAACTTGGACATCTGGCTTTTCTTTCTTTTCATGCGTCCTATCATGTAGCTGTCTATTCTCTTTGAAGTTGGATGTTTAAACCTTTAAACCTTTTAAAAAATGTGTTACCATATCAGTTCCCTATTACTCTGCATGGGGTGCATGGCGGAAATAATCTTTTTTCCTGTCCTAAAACAACATTAGAGCAATGCTAAATTTGTCAAAAATATGACATTTTTAATTTTCAGATACATATGATGCTAACTGTCTGAGTCACAATGAAAACGGAACACACAGAAACCAAATGGAAGATTGTGAAATGGCCTGTAGTGTTTGTTTTGTTTTGTCTTTAAAAAGAGACAGGATAAGAAAAGGTAACTTTGAAAATCTCTAAAACATGATCTTATCAAGTCATCAAAAATTGTGTTACACACAATGTTGCATGTCATAGTTTAAAAAGCAAACTGGTCAATGTGCAGCTGGACACAATTACATAGAACCCCTACTTAAAGTTATTTCAGCTTATGTGGCCAACACCAGCTAAGTTTGCAGGTTAATCTGTATAGATATTATATCTACATTAAACCTCTACAGAACTCTACACAAAGCTCCACTACCAATGATGAAACACAAATTTTGGTTAGAGATCCTTTTTACCATTCATCTTTTTTTGTATTTATCTCGAACTATGTTCTTTGTTGCTTACAGAATGTTTCGTTCTAAACATATCTAAGTACATAAGTCAGAACGGTATTTTTTCATCAGCTGAAACAATTAAAAATAGTTTCCATCCTGTTATGACTCATAGCAATGAGGGTTCCTTTAGATTTTTAAAAATTCGTAATTTATTAATCTAAACCTAATGCGTTAGTTCATATTAAAATGTATTAAAGCGCAGCTCTTAAAAATGCTAAGACAAACCACAAAAACAAAGCCATAGGCATCTGTAATCCTATGTATATGCTGCAATTTATTTTCTTAATTTGAGGTTTTCATATAGTTGATGTTAAACCAACTAAGTATTAAATCTAACCTGCCCTGAGCTATACAATCCATAATACTGCATTTTGTACAATTTAAAGCTTAAACTACTTACATGTTGTTTTATGTAAAGTTGTGGCCTCAGAGCTTGTTCGCTTAAAGGGAAACAAGTAAAAGTGGCTTTATTTACTAAGTGAAACTGGGCAAATTACTGTGGCTCTTCGTAGTAAAGGCCTTTCTTGTTTCTGGCATTATCTTTAATCTGAATCCTGCTACTGCTATAACTGAAGTTCTAGGTGTACTGATAACAGAATGTCCAACTGCCACTAGTAAGAGGATGGGCTTTGTCTCTGATTGATCTTCAATAAGGAGACCTCCAACGTGCCTTTGGCACTCTGTGAATGCTCTTGATTGATCACATCCCAATGATAACAATGCATTTTCTTTAGTACTATAGCTTCCAGTAGATGTGATGGGGTGTAGATTAAATGTACATTAAAAGCTTAGCCATTTTGTGGAAAGTATGCATCTGACAGAGAAGCAGATCATTCAAAGCCAGAAAGCCGAATACTATTGATCTAAGGAAAGTCTATATTTCCTTTTTTCCAATGGATAAGATCTGTGCTGGATCGAGGATGGCCCTGTTTTGTTTAAATAAAAATTGCTTGCTTAATACACTTGACCCAGTGAATGACTTCATTGTTTCCAACGGTGTTTAAATTATTTCTGCCATGTTTTAAGCATACAATGAATGGTAGCCAAATCTGTACCATATTTATCCATCTCTTCCATGCTCTGTGCATCCATTGAGAGGCACTGATTACCCTGATGCATTATTCATAGTCAGTGGGTCTTGGTTGACTGTGTAAAGAAATAGGGTATAATTTAAAGGGCGGGGAACAGAGGCTTGGCCTGTCTTGGAGTGCAGCCTAAGGAGCACGTTGAGATGAAACCACCCTTTTTGTAATCTGCCTGGCATTTATCAGCAGGATTGCTCTAATGGGGATGTCATTGGAGGAGGAGAGGAACCGTCTCACTGGGCTTCAGAAGAGGACCCATGATGGAGATGGAGAGCCGTGTAAAGATTAGCCATATCTCCAAATGAGACCTCCAGTCATATTAGAAAAGGGAAATTGTGTTTCTTAATCTGTGTCCTATTTATCATATTACAATAATGGCTACATCCAGGCCACAGAGTATAGTGGGGTGTTGGCCCCACTTACTAACTGATATAGGAGCAGTCATCACGTTTCCAATCGCTCACTGTTGGCACACCACTGGTAAGTGCAGGGTAATGATGTCAACAAATTGATTTGTGCTTGTAGTGTGAGCACAAAAAAACTAATTGGTTATAAAAGGTTTTGTGAGCATTTCTACGTGCTGATAATGGGATACTGCAGTGACCTCTAAACCAGGATGTTTTTACTGGTTTTCATTCAAACAGAATTTAAAGGCTCAATTCTGCAGGCTTTTTGGATTATGGTGACAGCTATTAATATATTGTCCCTATTTCTACTCCTCACCATGTATATTTAAGTGTTAGAATTTGTCACTTGTCCATTTACTGTTGTCTTTGTACTACCTAGGCCTTTACTCATGAAAAGTACTGTATGTATTAGGCTACAGTTCTACATACCAACACAAATTCCCATCCTAATGAGGACACTTACGCAGTCTGTCTTTTCATTTGTACATATGAACACAAAGCAAAGATGAAAACCAGCCGAAGCGATTGCTACAGTGGTTGTACTAAATCTATTGAATCTATTGAATAATAGAATTCTATTTTTTCTGCCTAGGCTGTTTTTTAAAAAAAAATGTAGCACATTCAGGCCTTCACTGCTTATATGCACAATCTTAGCCAGTTTTACATCTGTTTGTAGAAAATAATTAGATAAGAAAATATTAGTGAAACACAGATTTGTTCATTTAATGTTTATTTGCACATGTGGACTTCCAAAAATCTTCTGTGCAAGAAGTTATCATTTACATTATATAGTTATAACATATTATTATTAGATTTGCATCAAAACCTCCAAACAAGTTTCCTTCCCCATCATATCATGTAGTACAGTACAGTATAAGGGAACTGCTGCCAGACAGCAGCTTGTCAGTGATTAGTCTGGGAACCGGTCTAGCCAGTGATGTCTAGGCCAGGAAATCTGTGTTGTTTATGAATAAAACCATCATTGGACAATAGCTGATGATTTTCAATGCATTTCAGCGAATGCAGTCCCTGTTTTTTTTCTCCACATAGACTATTTAACTCTATGCAACCAAATCCTATAAAACGTTATATGTCAGTAGCACTAGGCCACAAAGCTCCTCATATGCACACATGACATGGGCATATTCTTGCCTCTCAGTCAAGGCTTAGTTACAACTCTGGACTAATAGAAAATGCAACATTGTGAAATGACAGTGGCTATAGTTCACTATTGATTTTAAAGTGCTTATTACTTTGATGCTAGGTAATATTAATATGCATCTCTGATTTACTAACAATCAAGGGTTAAGCCATAATGTCTGAATAAAGAAGCCAGTGTTAATTTAATGTTATCATATACTTTTTGTATCTAACAGTTTTATGTAGAAAACATTTTATCATTTATACGTTTTGCATAAATAGTATTTTACTATGTAACAAATCCAAAACAGTAAAATCAGGTTAAATGTACCGGTAGCCCAACTTTGCAACTTTGATTTTTGCAGAATAAAGCTTTTTATGTTTTATTCCATGCATCCCACAGAGCTTACTTCCTCCATGTGGTGTTCTGTGAATTGCTATATAATATTTGTGACACTCGGTGAAGCACCCTGCTGTTGTCCTGCGTATGACCCCCGGTACCCATCTGTCACAGCATCTCACCTATCCATTCACTTCTCCATTCCCCCTGGCTTCTTTGGAGCACAGCCAACAGACTCTGATTGCTGTCTTTTACTCCAGTCATAAGGAAATCGAGACTTCAACAAAGGATGTTGCTCCAGTTCTTGTACCCCGGGGTCTAATTTAGGATAAAAGAGTGGTAAATGCCATTTACATATGTTTAATAAAGTATGAAAATATCTGGGGATTACATTACGTGTTTAGAATCACTGTGTGTTCTCCGAAGAACATCTGTAATTCAAGTTTACATGGTTCATTAATCAATTAGTATGTCAACATTGCTGGTTTTGTTTATTTTTTTTTGTAGATTATGATGTAAAAAATTCTAACAAATCCATATATTTTTATATATATATATATATATATATATATATATATATATATATATTTTGCATTCTCTCTAGTATATTAGTACATGGTGGAGTTTTTTTTAATTTCTTTTCTTACTAAAAACTTGGCAAACGGTAAAACGGATTTGCAGTACTCAGCAGTATGAGACAGAGAAAGATTATGAAGTTATGTTGCGGTACAAAGCCTGACAATTGTTTCTCAGGTCAGCCAACCTGACCTAAGAATCAATTCCTTAACTACGCTTTTCTGCCACCTGAAGCATAGAAAATGGTATCTTAAGAAAGAAGCACAGGCGTGCGATATAAACGCTTGCTCATTTCACAAAAAACACAGCTGTTTGCTAAATCATCTGTTGAAGAAACTATAGTGCCAAAACTCATTTTAAATACCTTGTGTTAATGCCTCTCATATTTAATCGCTCACTGAACAGATGTTGGGTTCTTTAATTAAGTAACCTCTGAGTTTTGTTACTTCCCAGTAAGTGCTAATGCAATCTGCTTCACAAACCTGTAACTAGAATTGCTGAACATCCTATTTTCCACGTTGCTGAGCTGATTCTAATGATCACCTGATAATGGCCTATAACAGTAATAAGTTCTGAGGTGGTAAAGCCAGCAGTCAACAGGTTTAATCCAACCTGAAATGCTGAACTTTATTGTCTAACTTAAAACATATTAATCATATAGTCAGGAAACTTTACATTGTTCAGCTGATGCTGTGAGATAAAGGTTTGATTTCTATTCCAATGAATTTTCTAAAGTTTAGGATACTAAATGAATTCAAAGTACCTAATTAGTGGACCAATAGTGACTATTGTCTCCTGAAGAGCCATAGCCAGAGGCAAATGTTTCAAAAGTTGTTTTTTTTGTTTTTTTTTTACAAAACAACTTGAGGTAATAGCATTTCTCTAGCATTTTAAGTTTGGGCAAAGTAGCAGTGACAGCCCCTGTGGTCCGTGACATTGTTTGCAGGGTTTAATTAAATCACAGCCACTCTTGATGGAGTTAGTTAAAGTCATGAGCTCCTGTTGACTTTGGAATGGTTGAGTAAAGCACATTCATGTTGTTGCTTTGATTGTTTTTAATCATTAAAGGATCAGGAGAAGTTAAAGGAAGGGTACAGTGGATCCAGTGTTATACCAAAAAGACAATAGCTATCTGTAGAAGGTCTGAATAAATCTGCTGGATTACTTAAGCTGTATCCCATCCCGAGTGATGGAAGCTCAACCCGCATAGTATTAAACCCAAACTGTGCATCAAAAGAGAAAATCACACTTAAGATAAGATTTGTGTAAAGAAAGCCATTAAAAAGTTGTAACATTTTAAAAGTTTTTTTTTTCAATCCATGTCCTCAGTGAGCACACATTTCGTCAGGGCTTCTGTATTTCTGGCATTGGGACTGATCAAACAAGACATTACATTTAGCAATTTTGATGGATGGAAACTAATAAGATGATTACTGTGTATTAGATACAACTTTAATTCTTATTCCTTTCTTTTAAATTTGGCAGGTATGATACATAGAAAATTCATGGGTGGTCATTACGACCTTATTTCTTCTACTGCTAATTGTTTAAATACACACACACAAAGACAAAAGTAAATTCTGCACAGCAAATGGGAAATTGTCATAAAGCTTGTTAATTGCATGCAATTTAAAGTTTTTACTAATTTACATCTATTTAACATTTTAAAAAATGCCGTGAACTACATTGCCACTCCCTACCAAGCTAAAATGATCTATCATAGCAAGAAATGAACATGAAGCACACTGGTCCAAAATATTTACCCATCATTAAAAAAACAAAAACAAAAAACATATTAACCTCCTAGGACCTGGCGTCCACATATGTGGACATCACATTTTGGGATGTCTAGACCAAAATACTTAATTTTTCTCTACTAGAGCCTGATATCCACTACGAGGGCATTATGCTGCCACTGTTCTATCAATTTAAAACCAGTGTCCTCATATATGGATCTCATTTGTCTCAGAAACAAAAATTAGGTAAAAAAAAAAATCTGGTAATTCTTTGTTTTTATATTCATCGAGTCCCAATCAACCTAAATAGCAAAGAAAAAATTAAAATGCATGCCATGAAAGCGTTCGGGTCTTAGGAGGTTAAATTTAACAACCCCCAAAAATGTCATTTTATTATTATAAATTAATTTAATCGGATTTTTAAAAAAAAGTAACTAAATAAGTCTTTAACATCCGTGTAATTATTGTATTTCATCCGATTCATTTTTGCTGAGAGCCAAAAGGAAATCAGAAGGCTCTGTGGGAGGAAGCCTTTGACACACATTCTCTCAGTAGGCTCCATTAAAGAATGTTCATGATTCATAGGCCCTAAATCAGTTTTAAAGTTTTAGGAAGCCCAGTGGCAGTCTCTTGATATTTGATATAATCAGATGACAGCAGTCTCTTCAGGACCACAGAATTGGGCACACACGAAGTCTAAACCTGTGAGCCCTGTCTTAGAAGGCTGGTAAGCCACATGGAATCCTCTTACACAGCACCACAAACGTACAAGAAGACTGCCACTTACTCATGCAGATTTGTCCCGATAATTTTAACGATGGCTACATCTACAGACACAAGAGTTTGAGCACTAACTTATTAATACTAAAAACACTTTTCTTAGGATTGACAACAAAAGAGATCTTTACCAAAACATGATACAGAGAGGTTGGAATAACTGTGTAATACCTAAAAAGAAAAATTTTGACTCAAGCTACAAACAATTGAAACAACTTTATATGCTGAAACGCGACAGTGTATAAATATAGGGGTAAAATAAAACGTCAGAGTACAGTGGTGAGAATGAACACCATTCTGCTTTTCTCATCCTCTCCCAGTATCTCTCCATGCCACGGTAAAGCTGAGGTCAGTTTGGCTTCATTTGCAGCACAAGCTCTTAATCCCTGGACTCTCCAGTGTAGAAAGGGACATGAGGAGCATATGGAGGGCCTCTGATCCTTATTAGTACACGGCACAGACTGCCAGAAAAATTCAGGTAATTTTAGAAACGAGGACCTCTTATAAGCCTTGGTAGTTTTATCATTATTTATCCTCCCATTATGACCAATCTGCAGAGGTGCAAATCCTCTACTTTCTTTTGTAAAAACCTCTTTTTGTGAACATTTTGTCAGATTTAAGGTTTAAATGGGAGATAAGAAATAAATATATGTTAAATTTTTTTCCTAATAATACAAAGTCAGCAATAAGCTGTGCAAATGTAACCAAATTGTTTTTGATAATTCTTGTGTGTATGTCTTCTGCAGAAATGCCCTATTTTATACTCAGTGCTCATTCATGTCTTAGAGCTGCCCACCAAGACCACAGTCTTTGACTGCAGGTCTCTAAATAGCTCCACTTAAGCCGTTGGGGTAAGAAAGAGAGGATTATTCATTCACTTTCAAAGCCAAGATTTTAATGCTGGTGCAGATTTTTGACCCAGCAACCTCCCAATAACACATTTACTTCCATCCATTTCAGTTTGGTCCATGATTTGACTTTTTCGGGTATATAATGACATAGCTGTAAAAATCGGAAACAAGAGACTATCCAGCTTAGTGAGGCATTCTCCCAAATCACAAATTACTCCATCATCTGGAATAAATCCTTCCACTCTGTCTGAGTGAATCGGACGCAGTAGTCCAAACACCACTACTCTCTGTGCATACTGGCAGCACTGGATGTTTAGCTATTAACATTTGTCTCAAGCTGTCAGTGTTTGAAACGTAACTTCGTTCCACTACTGCAAACAATGAAGATATGATTTACCATGCTGGATAAATAAGCTCAAATCACATCAAATAAATTATGAACGTAATTAAAAAGTGGTCCCAACTAAAACTACTCCTAACTGATTAAACTTATAAATTATCAGCATCTCAGAATTTTATTTTAAAAACAAAACACTAAATATTAATTATCCAATATAGCATGTTTTAAGGCCCCAGATTTGTTTCTATACATAATTAAGTGGATTCATTCAGTGAGTCACATATCTTCTGGGTAGACATAAATCAAATGGCAGACCGACCATTTATCAAACCACCTAGCAAAAAACACTAAATGATAGCAACTACTCTAAAAGCACACTGAAAATGTAACAATTTTTTTTTGTAAATATATTCAATACACTTTCTGTTAAAAATGAATGGAGGTTAACCGTTCAGACAGAGTTTTATATCTTAGTATCTTAGTGTCATTTATGAATGACTTTCCATCTAGAGTCAGTATCAAGTTGAGATTAATTTGTTAAAGAATTTAATTGTTGCTAAGGTAGTGGCATTCCCATTAAACTAAGATGTATTCAATTCAATTCAATTTTATTTATAAAGCGCCAAATCACAACAACAGTCAGCTCAAGGCGCTTTATATTGTAAGGTAGACCCTACAGTAATACATACAGAGAAATACCCAACAATCATATGACTCCCTATGAGCAAGCACTTTGGCGACAGTGGGAAGGAAAAACTCCTTCCCACTGTTAGTAATAAAATTCGTAATAATTTGAATATTTTTGTGTTCTGTTACCACCTAGGAGAAATATATGCCTCCTAAATGTTCCAACAATTAAAAATGTAGATTTTTTGCAATGGTGAAAATGATGCTGTGAGACCAGTGACAGTGGTCAAAAAAAGCAAAGCTTCTAACCTAACAAATAAACACTGAGCTTAGTATCAGCCTCTCTAAGGCAAAGGGCATCTGTTGATAAAGCTCTAGATGAATAACCTCTTTATAATATACATATAGATGTGCTTTACTTGATACATGTCTACACCATTATCACCTAAGGGTATTATTCCTGCTGTTGTCTTTTCTGTCTCATACACAGCAGTCAGCCACAAGAATAATATCACCTACATGTTGTGTATCCCCGTTGTGCTGCCAAAACAGCTCCAAATCATTAGTGCACGGACACGGGTTTCTTGGGGTGTCATATGGTGAGTGGCCATAGAGTTTTGGCACTGAATCATTTAGATGTTGTGGGTTGCAGGTTAAGGTCTCCATGGATCTGACTTGCTTATATGGGAATCTGTATTACCTATCATTAAATGGAGGGATGTTGCTGTCAAAAGGCGCTGATAGAATTGGGGTCTTGGGCTATAGGTCTACAGTAAGGTTAGGGTGTTATGCTGTGTAACATAATTAAGATAAATGCCAGGACCTGAGGTAACCCGGTGATCAGTGTCATATACATTATCTGTCAGTAGTTTTAGTATTGTGGCTGATCACAGAGTTGTTTGGGTGGTCGGTCATATAATTAATTAAATGTCAGTCAAATGTGTATATATATAGTAATTCGTGTGCAGCAATCTTCACTCATAGTTAGACTGATGTCAGCAATACTAAATAGATCCTACCTGTCATAAGTGCCAATCTAAACTATAAACCTGCCCAATACAGGGCTGAAAATGCCTGAGATTGTCCTAATAAAGTCGATTTATGCTTAGAATAGGAAGAGTGCACCCAGGCTCTGCATCATGCATCATCACTTAAATTGCTGCGACCCTAAAACCTTTTTGCCACAATCTCAGCTTTATTTTTGTTTATCAGTATTTTTTAACTTTACCATGAACAAGATGTTGCCTCATGCATTTATAATTTCTGCACCCTCAGAACTTTCTAATGGGGGCAATGTATTTTCCTGCTTTTTTTCTGTACTGTGATCATTTGCATAACTAATCTGGTATTTACATTCATCAATTGCTTCATTAATTAGGTCAGTGATCAAAGCAGAATTTCTCTATCACTCGGCAAGGGAGGGAAAAATGCATTTTGGTGGCTCTCTGCTCAGAGCTCTGCCCAGGAACAAAAAGAAATAAAAGCCGGGAGTTTGGGTTGAGATCTAACGCATAATTTCTTATGGAGAGCCTGCTGAGAGATACTGCACTCTTATGTAACTCAGCAACACCATTATGAAGACAGAGAAGGCAGAGAACCTCCATCTTTAGCCACTACCTCTGGCAAAACAGTCAGATCGCCCACGCCATCTACTGGTGGATAGGTGGAGGGATTTTTAACCACCACTAATGACCACCCAGGGGAAAGGACCAGGGGCAAAAGGAAAACTAACAGTCCTTTCAGGGACTGAATAGAAGGCATTTGAACACTGATGACATGTATGATCCCTTATCGACCAGTATCATTAGTCACAGCAGACAAATCCAGGTTCAGGGAACCACATTGCTGTTCTCCTTCTCTCCTGCCCCTTTGTCAGCAGTGATGTGTAATTTGTCTACCTTCTGCATTCATTGGCCCTCGCTCTTGACAAAGTATCATCTAAAAGACAGGTTTGTGTGTGCTGGGCATTTGTGGTGTCTTGCTGACACACAGTGTAACCACTGAGCAGCGCTGAGGTCCCTGCTCCACTTCTCCAATCGCTCATCTGCTGGCAACACTACATCATAATCTAAAAACACCAAGCACAAGACAGGAAAGGTACACAAATAGAAACTGCTGAACCATCTGTTTTATATGTGTGGAAAAAGGCAAGAATTATGAAATATGTGCAAAATTGAAAAAGGCGTGATCAATTTGATAGGCATGACTGCATTGAAAAATGAGTGTTGCCTTGCTTTAATTGCACATATTGAAGCTTTTGCGCTTCACTGAGTTAAGTATCCTATTATTTCACGAGTTCACTCAGTCTTTAAAACCTGCTTAAAATAAACCTTCTGCAAGCAGAGAGACTATAAATTGTTGTTAAAGGACTCAGTGAGTGGCCTAAATGGAAACTGTAACCATGTAGTAACCATGTGATCTTCATAGGTTAAAGGCCATTTATTATTTTAATTTCCCATCAGGTCATTTTGATTTAAGTAAAATGTTCAGGTTTTCAGCAGGGTCGTACAGGTGCTGGGTGCATTTTGGACTGTGAACACTCTCACTGTCTCTGCATGGGTTTCCTCCAGGTGCTCCAGTTTCCTCTTGCAGTTTTAAAAAAGTGCTTGTTAGGTAACTGGTGATTCAAACTGTAGGTATGGATGCAAGTGTGATGTGTTCTTCCTATGATTTGTTGATGGACTGGCAATCTGCTCTTGACCAATGTCAGCTGGGATAGATAACAGCCCCCTACCTCTGTCTATCTTCATTTAAAAGTGAATCACCAAATTACCAACTTTCTCCTGTTTCGCTATCCTTCCTCTCTTTCTCCATTGTGACATCAATAACTGTTTTGCAGATGTACCTGTTACAGACAAATAAGGCATTAAAAGCTTTTATAGCCCCTCTTTTTTTTTTTTTTTTACAACCCAATGAAAATGAGAATGACCTTCTCCATGGATATAAGCTTTATTTGCAAAAAAACCTGGTTTCTTTGCAAACATCTTACTATATGAAAACTTTGAACCGGCAAGAGGGAATATGTATGTGTATATATATATATATATAATATATATATATATATGTATGTGTGTATATATATATATATATATATGTATATATATATATATGTATATGTGTGTGTGTGTGTGTGTGTGTGTGTATGTATCACATTCACCCATTATTGCAATATCTTTTAGCAACAACAGCCATAACTAATCTAAGATGAAATGAGATGGAGCCATGTGCAAGAAGCCTATTAAAATTGAGAGGGACAATGGTGTATATTCAACCACATTTTAGAAAAAGTACAAAAACTAAAAATACTGATAGAACTAATGGTTTCTTACCAAATCTAAAGGAGGTCCCTGGTGTTTTGAGGTACCGCAGAAAAATTCCGACTTAAAAGTGAGTAATAGCAAATCACAGATCAGGCAGCATTGCCCGTCACCATGGATTTAGTGATGGCTCTGTCCTAACAGTAGGTTACAGCCTCCAATTCTCTGTTGAGCTGCTGAACTGTAATTGCTTACAGTTGCTCTTATCAAACTCCTGCCACTTTCATGACGTGCTTCTTTTCGTTGCCCTACTGCAACCCCTGGAAACCTCCTTGGAGTAAACAGAAGTCGCGCAAACAGTGCAATCTTTTGTCTTTTCTCACCGTGGAAAAGAATTTGCAACGAAGTGAATTGTCACGTCTTGCATTCATCAAAGGAATATTGACCACTGAGCACCTGCAGTGATTCAACAGAAGGCTAGATGCCTTGTTTAAAGACAGCTCAGCAGGAGAAGGCATTAGCTGTTATGTTACGTGATGCTTTGTGGGACAACCATTGCACTAAGGCTAATGAGAGACTGAGAAAACTCTTTGCCATTTATGGTGTTATGTAACTTCAAAGATTATTCTGTGAAACAAAGAGGAGTTTTAAAAGATTTTGCTTTCATGGAAATGTAACTTCGTGCTTATTACTACCCATTTTGTTTTGTGTTCCAGTGACAGGAGCTTTTATCGTTGGATGAAGCGAGTCTGCTTAATTCTCTCTCTCTCTACTGTGAATTGGTTATGACGTCTGGTGCAAGTATGTTAAAACACTTAAACAGAGACAGCACTATCATTCTTAATGACAGTGAATTCTCATTGGAACGTTGTAGGTAAAGAATTAGTGATTTTGGCATTTTGTATTTGAAAGCATTTTAATCTTATAATATAGTTTTTAGACAGAATTGCAGGATGTGTGTGTAATGTAAATAAATATTGTGGCTCATATGTATGAAGGGATTAATACACAAGGAATACAGGAAGACAGAAAAGGTGACGCATAAGAGGGAGAGAGCGATAAGCAGAAATGGAAGTGTGTTTTGGGGGGCGTGCAAGACTGTGGATGACAACGATGCTCCTCACTCTAATAAGTAAACACATCACAACCCCATGTGATTTATTGCAGGGCCAGGGTGACATTTTCAGCTGCAGGACAAGAAGCCAGAGTCCTGTTTATTTATTTTATTTTATTTTTTTCACATTTTTTTGTGTAATACAGAGGACAAATCCTGCATTTTTATGCCCCCATTCCCCTAGTGAAGAAAGGGCCGTCTGCTTATCTCTCAAGAAGAGGAGAATCCAGCCGCTTGGGCAGGAAAAAGGTAAATGGTAAAGCATTGGAAAACAAGGGTGGGAGGTTGCACCTTGATAAAGACGGAAGAAGTGCACCATGACGAGAATAATAAGCCATTCCTGTCATTTGTTTCTTGGTAAATATTAGTATTCTTGCTGCCTACAAAGTATCTTGATTTGGCCCAACTATAGCATATAAGTGCACTCATCAAAGCTATGGGCACATTTAGAATTGAAGTCCTGTCCCTGCTCATAGCCTATAAAAACATTTATCATTGTGACTATAACATCAAAGATCTAAAATCACAGGAGCGGTTCATGTTAACAAAGAATACATTTAAAACTGAAACTGCTTTGTATTTGAGATCTGGACTCAAAATGGTTAACACAAGAGGAAAGGTCTGGCAAAGCAAATCCCAAGTCAGCATTCCAGGGCTATTATGCCTGCCAAGGGAAGCTCATACACAATAAAACTTTAGCCATAAAGGTGTTGAGAGGTGCTAAAGTAGCACACCATCTTCATGCTGAGGTGTTTACATACAGTAGTAAACTGTAAACTACATTTAGTAGCTAACACATAAAATCAGAAGGTTCAGTGCCACTAAAAATCCTCACTGTGTACTGTCTCTCTCACCTCCAGCGGAACCACATTAAAGCAGCATACTATAACCCTATTTCAGCTATGTGCTTATCTTTCATCAACAAAAGAAACATGTGAGCTTATTGTCCATAAATATGCGCTGCAATTTATAATATGTATAGCGACTGGCAAGGTTTTAAAGTGAGAATAATGGTGTTGTTCTATCAGTTATTTCTGATTATTTTCATGATAACAAAGCAGATTTTCCTATCGTTGACTACAGATGACATAAATAGGATAAGCAAATTCTCAACAGGATTATAAGACGATTAAGGTAACTGTAATTTTTAAAAAAAAAAGCATTTAAAGCATTTAAAAATGCTTGAATTCGATGTTATAAAGAATATTACTCTGTCTGAGGAAATTGTAAAAGGGTTAATGGGGTCTTGGCATGAATTTGCCCATAAGGAGACCCACAAGGGGGCAGTCATTTGTTGATGTCCTTTTTAGTTTAGATGAGGTTGCAAGGAAAAGTTGATGCTGAGGTATGTTTGACTCTACCACTAATGGGTGGAAACAGGAAACGATCATTGGACATTGATCATGAGAGCAGCCAGGTTATTGACATCCCGTTTCTCCATCAATACGCTTTTATCTAAAGCTCCGTGTTTCATACTGGAGGTTTTGACAAGACTGCCATGCAAAACCAGAGAGCATTAAGAAAGTCAATTATATACTTCTTTATTATTCACATTGTACTGTGTCTGGCACTACTTAGACTGTACCATCTAAGTCTGCAAGTATTTTGAACAGCCATGGCCAGTGTCAGTTACAGAAAATGAATTCATGGGCGTTTTTCTTGGGATCCAATACAATGTGAGACAGAGGAGAGAGCATGACCTCACGTCTTCGCCTCTATCAGGTCGTGTGATTGGGTCTGTCTGGCAGCCAACATTTATCTGCCTACAATGTAATCATCGGGAAATGCCTGGGAAGTGTTTTAACCTGCCCATCTTAATCCAAAATGCCAGAACACTAAATCAGGCATCCCAGAGCAAATATTCCAGTCATTTTATTGGCTTGGCCTCTGCAGCGGGTTTGCACAGCGCTCTCGCTCTCTTTCTTCGTCTGAAGCACTTTGGCGCTGACCCCACACAGCAGCATGCATTACAGAAATATGCTGCCATTCCACTCGACCAAGGCAGTGTGAAATGCTTTGTGAAATACTTATTACATGAGAAACACACCCCTGCTGCAACTTCTGTGTTCTCAAGCAAGAAACCTAACCCCCAAAGCCGAAGAGGACTGTGGAGAACCGAGCAGTGTTTAGATATGACTACATGTGACTGTGAGGCAGGATGCTATTGCATAACCCTCCCAGGATGAATAAAAGTTTACTTAAACATTGAACTCATATGTAACAGAGATATTGTGTTAGTCTTCTGGGACTATTCTGCATCTATTAGTTTAAGATTGATTCCACATGTTATTATTTTCTGTTTTAAATCAATCAGAAATTTGTTTTATATTGTGTGGTAATTTTACTGTATACAGTAGATTATTCTCAGTTTTCCTCGTGGAAAAACTGAACTCCCTGTTGTTATGAATTCAGAATAATAGACACAAGATGTCTTGAGCCATTCTGAGGAGTGGCAGGAGAAGAATTCATGTGCTTCCCAAAGGATGAGAGGTGCATTGAAGCTCAAATTCCCACACCCAGTGTCCTAGGCAGTTATTTAAGCAAGACAAGGTCTTAAAGGTGGAATGTGAGGAAGAAGCTCCACATTCAGCACCTGACCGCAATGATTAGGATGCTTCACATTTTTTGAGCAATCGGATAAACTGAGTTGTAGTGATGTTTTGGATTATATTCTTCAGGGTGAGCAAAGAGAGCAATGGCCTTAGTGCTGACCACTCATGTGAAATTTGTGTGCCTATAAAATGTAATCAATGTACTGAAAGCCTTGGATCAAAATGAATAATGATATCTGGCCAGGGAGGCTGGTTCTCCTTTTAGAAACACAGCCTCTTGGAGGAGATAAGGGGAAAGAAAATAGTTGTTTCGCTATTCTCTTATCAGTGAGAACTGCATAATGTAATCTGACTCAATGGCGTATCAGATCAATCACTCTGTTTGGGTGAGGTAGGAGTGGAAGAGAGAAAGGGGGAAAGAGAGAAGGTAGCGGAGACACTGTACTGATGCAAAAATAAAACTTTATTCAGATAAAAATACACTTCGGGCAGGAAGAAGTAATAAGCTGAATTTTTATCTTGAATTACTTTTTTCTGTTCAACAAAGTCGTTTGATAGAACACAATACGGCAATTTTCCATACCCATTTATATTTCATGTTAAACATTCACACAACACATTGTTGTGTACAGGATAGTATCAGTTGACCAGAAAAGCTAACATTTTTACCATTTTTACTCTTAATCTACAATATTACAGGTAAAAGTCTATCTCTTCTGTTTTATGTGTTCTATCATAAAAAATGTAAAATAAAGTAGGTCGATGTAGGAAACATGGCAAGATTTAAATGTTATTTAACGCTAATCTATTAAACAGTGATGTGAAAAAGTATTTATCCATGCATTTACTAAATATATATATATATATATATATATATATATATATATTACTAACCAAGGGGTGATCTCATAGTGGCAAGATCCATCTCCTATGTATAGTCTCTGAGTTGACCCTAGATATTTCCAGACCTGATTACTAATGAAATAAGTGTTTCAATATAGCATGTTCAAAGGAGTTCAGTAAAAGGTCCACTAGCACACTGTCCAAAAATCAAATGAATGGCATCAGTCTTAGTGGGATCCGGCCTAGGCTTTGAAATACCATGGGTCTGACATTACATCTGTGAAGGGGGAATACAAACAATAACAGTGAACCTTCTTACAAGTGGACACACTTCCAAAATTCTTCCAAGAGCATGTCAACAGCTCATCCAGGAAGTGACAAAAGGTCCATAGAAAATAGAAGCCCCAAGTCTTCCACACCGATACAGAGGGCACAGGGGAAAATGGCATCTATGTGAGAGTGCTGAAGTCAAAATCACTCTCAGGCCACTTACATTTTGGTAGAATATTCTGTGGACTGTGTGCAAAGTAGAACTTCTTGGAAAGTAGGAGCTACTGTAACATCTGCTGAAAACCAGTAAAATAGCATACTTTCAGTCAAGCATGGATGCAGCAGTGTAAAGTGGGAATGCTTTGCTGCTTATGGGCTAGGGTGATAGTTGAGGGAAGGATAAATTCTGCTTTCTGACAGAAAATCCTGAAGGAGAAGGTTAGGTCATCACTCTGTCAGTTTTAGCTCAAGTGCAACTGGGTTGTGCAGGAAGAAAACAATCCAAGGCATCAAAACAAGTACATCACTGAATGGCTCAAAAGTAATAAAATAAAAGTTCTTAAATGGTCTTGTCAAAGTCTGAACCTGAACTTCACTGAAATGCTGTGTTTGATGCAAAATGAGCAGTCCGTGCTCACAGACTCTCCAGAGTGCTAGCACTGAAGCCCTGAATTTGTTCTGCAAAAAAGAGATGCCCAAAATTTCCCCACCACAATGTCCCAGACTCTGCCCCACTTAACAGAAGCTTTTTGTTAAAGTCAACTGAAGACAGCACGACGTGCTGATGATTACTTTTACTATTGGATCACTTTACAGTTGTAATTTAAAACTTGAATTCTCTGATTGCCTAAATGTCCTTTGATCCTATGCTAAATTTTGTTGAAAGGTCTGACACATGTCACAGAGGGAACAAATCAATGGGATTGAATATTGCTTGATTTGATTTGACTAACACTATTAACTATAATAGTTCTGGCAGATACAGTAATGATACTGTATCTGACAGAACCTGGTGTAAGCCAAAGTAAAATGGTTGCAGACTACAAATGAGAATGCTGCCCTACAAGCACTCCACGTCTTCATGAATCCAGTAAACGCTGGGTTTTCCATTATTTTTGTACATTACTCTGAATATGGGTGTGTTTGAGTATGCCTGCTTTTGTGTCTAGAGAGAGGAGGGCCTGGGATGACTCTTTGTCCTTGAACAATATCAACCGGCGGTGTGAGATGATTTCAGATTCAGCCTGTTGTCTGTGCTCTGTGCTCTGTATATACCAACTCAGCCAGCATCTGATTACCAGTACCTTGTTGTTGTCAGGAGTATGTAACAAAGAGGGGAGGAAAGAGTTGAGAGAAGGAGAGGGAGAAAGGGAGAGAGCTGAAGAAGGGTGCTTCTCTGGGGTGTGGAGACAACAGCACACAACACATCTGTGGAGATGATTCACTGGGGACCAGCTGTGGATGTCTGGAGCTAATTGAATAGGCTGCTCGAACAAATTTACAGGCTCCTCTTTCTTTGGAAAACGCATGACAATGGAATTCGCCCTCTTGCATCACTTTCCCCCAACCACACCACCTTACAATTCTCGACTTTGTTTTCCCTCTTTCCCTTTTTGCTCAATATCTCCTGGCAGTCGTTGTGGTGCAGAGCGTGTGCTAGTGGTGCCCACAGACAAGCGCTAGGCGCTTACTATGCCAGTCACTTCCTTCCATCTCCACGTCCCTGAGAGACCTAATTGATATTCTAAACCAGAGTTGGAGCTGCATCTCAGGCTCACCTTAGTCATTAGTGAGCCCCACAGGGCTGTTTGCATTATAATCTCTGATTTAGATTGTGTGTTGCCTCTGTGTCCTTCCCTCGAGGTTGAGCGGTGTGTGCAAAAGGCCACTGTCACAGGGGATCCGAGCTCAAATTAGACTCTGCATCTGAAACGAGGGTTACAGGTCATGAACTCACACCTAAACAGAGCAGATGAGCAGATTAATACCCCAGTGAGCTCACATACAATGTGTGAAGAGTGAAAACATCTATCTCCTTCCAGAAATTTGTACGGTAGCAAAGGAAGTCAGTGCTCATGACTCAGGCTTATTTATGGAAGGAGTATGAGAGGATCACTAAAGAGTTTGAATCTTCATGTGGAGACTCTCCATCTATTTATTGTATTATCTGGGTAAGGCTGTATGAGTCAGCGACTGTATATATGTGCTTTGCTTAATTGCTTATTTTTGAGGATTTCTTTCTTTAGTAATTTGTTGACACTAAACAAGTACAAATGACCTCATACAGCTTTTTGTTCCCTTAACCTCAGCCACAGTTTGATTCTTACCCTACACAAAAGTATGGAACAACTGGCCTATTTTATTCTTACCACCATGCGTGTTTTAAGACTACAAAATCATTCTGAATCAACAGGCTCATATCTAAATAGTGTCTACATACTGTCAGCATTCTACCATGGCCCCATTTCTTTATATAAGAAAACACATTTACCTCCAGGTGAAGTGTAAAAGTAGTCACAATGTTGCAAGGGAGATGCTTGCAAGTATAAACAAATTCAGGTGTAAAAATATTGACAAATCACTCATTTGTACATGTTCGTACACACAATTTACACACCAATTTGTGCGTATGCACTGTTGTTATATGAATTCCAGTGTGTATTCCCTAACCAGTTAGTGAGTGGCTACTGGACGATGACATTTGATTTGATTGTTTTGATCACTAGCAGATTGCTGCTGTCGACTGTAGCTTCCATGGAAAAAGTGGATCTGTCTGAGAAAACTCACCATCCACTTTCCGAGCTGTGATGGAGCTTAAAAAAGTGTCAAACAAACCAAAAACTGAAGACACTACTTTTCAAAGTAAACGTGTGTGTTAGCACTGAAAATAATATGTTTGCCTTCAAAGTAATAGGTGATCCTTTTATATACTAAAAATATATATGATATATGTAGTATATGATACACTGACCGGTGTCTAGGTCTATATGAACTGATCTTTAGCATTGCAGCAACTGCCAGAAACCTCTAGTTACCACTGATAACCAGTCAGGGAATGTAAATTTTTCAAATTGTGACTGGTGATTGGGAGATGGCCACTAACAGATCTTTAGGTCTATGTGAAATTAGAAAAGAGGTTTTTCAACATGTGCTCATAATAAAAATATTTGGTATTCCAGATGAATTAGGCTTTAAAAAGAATCCAACTAGGATTTATCTTGGCATTTTAAATCTTCATAGGGGCGGCAAGTCATAATTTTATATAAAATTAAGATTACTATGAAGTCCTGACTGGTTCCAGATTGACAGAGAAAAAAAAAAGATCTGTTTTGCTTTAATATTTTTTAAAGATACAGGGATTGTTTAAAAAGACTCTGAGCTTCTAGCTGCTCGCTTATTAGCTTTAACTGTACCTTATGGTGTTGCACTTTGGAGTACAAAAACTCACAACATGCATTTAGGATCTCATAACTGAGCGCTGCTGTTGTGTGAACACATTTAGAAAACTACCCCAGTTCTAATGGCACTATAAAACAGAAGTGTTTTCCACAAAAAATAGCACCTTGTTACAGCACATTTAAGATTGAAACAGTCAATCAATATGAGTCTTTTTAACAGCAGGATCACAAGTTCATTTTAATGTTGAGCAAGGAAAGAAAAACAAATTTAAGTGATCCTGTGATTGAAGGTATTTTTATTGTTTCTGTCTCCTAGTATCTGATATTGAGCCAAGAACAGAGTGCAGGTGCCTGATAACTCTCCTTGAATGAAAATGAAATTAATGGAAAGCAGGTGGGTACTTCAAAGGCTGACTGCTCCAAAGGTATTACCAAATGTGCGTGCAATCGCCTACCTCAGCTGTTGTATCCCTGCCGTAGTGAAGAGGAAGTTGTGAATGGAAATAATTACTTAATATTGGAGATGCTGTGAATAAAGATAAAAGCGAAGGGGATCTGATGTGTTCCTCAAGAGTCAACAGTTATTACAGTGTCAAACAGTTGCAATTTGTGGTTGTGGATTGCTGCAAGTCTCAAGTACAAAGTAGATTTTTTTTAATGTAAAGCTATAAATGAACTTATTGCTGGGTGTACTGTACTTGCAGGCCTGTTTTAACTGAAACAATAAACCCTTTTTTTATTGCAGGAATGTTGAAACAATTTCACTGACCTATTTTAACACCTACGTTACAGATCAAATCAATGCTCCTCAACAACAAAGGCTCTGTATTCTTTAATGTTTGGATTAAATTAAAAAAACAAAGCAAAAAAAAACTCCCCAACATGACCCAAAAATCATTTGCCAAAGAGCTGGAAATGTTCCACACAAAATGCCGCCACAGCAATCTTTTATGTTTCTCAAGCAGATTACAGATGGGGAAGGAAAGCTGTAGGACAACAAAATGCTGAATGTGTCAAATTCTTAGCCGACTTCAGGAAGTGGGGTTTTCATGTTTGACATTGAATACACAAATTTAGCCGTAACACAAGTCTCACTTCATAAAACCATGTTTGCTGAACTATTGCTGCGTTGTTCCATTTTACATCACACAAATACAGGGCATTGTGGGTATGTGCAAGAAGGTAGATGTTCTACACTTTTAGTTGTGTAACAGACAGTGTCTTTCATTTTGGAAATAAGGGAAGGATATATATATATATATATATATTACGAAAACCCAGGTCTTATGCCAACTGTCAGCAGCAAATCTGAACTTTTTTCTTCTAAGAAAGAGAGGGTTTTTTTTCATTATATTGTGATTTGCTTATGTGATCTTGCGTCAGTTGTCAAAATTAACTTGAAATCTACACTGCAGAAAAAGCATCCCTATGGAAAAGAGACAGCTCTTTTGTAAAAAAGAAAAAAAAAGAAATCTCGCCTGATTAAAAAGTGTTTGTAAAGAGTTAAACTAAACATTCCATTCAATATAATTCTAGACTAAAAGCACTCGGTAACATCAGTATGTACTGTCTACATACACTGTTTCATAGGATAAAGTTCTAAGTATATAAGAGGATGCCTAGCTCTGATTCAGTGCAGCTAAAGGTTGCTCTCAGCAGGATACCTACTCCCTGGGTTTTCCTCCTGTGCTGTATAGTCACTGAGATCAATGTGTTCTTTCACCGTACTTCACAGGGTACATGGTGTTTCCAGCAGACAGCAGATGCACACAGTAGTCACAAAAACAGCCAACCTTGCCTCACAACTTAGCTTAATCTCTAAGGAATGTCTCAGTGACAAGATTTCAAGGCACCGGGGCTCTCTATTGGTCTTCCTCTTTTAAGCAGCAATTTCTGACTCCCAGGAAAATCCTCTGGGATCAATCTGTAATTAGGAAAAGAAAAACCCTCAAGCTTAACTAGCCAAAAATGAAGTCTAGGAGCATGTAAGTCATAAAAACAAGGTTGCTCTAAAAAAAGAAAAAGAAAAAAAAAATCTCAGCTTTAATAAGTACTCAACAAAGTGGGGCAATGTGGGTATGAAGTATTGGACATTGTCCTTCCTAAAGGAATTTTTTTATGCCACTTTAAATCACCTCATAAAGTGTCACAGCAAAAATTCACACACAAACTCACACATTTAATGATGCTTTTCCTTGCACTACATTTACATGACACACTGAAATCAGCTTCAGGTTGTTTTCTCTATCCTTTTTAAGAGAGCCATGGTGAATGTTTACCACTACAGCTCTGGAAGAATGTTGTCCTTTCTTTGGTCTGTGGCACGTTGTGGCCATTTGCCCCAGTGAGACATGCCAAGGAAAATACAAACTGCTGACTTTGATAACGGGGAAATCTGATTCTTTCTGCGTGCACTCTATCAAGGCAAGCAGCAACCAAACAGTTTCAAATCCCAAGTGAATGTGTTTACTAATGACTTTTCTCACTGAACATTGTAGAAATGAGGGCCTCAGAGTGCATGACTGATTTAGAAGTATTCACAGACAAAAGCACACGCAGTTCTGTCTTGCTCGGGAACATGGAATATACTCTCAGCATGTCTTTTGTGCATTCAGGGGACTACAAGTAGAAAAGGGAATGAGGGGTGGAGAAGGGAGGACTTTGTTTTTGATGGGAGGAGGGTTTTGAACACTGTTGTAATTGACCGTAGTTTGATATTTCTTTGGGTGGGGTATACAAAACACATTTTCTAAAATTCACCATATAAAGAGAGAACTGTGTTGAAGGATGATATTATTTCATTCATATTTGAGAATAGCTTATATTACATTGAGCATATCCCATTTATATAATTACTCTGTGTTCACTCTGCAAAGTCCACTCAAAATGCCTTTCAAAATTAAGAAGTGCTTTATGCTACCAGAGGATATTTATTGTGTGGCTTGCATCAGTGGTTTTGTGACAACTCCTGTAACCAATTAGGTAATTAACCATCTGCACAAGGGTGCTGTAATTTCAAAAGTTTTAAAAACAGAGTGTCAATTTAACAAGCCTCTGGAGTAGTCAAGGTCACACTGTCTATATTGGCTTATAAGAATTCACGCAAGGATAAAAGAAAGATGTGTTACTATGTCTGAATTCCTTTGAAGATAATAATATTGACTCTGGGGAAGCTCATGTAAGGAATATCACTAGCACTAGGGCCATGCAGGACCTCCCCTTAAAAAAAAGAAAAAAAAAGTTTGAGATTTTTTTTCACAACCCGTTGTAAGCAATCAGGCAAATAGAAGCTTGCAGTCGTGCAGTGCACAGGCTTTTCTTTTTTGAAGGCAGAGAGCAATGCTCAGTCTACTGACAGGCGAGCTAGAAGACACACGAGAAGTCAGGGCATATTCTCATAGCACTAGCAGAGAGTAACACCAATAGTGGGTCTGCTGAACCCCATTTTCACTCTCCTGGGTGTCATTGCTCCTGAATGCACATTCAACCTCCTCTGCTGCTGGCAGTGAAGAACCACAGATGCACTCAACCACAGGCTTTTCAACTCTGCATCTTTCTCAACACTTGCACCAAAGCTCTACCCACGGGAAGAGGAAACACATGTTTTATTGACAGAACTGCAGGTGGTTTAAGTTTGATTTTCTGGTGGACTTGGAAGGTATTTTTTTGTTAGTTTGTTTTTGTTGCTTTTTGGTTGTTGTTGTTTTTGTCTGGTTTTCTGGGAGGTGTGCTGTCGTTGGAGCCAGTATGTTTTCTATTTTTGTGGCATGTTTGGCATTCATCCCGTTGAGTTCAGGGCAGGCTCAGGTTGCCACACAGACTCAGGGACAGAGCCAGGGTGAAGGGCAGGACAGCTCTTCCACCCCGTGGAGGCAGGTGATTCAGTGGGAGAACAATGGCCAGGTTTTTAGCCTACTGAACAGTGGAGCTGAATACATTCCTGCTGGGGAAGGGACCCAGGACAGAGGTCCGAGGGTGGTTGTGGCAGATTCTCGTCCACGCTCTTCACGCAGACCTCAAGGAGGCAATGTCCGCAGACAGGCTCCTTCAAGAGGATCCTCTGAAACTGTCCGTGGACAGGCAAGGCATCCTTTTGGCTTTGGACAAGTGCCTGATAACTGGAGACAAACCACAGGTAGCACTGGAAGTAGCCAATTCCAGGGATCCTCTAGCAGTCGCTTCCGGCCATCTACAGGCTCTTCCTCAGTATCATCATCCTCTTCCTTTTCTTCATCTTCATATAACATACCAGCCTACCCACAGTACCCGTTGCCTCAACAGCCTCCTTTCCAACCAGTGCCTTATGACCCCAGTTTCGGGGATGTACCAGTCAGGAGCTACGAGCCCCCCTTTCAGCCTGTTATTGGTGGAGCGTATGGTGGAACAGGATATGGCACTGGACGAGGGTATACTGGAGGTATATATGGAGGTGGTTTGGCCCCTGTGCTCCCAGGCTCTCCGTCTGACTTTACTGATGATGGCTATCATTACTACCAGTCATATGGCTACGCATCCAATCCTGTGGTGCCTGCACGTGCTCCCCAGCTGCCATTTGCTGATGGTCTGGACCGCAGATACACTCACAGTCTCTACAATGAGGAATCTGCTCCTGCCATTCCTGCCCCTGATGCCAACCAGGCCCCTCCTGTGATAGTAGACAGATCAGGACCTGCTAATCAACCGCCAGTCAGGAGCCCCCAATATGAGCAGTTTCCTCCATTTGGAAGACCCCAGCCTCCCTTTGTACAGTCCGTTCCCTCAGGCAGAAATTCTCTAAATTCTGCCGTTGAGAACCCCAATTCGAATGGCGTTAGTGTGTACCGACCAAATCAGAGAGGTAAAGTATGGTTTATTTTGGCATTGATAAACTAACACAGTGTATCTTTCATTGACCACTTTGGTCAGGGCATTTAGCTACATCTTAATAATATTAAACTAGGCTGTGACACAAGTGAAATGGCTTTAGATCCAAGATTGTGTTTGGTTTTCAAGGAAATCTTGAAGCACTTATTATATTTGACATTTTCAGTTCAAACCAGGCACATGTTCAGTTCTAGGCATTCACCCAAGGTATTTCAGTCTGTGAGGCAAAAAATGAAAAGCTGGCCATCTGATCTCTCTTGTTGCTCTAGATATGAATGCAAAATATGCAAGACCGAGAGTAATAGAAAGGCCACCACCCTTTCAAGTACACCGTAATGTTTTTCCAGTAATCTTCTTCCATGTTTATCAGAAATCTTAAGTAATCGGAATGAAACAGCTGTTTAAAATTCAACTTCTTTCAGTTTACAAACAAAGAAAAGTCGACACAAGGTTCATCTTTTCCCACTTGTATGGTTATTGAAACCAGGTGCCGAGCAAAGCCTGCCAATGTACAGAGAGCAGACACAAGAAACCCTGTGTTTTGTGTGGGGGTGTGCTGTGCTTCTACAAAGTACACTGGTTCATGAGGCGTGTGGAGTTTAGTAATGATGGTGGTGACCTCATAGGAGGGGGCTGGTGACGGGGTGTTGGTGGCTACCTCCTGGGTTTGATGGCAGTTGAGGGGAAACAAGGGAGGGTGATACAGTACTTCACCACTCCCTTAGGGGAAGGGAGAGTGTGGAAAGTCCCTGTAACACATGGGGTCCATTGCTTCAGCTACAGGAAATCAAATAAATATTTAGTAAAAGTCCTCGGGGGAAGTATGAGGAGGGTCAAAGCATGCAGTGAACTGTCTTTGAAATGTTTATTTGCCATAGGTTATGATTTCTTTTAAACTATTAGCAATTAATAACACTCATTTTCATAAATTATTCAGCTCTATGTAGATTTTGAAATGACGTAGTTCAATGCAAACAACATGTGTGTCTATATTCTGCGTGCCAGAAGCTGTGTCTGGTTTGAATAGGGAGGAGATGAGGGCCTCCAATGAGATTCTCACACTGTTAATGCAGGTTTATCGTTTTGTTTTACTCAATAATCTGCCATACTGCACAGCAGTCTCTCTAGTGTGCTGTACGCCTTACAAGACTCGTTCATTAAATACTCTAGAGCTGGGAGCCATTTCCAAGGCACAAAAAGCCAACATGTGTGCAGATGCCTTAGTGCTCTCAGTAATCATTGTGATAAAGATTCAGTCACTGGGAGCTGTTGAAAAGCTGACATTTTTATTGCACTGCGTCACGGCAAGGCATTAAACTGGTACAGTATCATAATAACTACTCTGATCTATAGTAAAGTTGTGTTAAAGGTGACGTAAGAAGAGAAGTGTATTTACACTGTCATTTTTAAATTCAATCGTGTATTGTATCAGACACTGTGAAGCACAGAATACACACCAAGTATAATCTGTATCAGTTGCAATAACAAAAATTCTCATTACAAATAATTTCTACTAAAATCAGTTCAAAGGTAAAATACCAAGCACATAGAGGTCTTAGGTTAAGCGGAGGTGGGCAACATGGTAAATGTCATCACTGGCAACAAAAACATGAATGTACAAATAGCTGCAGTTGTTTCTCAGGTGTTAACACTGATTGTAGTGCACAACCACCAGCTTGAGTGCCAGATAATATGCAGCCAATAGGATGTGACATACTACAATATGTGGCCCTAGAACCATATGTGCAAAATTAGAACAGTTTAACAAGTTTGTTCCTATATTTCTTGACCCACATTGGCTATGAGGGACTTTACATGAGCCACAACCCAGGCCTAGAAAGAGGAAAGGCTTAACTCACGTCTCTGCCATCCTCAGCATGTATAAGTTTATCAAATTATGATTAAAACTGAGACATATTTGCAAAATAAAGGTGATCAACCAAGGCCATTTACTTTATATTGCCACAAATGTGTTTTTGTCTGTGTAGGCTTTGTGTGCCTCTAGTTTTGGAAGCTACTCCTTTACAGTGTTTTTGTGAATGCTATGTAATCTTCAGTGAAGTTTTATGGCAAAGAAATCTAACCCAGCTTTACCCTTATAGCTCAATATTCATATTCTCATATTCACCAGCAAAGCCTCCTACAGTCAGGAGTGAGAATAATTATACAGTAACTTGTACAGTGCTGCAGTTATTGCATTCATTACATTCAGGCATACAAGGAAAAGATTTCAACATCTCACTAAAGTTAATCTGTAACATTCTCACTGACCACCAAAACTAAAATGTTTAATAAACATGAAAATGCACGACATAGATGTCATATTGCAAGGAGAAGTGGAAAAGATAAATAAACCAACAAAGGAATGTTGGTTTAGAGTTAACCATGTGGGTCAGATGTTGTGATTATGATTCTACATATTCAAATGAGAACACTGAATTTTAAGTATCCCAATCTTTTTTGCAGTAACAGCTCTAGCTCAACATGGGAGTATCTAGAAAGGGAGACCTCATGTCTTTTATTATCCTATATTCAATGGTATAAAAAGCTTGGCAAGATTCAGTTTCTTTTCTCTGTGCCCCACTTAGAGTGTAATGTGCGGCTTTGTCACATGCTGTTGAGAGCCGATCAGCTTTGGCGTCTCAATACACTTTATCCTTCTGAAAGAGACCCACTTTCACATCTCAAAAGATTAGGGGGCAGAGAACAAAGCCTTCCTAGGGTGAGGAGAAAATATTTGGAGTTGAGAGTTCTGTTGGAAAACCTCTGTGTTTCACACTGGTTTACAGTGTTTACATGGTCTGGCGCAGGAAGTCTTCTCCTGTCTTGTATGTGTTCTTCAGAGAGAGATGTCAGATGGGATATTTACACAGCCTCCTCAAAGGGAAAGTCCTTATTTAAACTTGCAAGTTGGGGGGGAAGACTCACCTGGATGTTAGATGCCAGGACATTTCTGTGTATTTTCCACAACATGCTACAACTAAACACATTATTGTGAGTCCTAAATCAAAAGATATGTTTGTTTGTTTGTTTGTTTGTTTTTTACCCCCATTGCACTCACACTACAACATGAATTAAAGATTGCACTTGATTTGGTGATTTCCAGGCTTAGAGGTCAGAAGGTTTGACTTTCAGTTGTTTTAACAAGCTCACATTTAAATGTGCCTGGCCTTTGTGAACCAAACAGAGATAGGTGATAAGCCATGTCAGAGACCATTGCTGGCAAGTCAGGCCTGCTTTTTTTTTTCTTTCAACTTATTCCTCAGTTTTTCTAACAGATGTGGTCAGTGACCCACTTTAAAAACAGAAGTTGGTGTGAGATCATTGTTGTTTTGCCCTGGCACATACATTACATTCTCTCGCTCTGTCTGGCTTTCTCTATGTATCACTGTTTACTTTGCTACATCTCTTAATCTTTGTCACTTGTTTAGAGAAACAAAAATAGTGAAAAACCTGGGCTGAATTGCAACCAGCCCTTCTGTAATACTCTCAGACATTTCCAAATTTAGCCTTGTCCCTAGCAGGTATGACTTGTCTGTTTGTTACATTTAAGGTTAAGCTGAAGTGACATGTTCATGTCAAAATTTGTATTTTGGAAGATCACATTATATTAGCCGAGCAAGTAGACGAGCAAGGTATATATTTTTTTCCACCTTTTAAATAAATGATACTGTATATTTAATAAGACTGACAGTATCAGTACATATAATCGGGGTGAGGCTGTATACTTCTTTTTTGTTTTGGGGATTTTGTAGATAATGGATTCAGATGTAACCCTTGTGCTCTTTGACCCCTAATTCACCTCTGTCAAAGAGGCCCCTCACAGCGAAAGTGTCTCATTAGAAAGCCATGATAATAATCTGGAATGCACAGTAATTAGTGGTCACTGGGTCTATAGTGTAACCCACTCTTGAACTGTGGGCCATGTTGCTGAAATTTTGCCCATTATCTCTTCCATCAACACCACTCCATTTACCTTTCTCTTAAAAAAAAAAAAAAAAAAAACACGTTGAAAACTAGGTGAACTTGACAGTGTTGGAATTTGGATTTTTTTAATGCATCTTTTTGCTTGAACTACAGCGAATTCATTACTACAACATTTAAATTATATGTGTAAAAATATTTTTTGTTTCCAAATGTTAGAGCGTCTTTTGTAGCAGCATTGTGTGATACTGGATAACTTGGTGAATGACAACAGAGGCTGAAAAGTCTATATGTTATTTCAGGTTTGCCTGACCTGGTCCCTGATCCCAACTATGTCCAGGCTTCGACGTATATTCAGAGAGCCCACATGTACTCTCTTCGCTGTGCTGCTGAGGAGAAATGTCTGTCCAGGTAAAGACATCCTATGTTTGTTTATTCGTATATTTCTTTAGTTTTTGTGCTTGTGACAAATTCTTATTTTAAAAAGCTTAACCTTTTAATGTCCGAACCATGAAATAATTACCAAATATTGTAATTTCTTTAAAAATCGAGAGTTTATTGATTTTTTTAAATTAATTACATTTTAATTTCCATATATGGTTTTTAATTTGTATTGCATTTTCTACTAAATAAATTCAACAATAAAAGGGTATTGTGGAATTTATTTCATTTTTTCAGACAAAAACAAAAACAAATCTGTATGTATCGAATATGATACACTGGGCATTAAGGGGTTAAGGACAGCATTGAGCCTGTTTGCAAAAACAGTAAATGGAAACACTAAATTGTGTAGCACTTTTCATAGGCTAGAGTCCTGTCCAGGTTACACACTTTGGTTTATGCATTAACAACAAAATGTAAAGTTTTATGAAAGACTAGCATGTTTTTATGAGCTGCTTCACCTTTGGGCAGCATTAACCGGCGAATGAACCATCCATTATTTGAACTCAGCCTTCAGGATTATATCCATTCCGTGCAATAATTTCTGAAATAAATAATGAAAAAAGTTGACTAACAGCACAACTTACATGAGCTAAATCCTGGTCCCTTTAAAAGACTGGATAGAGGCTGTCCTTACTTTCATTTCTCAGTGTTGGTGAAAAGCATCCCCTGAGCCTCAGGCCTGGGCCCTTTGACTGCCTCTGCACTAAGGACACCATTGAAATGATGGAAGTGTGTTGTCCCTGTGGCTCCTCTATTTGCTCTCTTCCCATCACAAGCACAGCCATCCCTCAAAGCCCTTTCATATCCTGCTTGAGTCTGCAGCAATCACCCACAGATGGGCTGTTGTAATTTGCCATACACTCCAATGTCAACAACAGTCACAAGATGAATGGCTTAGATCTTCAGTGGTATTGTGAACTCGAGGTTGTGTCTCCTTTTTCGCACAAAAAGTTAATTGTGTATAGGTTGCTTTTTTTCCCCCCACTGCCCATGTTGAAACAGTGTGTTTGGAGAGATGGTTTTAATCTGTAGAATGAAATATTTAGTAGCTATGCTCCTGCCTCAAAGATTTTCAGTTGGGCTCTTTTTTTCCTTGTCTTAGTTATGAGAAACAGACGTGCCTGCATCCAACACTTCCCCTCATCATTTTTGTCTTCATGTATGTGCACAATTTAGCTCTGCCTATACCTCTGAGACCACTGACTATGATGTGAGGGTCTTGCTACGATTTCCACAGCGAGTGAAGAACAAGGGAACTGCTGATTTCATGCCGAACAGGCCACGTCATACCTGGGAGTGGCACAGCTGTCATCAGTAAGTGCTTAATAATGTATAATAGTGCACAGCAGATTTTCAGATTCAGTTGAATGAATGCATTTATTTTAACCAATATATTTAAAATATGTCTTCATTGTTTTCTTAAAATTGTCAGTTTTAATTATTTCAACTTCAATTAAGAGAACATTTTTTGTTCTTTGTGCATGAGAGACAGGTACATACCATTAAGTATAATAAGAAATCCTTACAAGGATTAGTTGCTAAAAATTTAGAGTCGGAGAAGTATCAAATACGAATGGTTAATTACACTGAATCCACCAAAACAAGAATATACATCACACCCAAGCAAGCTGTGTTTTTGCACTAAGGAATAAAACACAAGCAACAGTATTTAACTACTGTGTGAATGGCAGTATAAAAAGCTTTATTGCAATATGGCCACATGAATGGATATAGGACTGCATATCCAACTGGGACACCTAAAAGATTCTTTTTCAGTTTTTCAGTGCGATGTGAGGTCAGCTGTCTTGGGTGTTACACTATCGTGAAAACTATCATGTTGTAGCCTAAATTATCACTTCACAAATAAGGACAGACCTTGAGCTGGTTGACTAAAAAAGTCCTGTTTCACTTATTTCAGTAATCTGGCTACAGAGCAGAGGTTGGTAACCTGTGGAGTCCAGAGCCAAGCCACATTATACAAAAAATAATGGAATACAGCTGTGTTGGTTTGACCAATTTGACAAACAGAACTCTCACTGTCTTTCTCAGTACACAGACCTTATATAGAAATATGTCTTTAAGAGATATTAGGGAACTCGCTAATCTGATCGCCTCATGAAGACTGCTCTAGAGACTAGGTCCCCTAACAACAAAAGGCTAGTAGCCTCCTTAGGTTCTCAGATGAGATTCTGGACATACTAACAGAGCCTTGGCTGAGGACCCCAGGCTGGCACCTGGCAAAAAAGGTGTGAGATGATCTTTACTATACTTTAGTGCAAGTCTAGTCTAGAATGTGCCTCAAAATCTGCCAATTAAATCTTCAAATCAAGTCTAAAGTTAACCAGTCCCTAAGAAGCTAAAATAGAAGTCATGTCCAGCTGGCTGCTGCATTCTGGACAAGCTGGAGTTTATTTAGTATATATATAAATTAAGCTGACTAAGATCAAATATTTATGATCTTAGTCATAAGATCATAAATATCTTATGACTATCTTATGTGATTTGAGACATATTATTCTTTTCTTATATTAAATGAAGGCTGTTTTTTTTTTAAATCTCCATTTCAACAAGTCTGCTTGCTGACACAGGATCAAGGCTCTCCTTACTTTTCTCATCTTAGAGGAATGTGACTGGCCGTTAGGAGATTGGCAGTGTTGTTGCTGCTTGACATCAGTCTACATTTACACAGTGGTTCCCAAGAGGCAGAAAGCCAAGGCAATCATTCCGCTGACTGTGTGATCAGAATGACAAATCAATCAATTTTTCCTGTCAATCTATGACACCAGATCAAATTGCTGCTAAAGTATGATAGCACAGATATGGGTTACTGGGACAGAATGTTTGGTTACAAAGAAGCCTCTTTAGGGGAAGAAAATCTCTAGCCCAGATTCTCACAATAAACTTTCCTGCCCTACATTTTTGTCAAATCAAGTGACAGTTGACAGTTTTGCTTTTCATTTCATCCACTCCTATTTTTTGCACATAGGTATCAAAAAAGGGAGCTCTCTCTGAGCATCAAGGGTTGTAAAATGTTGAAATTCTGTATCTTTATTTTACACGAATGAGAACAAAGAAATCCAGGTAGATCATGTTTTTATTCCAGTGGTGGAAGAATCAGAAGTTCATTAAAATGGTTTGACTCATTTTTCACTAGTTACTAATATAATTCTTCAGCCTGTGCTCTGTTTATCTCACTCTCATATGTTACAACTGTATTAAGCTATGTGACCTTTTTGGTCAAAGATTACAGCCACTATTTATGCAGGTGCTTTGATGTATGTCTTCATATCCTGGTCCTCCACATTTTGGAAGGCAAATGTCAGGCCACTGCTAAATAGTTCTCAAAGAACCTACTGTAATTCCTGTGTTTTATAACCCTCGCTCTGATCTGAGGAACCCTCAAAGTCTTGTTTGTTGCTAGACGAGTGGAAAATGACTCACAACTAAGAAGGATTGGAATGTTTTGTACATTACCAATACAAGCTATTCTTGTTAAATCCCCTATATGTTCTTCCAACACTACATTCCCTATAGTTGACATAGTCAATAAGGGGATCCAAAAATCAAAAGAGGAGAGGGACCCTTCCAGGCATCTCGTCATCCAGCTTTGCTTCCTGCACCCTTTCTTTCTATTTCACAAACACATACACACACTTGCTGAAGATAATCATCTCAAGACTGCCACTGAAATGAATGCCAGTTCCAGGAACACAAACAAATGCTGTGTTTCAGCATTCCAGGCCTTCAAGTTCCCTCCTTGTTTTATACACAAATGTGAATGTATGCACTCACACAAATTGCGTGCGTACCCATTTACCCCCCAATAAAAAAACAGGATATAAACAGCCACAGTCATCGATATTTGTACGCCAAAAGAGACAAAATAGTAATTTATGGCCTGAGTTAGAATGAAGACAGTGTTTAGCCTTAGATAACAACAGACAGGTTTCTACCTGAAATCCTTCCCTAATTGGTTGGCTCTTCTGTGGAACAAATGAGTCCTTGAATGGTCACTTGCTCCATCAGTGGAAAGTACCCACTTTTCCTTCCAAGCCATCCTTCAATCTTTAATGACTGTTCCAGTAAAAGCTGTTGCTGTGTTGAAACACAGGCTATGAAGTAAGGCAAAAGGGCAATATTTATATAGTCTGAGTGTGTCTGAGAGTAACGGATCCAGTGCTTACCTCACCCGCTATAGCTACAGTCTTCACCACGACAAAGCAATGGAGGAACTTAGCAATGATATAAAAAAAAAATATTACAACTACTAATTTAAGTGTTTAATTCCTGTAATGCATAATGTATTGTTTATTTGTTTGTTTTTTAAATATGCATAGGCTTTTTTATTGTTTGAATTTAGTTTTCCCCTACGTTCTCCATATTAGACTACATCTATACATTAATTAATAGTTTTATAACTATAGCTACTTAGAATATAAATCTTGCTGCTATAAAACTGTATCTGTATAACGAATAACATCATGTAAAGAAACCCATCAACTACTCCTTAAACTTATTACTGTGTTCCAGTGCTGGTGCAGGTATTTTCTTTGTAATTTATTGTCCTTGAAAGCAGAACCATGTAAACTCAAGTTAAAGAAAATGCTTAAAACTTGTATATGTAGGAAAATAAAGAAAGGCAACCCCCCCCCCCCCCAAAAAAAAAAAGTGAAACGAATTTGGCAAAGAAATGCATATTTCTCTTTTTTATGTTTTAATAACTCAGTTCTTGCAAGTGCTTTGCAAAAATCCATCAAAATAGTGACCCAGAAGTAGGGCTTCCTCATCAACATCAAATTATGTTGTCACCTCTCAATGCAAATATGCACATGCCTGCTTGCACCACAATTATGTGCACAGCATGCTTGTAAATAGCGAATAGCATCCTGGGTCACTTTGACATGTGGGAGATGATCAAGCCACATAGCAGTTAATATTGCAGATGATTTCAAATGGACCGGCTCATTGACAGAGTCATAAACTAAGAGCCACTCGGTTGATATTCCGGTTCAGTTGAGATGATCAGTGGTCATGTGCATCCAGGCTTTCCTAAGCTGCTAAAGCTGTGCAAACACACAAACACAGAGGCATAGCAATGTGTTCATACTGTGACACACAAATGACACACATTGATATGTGCATGCACGCTTAAAAATAACCATGCTCAAACAAAAAAAAAGCGTAAACACCAACTCACACCCACACACACTCACGCAAACACCTCTGATCTTGCCGATTTGTACAAGCTAATTAGTAACATTCATACATCATTAGGGTGCTAATACCTTGCTTCAGCAATGCTTTATTGTTGTCATTAATTAGTATCATTACCCTTTGATGATTTATGATGTGTTCAGTCAAGGTGCAACGTCAGTTACAAAATGTTAACAGCTGAGGTCACCGGGCTGAATAGACAGTGCATCAATTCAGTTTTTGTCTTAGAAGTTTAAATTTGAATTACTTAAAATTAAGCAAAGAAGGCAAAGCAATTACAATAGCAGCATAAAGGCATTAATAAACTAATTGTAATTTCTCCTATGACACTTTACCATGGCGATACACTGTATAACTGCTAATATTAGCATTGGTTTGAACTTTTTGACGCCCACTTTGATTGTTTGTTTGCTCATTCTGACAGACATTACCATAGTATGGATGAGTTCAGCCATTATGATTTACTTGAGGTCAGTACTGGTCGTAAAGTGGCGGAGGGACACAAGGCTAGCTTCTGCCTGGAGGACACCACGTGTGACTTTGGTCACCTGAAGCGATATGCCTGCACTGCTCACACTCAGGTAATCCAAGAAACAAAATCAGAAGTGGATATTATGACAATTATTCTTTGTTGGTTCACATCATAGTTATCAGGAACCATGCCAATATCCCTCCTCTGTACGTATGCATTTTGTGACTAGTCCACCTGTAAAAATGAAATAAACATATCAGTATTTCACCAATACATAAATCTGACAATTGATGTATTAGTAAAAAATGGTCCCTGATGAAATTTAGCTTGTTGATGTTACATTAGCAATAAACTTCTATGCTCTGTTCATGTTTATTAGATAATCCGATCGTATTCACTTTTCGACCATTACAGCTGTTTTTGGCATAGATCAGTATTCCTTACGACCTCTCTTTTTGCCTCTGTTTCTTCAGGGTCTGAGCCCAGGCTGCTACGATACTTACAATGCTGATATTGACTGCCAGTGGATAGATATCACTGACATCCAACCAGGAAACTATATACTAAAGGTAAGAGTCAAGTGAGACTCAGACGTGCATGGGTATGGCAAGTTAGCGAGCAGCACAGGAGTACATTTCATAGAGTGAGAAAGGGTCAAGGCCACCAAAACAAATTGATCCAGGTCATGAAGTTTTTAGGTTTCTTGTTATCTGGAGTTTTTCAGGTTGCAGCACCTTATGGTTCAGTGCCACTGGTTTCCCATCTATCATATTGTCTGTTGTTCATGCATATTTTATTTAATCAATATTGCTCCAATGTCCACACAAAAAGATCTATACATTCAGTTGAGAGTTATTCATAATGCAGTTAAGAATATTTTATTCTCATCTATACCAGCGCCATTGTTTGCAGCCAGTGTTTGCAATGATTTGTGTTTATGGTAAATTATAATCTTCCCTCTTTGTTTAATCTCCAGCTCCAGGTTAATCCCAAGTTCTTGGTGCTGGAGTCAGACTTTACCAACAATGTGGTTAGGTGTAACATTCACTACACAGGACGGTTTGTTACAACGAAAAACTGCAAGATAGCACAGTAAGTAAGACATAATGTACGACATTAATTCACTGCGAGGTTAATTATTGCATTCGTAATGATCTCCCAATTTAAAGACCTTTCCCTGGAAAGAAAATGCTTTTGTTAAATGGAAACTGAAGTGAAAACTTTAAATCAGGGTTTGTGTCACTTTCCCACCACTGAGTTACATTAAATCATATGATAAGGTGGCGGCTGAATGCAACTATCTGAAGAGCTGCACAGTGTTTTGAAGTACTTAGTGGACTTAATGGGTTCGTGGTTGAAATATTTGATGATTTAATGAATTATGCTCTCATTCTCCCATTAAGATTAAGAGCCTCTGAAACTTTGATATTCTCCCTCAAAGGGAGATGTAGGGGTGTTGAACTTGTTAATAGTGCTATTAGGAAGTGTATCATTGCACTCTGAATTACTATCATATCCTCTTGAAAAGACTTTATATAAAGAGGTTTGAGTGCTCCAACTAATCTCCCTTTGTTACATTGGTACAGTGAAACAAAACCTTAAAATATGTTTGCCAAAGCATATTCACACTAATAAAAACCGGATATAATAGCAAACTATAGTATAATAGTTTTTATTAACTGCTGATACCAATAAAAGATTTGTATGCTGCCGTCAGGTGCTAAAAGTTCTGCTGTCATAGATATCAACATATCAGGTGTCCTTATCTGCACTTTTTCTATCTTTTTCTTTATCATCACTTTATCTGTGATCACATAAAAAAGATGTCTATAGTTACATTTTAATCCAAATGACATGATTTATGTAAGTATATTTTGTAGCACTACACTAAGAAATGGTTATTGTAATAAAACTAAAGTGCTCATCTTAATCATTTTTTAGCAGAATGGTACTAAGCTTCAATAAGTGCTAGTGTAGTTTGTGCAGCATTGAAGCAGCATAATGAAACTTAGTAAAGCTAAAGGTGCAGTCTGTAAAGCAGAGCAAACATTCAAACTTGAGACCCTAAAAGCTTGGATATTATTGCAAAAGGATTGCCTGTCAAACTTTAAATTTAACCACTGAATTACAGTTTTTGTGATGATAACAAAAAATGTAAATCTTGCTGAAAATGACAAAGTTTTTGAGGGCTCTCCTCATGCTAGGGCTCTGGCACTTATTTCTCTTCTTCATCTTACTTAAAAGCAGTACACCTTGTTCTACAGCCAAGGACTACATACAACTGTATTGGGCACATGAAGTTACAAGCTACATTTAAAAGACCAAGTCAGTGTAGTATTTGGCTGAGTACATGGAAGCGTATCCTCGAAGCTAATCAACCTTTAGAATAACATTAGAAGTAGGTGAAATAAAGCCTCATTGTACCTCAGCTACTCTATCACAAACCAAAGTAGATGATGGACCACCAGTCTCTGTCTCAAAAGACAGTTTATATAAACGGAGCAATAAAAGGTTTACATTAGGTTGTTTAAAGTAAACTGAAAATCAGCATTTTGTGAGTTTTGCATCTGACCATGACTCACACTGTCTGCCAATTTTACTTCAGGCTGCAGATGCAAACAACCCCCAGACGGCAGAAAGAAAACAGTCATTTAGATAATATTATTGTGATAGCAGGTTTGAACCTCACAATCTTAATTTGTTGCACAGAGTTTATACCTTAAAAATCTTTTCAAATAGTATTTACTTTATTAAGCTAGCTGGATAGCTGACACATATCCCCTTTCATAAAGCAATTATTCTAATTCAGAACAATTCACTTCAGTTCACAACAACAGTCACTTCAAACCTCCCATCACCTCAAAGAACTACAGACAAAACTTAAAGGTAGAGTACATTTACAACTGTCTCAACACTGTGAAATCCTCATGTCAACACAACTAATCATTCATGAAGGTCCTAAATATGTATGCATTAATGAGTATGAGAAAGATACAGCAAAAAGGAAAGTAATGACACTGGTGACAGAGCATCTCCAAATTTCTCTCCCAAGAGACAGATGTTATAACACAGATGTTGTTTCTTATGTGTTTGTCTTACAGGTCTTGATCAGACACTGGAAGGCTGCCACATTAGAGTGACCCTGATCGCTATTCCATTGAAATGTGAATGGAATCCATTTCTTGTTTGTTCATTGTTGCCGTTTGTCTCTGATTTTTGCACTGTTTTGGGATCCCAGGCAGACAAAAAAAGCATAGGTTCCACCAGCAATCAGATTATGCTGAGGTAGTAGTACAAGTATGCACTGCTGCATAATGCATAACGCATGTCAGTATCCCAATAATGAACCAACAGTTCGCATCCCTGTAATCTGTTCTATAATATTGCCCACCCACTTACATATCTCATATTGCCACAGTACCGGTCTGGCTTGGTTACATGCTAGGACACATCACTGACTTTCAAAGAGGTGTTTATGTTTGTGTATATCCACACAAATATCTATGCTGTGCCACCCCCGCAGAGTGGCTTTGTTTGAATTATAAAAAGCATGAAATGGTGCCCATGCTGAAATGAGTGTTCCAGACAAGTCAGGGTTCAGCTGGAATCCAACAAATAAAATTAGGGGACAAAGTCTTCCCAGGTGCATTCATCCATGCAGTGTGGGGGCAGACAGAGATGCCCAGTGACTCAGAAGAACTATAATGTGTTAGTTTTTTCTCTTTCTCTCTCTTCACTGCCTCAGTGGATCAGGCTGGAATCCTGTGACTCTCTGGGCACATCCTGTTTAATGTTGTGTTAACAGCAAGAGGAAGACAGCAGGTCATATTTTCATTTGGCAACATCAAATTTGAAGTCAGCAAAAAAGACAGACTGTCAGTAGCGGACATAGTTTTCCTCCAAAACCTCAGATATTTGAGTTATGTCCTCTTTTCTCCTTTCTTATTTCAGTTTAACAGTAACAGGAAGCTCAGCTGGCAGAAATCGGTTCTTTCCAACAAATAAGATTCACAAGCACTATACTTACACTATCTTGTGGTCTCTTCTTCAATCACCAGCACTGGTCAAGTGATACATAGGTCATCAATACCATGTGAAGAATGTGTATACAAATATTCCAGAGATGCATGTTTTTAATAATAGATATTATTTTGTTGTATCCATTTCGATCTGTTACTGTAATTGTGAATTCAGTGAATACCTATATTTTTTCCTTTCTTGATAATCTGAATTATTCAACTAGTATATGTTGTTGGAAAAAAGACAAACTACTGCTATGCCTTAATATGATAATGCAGAGTGCCAGAAAGCTGTCACTACCTACCTCTCCAACTCATGAGCTGTTGTTTTGAAATGATATCCCTGCAGTGGTTTACCATGGCTGCCTACCAATCTGTTACAACACACAGGTAAAAACCATAAATCAACTGGCAATATCATTGAGCACGCACTCCAAATTATGACTTTAGAAAAACAGCTTTAGTCCTTCTGGATCTCGGTCCTGGTTGATTTGACAATAAATGCTGTGTGTTTATACTATCTATACTATCTAAGGATAAGATTTGTTTACAATAAAGACAAACAGACTCATTTTTTTTCACTGAAGTCAGTAATAGCTAGCATTTTTCAATAATACCATTAGCAAACCATGGTTAGATTTTCTACATTCAGCCATGTGCTACGATGAGGCAAATCAATCATCCTACTTCATCCAATATTTACAACTGATCTACTATCAAAAAAAGCCAAAAAGAACATTATTTATTTTTTCTCTTGCTGATGCAATTTCGATGATTGATTGTACTTGATTGTACCTAAGAGAAAACTTGCTTATTTTTGCATATTTGTGCGCATGCACACTACAATAGAAGTTGCCCCATGTTTCGCCAGAGGTGCATTTTTCATTGTGAAGCAGCAACAGTAGCAAATGTTCTGTAAGCAGTAAGTTAATAAAGCATAGATATAGTGTAGAGAGAGTGAAATGTGAGGATATGCAGTGAGATAAAATTACAAACAATAATGCTGGATTACATGCATGCATGGTTGCCCGTGCATGCATGTAATGATATAATTGGATTTAAGCACAGACTCACAGACCCTGCCACTAACAATAGCAGTATTTATATAGAGAGATAAATGCATAATGTAAAAAGATTAAATGGGTTTTGCACACAGTATTTCAGTCATAAGTAGTGGCTAAACTTGGGTTTCATAACTAGAACATCTTACATGTTACTTTAATATTTAAGTTTATATTTTTGGGAGGGGTAAGAATCTGGTTTCTATTATGTAAGTGTTGGCCAAATGACAAAGCACCAAAATGTGATTTTTACTGTTATTTTTTGTGTGTGTGTGTGTTTTCAAGCTTTTCATATCCAAATTTCTGTGCAGGTCTTTCATATTGTTCTATAAAAGCTTAGTTCTTTAATCCAGTCTGTAGATCATGATCGTACTGTACACTTGCCAAGAAAAATCCAACAACTTGTGACTCTGACATTCGGTGGAGCAGTAGCTTATCTGTAGGTTAACATGCAGCATTTTTAACCCGTCTTGAGGCTGTGCCGTATTTTTCTAACAGTGAACACCTGTCAAAAATGTCTTGTATAATAAAAACATTTACATGTTTGCTGTGTGCACATAAGGTTGATTATATGCACTGCTCTTACAGCAATAGTTGACTGTGCTTCATGCAGCAGGTTTGCACGTGAGCTCACATGTAGCATGTGTCACCTGATCTAAGGGAAATGCTCTATGACAAGTGTAACAAGCTACTGAATTCACCTCCTTCGTAAGAGATTAGCTGTGATATGTTTAATGCACAAAGGCATTTTCCCAAGTACTGCATGTTATTTTGTCAGGCATAATTCTGGCTTGGATGCAAATCTGACCTTTACAAGTATAGAAAAATACACCCTCCATATAAGATACTGACAAAAAACAAATAATGAATGCAGCTGCATGGTGACACCAAATGAATCAGTCATGTAATCAAAAAACAAACTGTCGGCTCGTAGTGTTTTGAGTGGGAGAAATGTTTCATCACTTCTTCAGTCTCAGCTGAATCCAGTTTCCCCAAACTTATAAACAGTATATTTGCATAATGACTAAAATTAGTACACTGATGAACAACGGACTGTGAAGTCAGTTTCTTGATCAATAATATGCAAATTGATCAACAAACACTGATCAATGACAATTGATCAATAGTCATGAGTAACATTCACAGAGAGTTGGGGAATGGCTGCAATCACAGCGAGATGTAAGATGGTGTGATTGTCCAAGATGTGTGCATCCTCATCATTAAAAGAGTGGCCATTGGCCTGTAAGTGTAAATACACTGCGGAGTCCTGGTCTGACGAGTAAGCTCTTCTGTGTTGTGCCATCGGCTTAGTCAGAGTGTATAAATCATGGGAATTCTCTTTGCACTTAACACTATATTCCTCTGTTTGTGTCGGAGGACCGGATTCTTGGGGTGGACCAATTTTTGAGACAGCGTGTTTTGGGGTTTGCGAGCCAGGGAGTTGCAGTGTTTAGAGAAAAAGTGTCTCAGCTCTTCCAATACTCCTGACACATAAAGGATCACTAACAGTTTTCACAAGTGTGTTTGCTTTTGGAACTGTGTCTTCATTCCACCTACTTCACATACAAGGCTCAGTTCTACAGGCAGAAACATGGGTGTGCCATGGGCTCCCCAGTTTCACCCATCTTGGCCAATTTGTACATGGAAGAACTGCAAAAGAGAGCTTTGCTATCCTACCCTGGAACACCACCAAGCCATTGGTTCAGATATGTGGATGACACCTGGGTGAAAATCAAATCTCGGGATGTACCACATTTCACGGATCACATTTACTTGGTGGACCAACACATCAAATTCACCAGGGAGTATATGAAAAGTGGCAGGTTAGCCTTCTTCGACTGTGAGATTTCCATCAGTAATGGGGGACATCTAAAAGCTGACATGTACTGTAAACCTACGCATACGGATCAGTATTTAAGGTTTGACTCTCATCATCCACTGGAGCATAAACTGGGAGTCATCAGGACACTACAACACAGAGCAAACATTATCCCCACTGACACAGCGGCCAAGGAAGCAGAAGAACAGCACATCAAGAAGGCCCTGAGTAAATGTGGTTATCCCAGCTGGACTTTTGTCAAAGCTGGGAAAGCACCTAAAGAAAGCTCCAGCCGATCTAGGAGAGAAGGACAACCGCTGCCTAAGCGAAAACCTGTAGTGATCCCGTATGTGTCAGGAGTATCGGAGCAGTTGAGACGTGTTTTTTCTAAACACCGGGTCTGTGTGGCTTTTAAACCCCAAAACACTCTGTGCCAAAAATTGGTCCACCCCAAGGATCAGGTCCCCCGACACAAACAGAGTAACATAGTGTACGCTGTCAAGTGCCAGGAGGATTGCCAGGATTATACATCGGGGAAACCAAACAACCTTTGGCGAAGCGGATGGCACAACACAGAAGAGCTACCTCGTCAGGCCAGAACTCTGCAGTTTATTTACACCTACAGGCCAGTGGACACTCTTTCAATGATGAGGATGTATACATCCTGGACAGGGAGGAACGCTGGTTTGAGCAGAGTCAAGGAGGCCATTTACGTGAAAAGGGAAAGACCATCTCTGAATCGAGGAGGGGGCCTAAGGGTACATCTTTCGCCATCTTACAATGCTGTGATTGCAGCCACTCCCCAACTCTCTGTGAATGGTACTCATGGCCATTGATCAGTGGTCTTTGATCAGTGGGTTTTGGACAGTGGTTGTTGATCAATGGTCATGAGAATTTGAATAATTAAGATTAAGGAACTGACCTCCCAGCCCATTGTTCCTTCAGTGGGCTGGTTTCAGTCATTATGCAAATGTACTGTTTATAAGGTTGGGGAAAGCTGCAGTCAGCTGAGACTGAAGAAGTTGCGAAGGTGTCCCTTCATGTCTAAATATGGTTAAACGTGATACATTATTTCTTCCTCCTCAGACAACCAACATCTTTTAACACACCCAATTTATAGTGTGAGATGGCATTATTTAACACTGAACCACCATCCTTTTACTGTTCTCAGTTATCTTGGTCATGGTATTCTTAAGTGCCTGAAATTAAGGCAACTGGACTTCAGTTTCGTTTTTCTTTTTTTCACCTCTCATCAGAGAGTAGCAGGTATTTAACCCCTTTGAGAGTTGTTGGCCTACCTTGTCGCAGTCTAGTCATTAAGGGTCACATGAGCCAAGGTGTGAAGTAAGGAAAGAGTCACTACAGTCTGGAGCCAATGTGTGAATCCTTTGTGAATCCTTTGTGAGACATTGCTCCACCCTCCCATCCTGTGAGTTATTAAGACCACATGGGAAGGGATCTGAAGATTGTCTTATAGGTGGCTGAGTTATTGTTGTAGGCGAGCACCTTTGTTCAATGAGGGTTATTCACATTGGACATAGATGGCTTCCTTTACTCTTCTCTCAAATCGTCTGACAAATAAATAATCTAGATCTCTACTAAACTTTCAGTTTTAACAATTTTTAACCTATTTTTTTTGTCTCTAATTCTTCAACTCAGATTAACATGTGATGTAGCAAATATAGTAACAATGACTTGGACAGAACTGACGGTAATATAGACTAATGATGATTACTAGGTGTATCACACTGCTGTGACAGAAAAAAAAAATCAAGACAGTTTTAAAAAATAGTTTTTAAAAAATAGGCTAGATCAAAAAAAAAAATGAGGATACGCATTGTAAGGACAGGAGGGGACTCTAAAGCATCTGCAAAATCACAAAAGAGAACAAAGTCTTTTTCCTGAAAAGAATAAATACTGTAGGTGGAACATAACAATAATGCTGTGATATAACCTAATTTCTAAGCCAGCATGAATTTAAAATCGCTTTTGTGCTTAATAAAAAAAGTATATTTGAAAATCTACCTTGATGAGAAAGGGATAGATTTTATTCACTGAGAAAGGGTATGTGTTGCTATTCAAAGCTACAAACATTAATGGACAGTGGGAAAAAATCTTTTTCCCCTTACCAAAGGTTTAAAATAAAACTGAATTAGTTCTTTTGTGACAAGAAAGAGAATAACAGATATGACAATCTTTGCAAAGGTAATATTATAGTGTTACAGTCTCAGATTACATGTCAGTGTGCAGTTAAAGTAATAAGCTGATAACTCCGTATGGTGAGTTTCACTTGTGAAATACGGTATTTGGAAAACACAGATGTCCCTTGTAGACGGATTTCCTGTCTCACAGAGGAATTAGAATCCATTATCCTTGTTGTTTTGACACGCACTTCTCACACTCATATTGGGTTTGTCCTAACAAAACCCTGACCTCTGTGATGGGACTTCCTCTTTGTACGGCTGTTTATTCAGGCTGTTCACACAAAGGCACCTCATGTTAGCTCTACGCTTTTTTTGTGAAAATATTGCAGTATGTGGTGGCATGACCTCAACTTTAACTGTGTTTATGTTAGTGTTTTGTGTATTTTTGTTGGAGAAAAATTTAGGAATAACTTCTAATGAGCAAGAGAAGCCAAATGATGCATTATATTGTTAGAGGTCTTTCCAGAAAGACTGGAATTTGGTTTTTTTGTTGAAAACTCTTTCTGTTGCATATCTGTTTTCCCATAAGTATTCCTCTGTGTTTGCATTTACATATTTTAATGCAGCTGCAATTCTAGAAGCTTAGATGAAGTCATATATTCCTCAGTGGGGTATAGGCAGTAATACAAAATATCCACCATGAGGCTCTTTTACAGTGCTGGTTTCATGTTTTTTGTGTGTTATTGTTAATGAAAGGACTATATTGCAGTGCATTTCCTATAGCAGCATTTGTAGTGGCTGTCAAAGTTGTCAAGTTGCATTCACATAAATGATTTAGGACCTTTTCTTTCAAGAAACAAATATGCAATTACGATTATCAGAACTATGCTACAGGATGTTACCCAAGTGAACAGTGTGAGATTTTGAGTGGAGCACATAAAAATACCCCAAGGAGTGTATCAGAGAAAACCCAGCTGACACACATGGTATCGCTGAGATATAGAAGGTACACAGTGCACAAAGTGCCAAGGCACACAGGGCTATAAGAAACTAGAACAGGAAACGAGTGGAGGGACAAATTGGCCCAATTAGCACCATGTAGCAGGAGGAGGTGTTGGTAAAATGGTCAGATAGGCCTGTTAGATTATACAGCGATTGTGAAATCAGATCATACTTATCACCAGACGGGATGAGAAGTATTTTGCTCTTCTTGAGCCAAGGTGCCCATGGTAAGATAGCGTGCGTGGCATTAAATATTCTGCTCTAGAGTCTCCTTCCAATGGAAATTCAAACAGCATAAAAGATTTTAAAAGCGCTTCATTAATAACACATTATCTAATGTAACAGGCATCTTTTACCTTCTGCTGGATGCAGTTTATATCTTCTCGTTCACTGCATGAATTCTGCTAGCATGCTAGCACCTGATTAAAAGATCAGGTGGCAAGATGGTATCCTGAAAAATGGGAGCAATTCTGTAGAACTCACACAGATCAAGCTGCAACGCGATGAGAGCAAATCCATTATATATGTAAATACTCTGCTTTGAGCAGCAGAATGTTATGTCTGATAGTCACTAAGCAGAAGATCTATAGAGAGAGCGCGCTAACACCCTCCCCCCCCAAACAAATATTTCCCCTTACAACAAGCCACATTACTTTACCAGCAAACCTATGTAAAGCAGCTGCAAGCTTGCAACCTAATTGAGGAAACAGATCGAGTGAAGTGAAGCAGAACTGATTAGATCTTCCAGCATTCTCAGTGGCAGACGTCATTGAATACACAAAACCCCTGCAGAACTAGACTTCATGGACGTAAGATTAAAAGCACTCGGAAACACCTTTTCCAGGATTTTGAAGCTGTCGGTCGTTACAAAATGAGGGCTTTATATCGTTAGTGTACATTGGTTCAATTTGCAGTATAAACAGTGAAGCAAGAGTATAAGTGGGACATTACATTTGCACTGACTGCATCAAGAGGAGTCAATCCCAGAGGATCTGTGATGAATACTGCCAGATTGTAGAGGTTGTGATGAAATATTTCTGACCTACCATCACCTACGGAGACTATTTTATCTCTTTCCAACAGCCATTGGCATCTTTGTTAAGTGGTGATCACGATATAATCAAACAGGAAGCGGTAGAGGTAAAAACCTGAAAACTGCTGTAACATTTTTCCTCATTTACCCCACATTGTTTGTTTAGTCTTCCATCCTCTTTTTCCACTTTTACTTCCCTCTTAACCAGATAGTGTAGTTGAGATGACATTTATCTTGCTCATGCAGTGCATAATTATAGGTTTACAGTGACACTGTACAGTGACACTGAGTGTTGACAAGATGACAACACAGCTTCACTAATTTGCCTAACCTACCTATCCCATTTTGGCCACAGCCATTGTGCACATCAGTTCATATCAAAGTCATATCACCACAAACTGCTTTGTGCTTAGATTACATTTGCTATTTGTGCTCAATCAGACGTTTAGTTTTAGTGTGGTTGGCCATCACAATCTGGATGCTGAATGTTCGGGGGTTTAAGTTTCGATGGAATGCAACGCATAACAGAAATATACAGTTTGTAGCCGATTGTTAAATCACTTTCTTGGCCCTACACACTACATTCCAATCTTGACCAAGTCAGATTACTCCACCCCAATTTGACCAGCTGCCTTAAAATGATACATAGGTAAAAGGTATGACTTTAGTCTTCAATACAGCTGGCTTATGCAGGGTTAATTGAATTTAGTGAAAACAGAGAATAGAGGCTAGTCTGTGAGTCGACATTGCCAAAAAGCCCACCTCCAGACTTGAGGTCTAATTTCTGCAGAGCCTACTGTGTAGAGATTCTGTGGCAAAATATCAAGGCCACAGGTAATTCATCTTCTGGCTCTAGTCCTGCTTTGCAACCTAATTAAATGAATAAAGATGTGAAGAAATCTTCATTTCCGTAGGGATAAACACATTGCTGGATGGGAAAGGTACGAGGAAAGGCTGGCTTTGTAAAGCAGGAATAGAGGCAGGTGAGAAACCACTGGCTGGGAGATAGTGAATGGCTCAACACTTTTGAATAGTAAGGGAAAAACTGCTCTGATTTACATGCAGCTGCAGTTGCTGGCTCATTTGTTTTGATAATAGCTCATCCTGCACACAGAGCTGACTCCACCATATATATCTGAGTTAACAAACATTTCACTTCTTGTGTTAATACACCGCATTGAAAGCGTTGGGCATTATATGAGACAATGAAGAAGCTTGTGTCATAGGCACAAGACACACTCGAGTGTACTGGCTGACAGTTTAAATGCTGCCTGCATCATCAATGAAACATCTGGCTTGTCTTTGGTGTCTGCTGCAAACATAAGCAGTCTTTCTTACAACTTAGTTCCCTCAATTTCCTCACTCATCAATTTTAAGGGGTATGCAAATGGACAGTTTCTCCAGCATCCCTGGGAGACTTCATGGTTACAACAACAGGGCAATAAATTTTCATTATGTTTTTTTTCCTTGAAAGGCAGAAATTGAAGTTTTGATATTTGGGTTTAAGGTCCTAAGCATTTGGAACAAATAGGGAGATGTTGCATAGGGATGATAGGCTTCCAGCCTCAATCAGGTCCCCCCAATCTCCCGGCAAAAAACCCCCACCCATTTACTGGCTCCACAGGGAGTGTCAATGATGAAGTCAGCCACGGAGAGGGGCGGCCCTGCACCGCTCTGCTCAGCCTTTCTGCTTTATGACAGGCCCATATTTCACCAGACTCATTCTCCAACGTCCACCGTCACTGTTCCCTGCATTGTCAAGGGGGCGACTCCCATCATCAGATTGGTGATTTCACAGCCTGGTGGCAGCAGCACTTCCTCGCTGTAGATGACTGAAATGGCCCCACTCCAGACAGCTGGGTGACCCCTCCTTAGTAGCTGGCTCTGGTTCTTCTCATCATGCACATGTAAAGATGATCTAGTTTGGGATTTATTCTAAATGATGCCAATATTTTTGGGAGGTGAAAAAGTGTTTATTTTATTTTTTATCAGAAGACAGTCCAGCTGCGACTACACCCCTGTTGTATTTCAAAAGATGAACAACCTGTCACTTTGCTTTAGGGAATAGTATGACGTTTACAAAATATCTATAGCCTTTAGTATGGCTAACAACTGGAGGGGGAACTAAATGTTTTAAAAAAAACCTAGCTGTGACCAGACTTTAGTGTGAGTTATGTTTACATTAGACACAAAGGATGCTACTTTAGTCTATGCTATTTTTATGATTAAAGCTAGAAAATCACAAACAACCTTTCTGTATCCCAATCATCATTTCTACATTCAACTTTTCAATTTCAGCTTTTGTTTTAAATTAAAGATAAAAGGCTGATTCCTACTTCAAGTCAGAGCAACCTTTGATGATTTCAGTGAACTTGTTTGATTTTAGTTGCTGTTAGTGTGATAATGGCATCTTGCAGAGAGATCATTCAACGCACAAAGCCAGTGTTTTCTTTTGGGTCACCAGATCTAAGGGCTATCATTAACAGCAACCACTTAACAGAGAGGCAAATGGACAATTTTTCAAATAATTACGAGAATAATTATTATTTACTCCATTTTATTTCTGATTCTATTTTAAGCCAGCATGATCATTAGCTGCCCAATTTGCAGGCTGCAGATGCACACTCACGGGGGCAGAGTTAAACGACTCACTCCCACACGCTGACTGACTCTTTCTTTAGGTCATTTGTTAAACTCAATTTGAACATTTTCTGTGTAATTCTTGCCATGAGCTGTATTTGCAGGTCACAGTTAGAAGAGAACGCATTTTTCATTGCATGAACATTCACATTTTACCCAAATGTCTGCTTAAGTCTATGAATATCAGGGAACAGTTATAAGAAAATGTTGGGTGTTTGGATTCCACGTGCACATCTGTGTCTGAAACACAAGCATAAATGCATGCCTATGTGTTTGCATAGACCCATGCCAGTACAACTTTGTCCAGTCAGTAGTGTGTGTGAATGAGAGTGTGTGTGTGTATTGGTGTATTTAAGAGCATGAAAGGGCACTCTATCTCTGAGAAATTAAACACAAAGACCCACTGTGCACTGTCATACTATGCCATTTATATGCACCTTACTTTGTTCTTTCACACAACCCTTCTGTTCTCCACTGTTGGCATGACTAATGACAAGGAAGAGGTGCTTAACAGTAAACTTTTTGTGTAAATGTGGTATTAGCTTTGCAATTAACTCAGTCGTGATTTTCTTTACTTTTTCCAATTACGAGACTAGGTTTTAAACTTTTATGATGTTTGAACTACAATACATCTTTCCTTGTGAAACCCAAATACATTTGCAGTCTAATGCATTGCCTTTGACTTAAAGCAGTTTCAGTTTAAAGAAAGCGTTATCAGTTTGATTCACATTTCAGATTCAGCAGATACTTATTACTCAAAGATATGAATATTTAAATAAATCATAATCGTCCTCTTATCAGCTGTTCATTGAATTGAAGGATCAATCTATTATCTGTGTGTTTACAGGTGGTTCCTGCTGAGGTAATGCACTCAGTGGCCACTTTATTAGGTCAGTAAGTCACATGATAGCAAATAATTGCATTTAGGCATGTAAACATGGTCATGACAAACTGCTGAAGTTCAAACTGAACATCAGATGACAAAAAAAGATCATTAAAGGGAATTTCAATGTTGCATTTTGATTGGTGCTAGACTGACTAGTCTGAGTATTTCAGAAACTGGTGATCTAAAGAAATGTTCCCACAAACTATTTTTAGGGTTTACAGCAAATGTTCTGAAAAAACATTCAAAGAGCAGCAGTTGTCAGGATATAAGACGTAAAGGGAGACTGGCTAGAATGCTTCAAGCTGATGGGAAGGCAACAGTAACTGAAATTACACTCATTACAACCACGGTATGCAGAAGCAGATGGGCAACAGCAGCTGAAGACCACACCACTCCTGTCAACTAAGAACACGAAACTGAGCACAGGCTCAACAAAATTGGACAATAGAAGATTGGAAAAAACATTACCTGCTCTCAATTTCAGCTGTGACCCTATCACCCTATTGGATGATAGGGTCTGAATTTGGTGTAAACAACATGAAAGCATGGATCCCTCCCGCCTTGTATCAGTGATTTAGCCTGCTGGCGGTGTAATGGTGTAGGGGATATTTTCTTGGCAGACTTTTTTTGGGCTTAGTACCAGTCCAACAGAACACCATTGGGATGTGGTGGAACAAATCTGCAGCAACTGTGTGATGCTATCAAGTCAATATGGACCATAATCTCTGAGGAATGTTTCCAGCACCTTGTTGAATCTATGCCACGATGAATCAAAGCACTTCTGAAGCATGAGAGGATCCAACCTAGTACTAGCAAGTTGTATCTAATGGAGTGGCCAGTGAGCGTATTTCAGCAAATATTAGGAAGTTGCCACATGTTTGTTAAAATGGTGAGCTTTATGTACACTAATCCAAGATCCAAGAAATGTTTGAAACAGTGAAACATAGTTGAAGACAAAAAAGTGCAGCAGCAGACTAAATGTTTTTTGATTTTTTTTATGTATTATTTATTTGTTTGTTTTGTTTTAGCTACACAATGTCACAAACAAGCCTGTGCAGGATCTTGGATTAAATATGTTACAATAAGAATTACAAGTCAGGATAATTTTGACCCCCGTGGTTCTTACTCAGCATCATTAACTGAATGTCCAGTATAAACTTATGTTATTCATTCAGTTGGCAATTAGGTCAGATCTCCTTTTTTGTAAGCAAAATGAAATTCTGAGATGCACGCAGTATGATTTGCAAAGCAGAATATACAAAAGCGCTACATATCGTCAGCCTTGATTTGTTATGAATCACTGACTATATTCTGTAGTTGACAAGCGGTCCTGTTTACCTGAAGACACAAGTCTTTGCTGTCAGTGCTTGTCACAAGAGATTTCCATGCGTATGGCAATTACAGTGTTTGCTGGCTGCTGTCAGTGGGTCCTTTGGGCTTCTGTATCACTGTATAATTTCTTTCCACATAGTAATTCTATCACTCTTAAAACGGAAGAAGAGGGAAACGATAAAGGACAACAACATCCACAGATAAATCCGTTTAAAATGCATTTTGAATCTGGGATGGTCACCAGTTTGTCTAGGGAGAAATTGCATTTGCTGCATGTAAGTTCAGAAATAAATCCAAAGTTCAATGTAGACAAGTAATATCAATTCTCCACTTTCATGTTTTTGGATCAGACTTTATAAATACTTAATTGTAAAGAAAAACAAAGGTCATGTAGTGCCCCTGGTGGACAGTCAGTGTGACTGGTGGTCCACCACAGAGGGCCAATGCTGCCATCTACAGGCAAAGTAAGTTCCTTTTTAATTTGCCATTTTAACAGTGTTTAAATGTGGCCGCCAGTGGCGGTCCTAGCCTGTTTGGCGTTGGTGCCCTGGGCGAACACACCCTCTGGCGCCCCCAGACACACAAAACATATTAAGGACTGTACATTAACATAAAAATGTTGTACACAGACACACATATGAAGAGAGAGAGAGTATGCATAGTATGCAAACGGATACCAAACAGCCATCATAATTCATCATACAATGAGAACAGGACAAATCAACAATTGACAATGACTAATTAATACTAAAATCTGTAACATATTGTATTGTTTGGAGTTTAGTCTGTTACTGTTGCTAGTTTTACCATTTCTTCTTGGAGCAACTGGAACCCACATAATTTCCTTAGGGATTAATAAAGTATTCTAAATCTGATTGTTTCAGGATGACCTGCCATTATCCAATCACACATCTGCTTACCTGTATCTTGCTCATTTCTCCTCCTCTTCTTTTCTCTTTTTTCTAAACTGAGGACCTGATGGCTTTGAACTTTTCTTGTCCATCTTCCATTGGTTTTAATTTTGCACTCCAGTATGAACACCCATCTCTCAACCCGAGGATCGCCACAACATAAGCTAACAGACCTACACCTTAGTTCACAGATTCACTTTGTCTAGGGTGCATTTCTGAGATTTCACACAACCCAGGATTCAAATCATGAATACATAATGGGCTTGGATTTACAACATTATAAATGAAATGTGCTCTATTTGGAAGCAGCCCCCCCCCCCCCCCCCCCCCCCCCCCACGGGTTGTGTGTGAGACTTTAAATCATCAAACTGTAAATTTTCAATTGTTATCAATCCCTTTACCCCTGGTCCTAAAGTATATATTTATTTTCTTACTCTTCTTATATATATTGTTTGTTTACTTGCACTGCTGTAACTGGAGCCTCGTCGTCTCGTCTCTCTATATACTGGACTGTAGCGGAGATGACAATAAAGTTTACTTTGACTTCGGCAGCAAGCAGGCGCACCGAGGGCTCTCCCGCTCACCTTTCGCATATACAATTTCGAAAAAAACATCGGTGCAAATTATAAGTCTGTATCATAATGTCTGGTGTTTTCGTGTTTGTTGTTTTGTTTTTATTTTGTTTTATTTTGCGAGTTGGCTATTAGATGCTGCTCCAGCCGGTCAGAGAATCCTCCGCCGCAAGCAGCAGGCCACCTCGCAAACGAAGGGCGCCCTTACTCCCCGCAAATGGGCGATAGAAAACCGATCGGTGCCTGTACCATTCCCAATATGCGCTGGCTGACGTCGGGCAGCATGAGTACCAGCATTTTTTTTTTTGCCGAGGCCCGTGATGCCGCCCCCCACCACGATGCCACCCCGGGCAACCGCCCATGTCGCCCGTATCTAAAACCGCTACTGGTGGCCGCAGTACCATTTGCTGTGTGTAATGTATTGGAAACGATTTAAAATCACATTTTAATGATTGAGTACAACGTCTTGATTAAATGGGGCAAATATGAGAAAACAGTCAAACAGGAAACAAATAGAGTTTTTGCAAAGCAACCTCCTTCAGTAAAGCACAAAATAATAATATGAAAAACTATTTGCAATCAGTGGAAGGAAAATCATAGAACAAAGTTAACAGCCTGCATTTATATAGTAAAGTTTGGTGCAATTCGGTCTTTCACTTCAGCCGAAGTGTAAAGTATCACCATGCTATAACCAGTATATATAGTATATATTTCCAGTGGAAGCACAATTTGTTACAAGCCATAAAATGGATATGTGTTTGCTTGCTCATCATGATACCTGACAGTGAAGCTTCCTAACGGCTCTTGTTTCCTTCTTTAAAAAAAATAAATAAAAATACATTGAATTTGGAGTGAGTGTGAGGGTTGCTAATCCATGCCATTCACCAGCAACTGTACCTGGAATTATTTCAAACAAAATACGTTTAACCCCATATTCCACTTCTTGGGCTTGTGGGGGTATCCTGCTCCTGCTTATGTGGCCTGATCAGCAGGCCATATAAGCTTGTGTGTGACTCATGTAACAAAAAAAAGAAAAAGAAAAGAATCTTACAGCTAAAACATGCACATGACAAAATAACCCAATACAATAAGTGCAGACTGTAATCTGTGAAGGATAAATGAAGGTAATTGGTACGTGTTGGAGCTTTTTATTTCATGCTAAAACCATCAGCGCCTCTCTGTGGTCAACCTGCCAAACAGCAAGAGGCTGATTCTCTAGCAAATGGTACATTTGCATCTTACAAATGGGCACACCCTAAACTGACATTCAATACAAAACAGTGACTTTTCTAGACAAACTGAAGATCACAACACAGAACACATGTCAGATATCTGACGGTTTTTGTTTTTCTAAAAGTAAAATAAACATTACAACTCATTTAAACCTGTAATGTAAATCTGATGTTTTTTGGTGGAAAATAAGCATGTCAACAAGAAGCACCAAGGACATCAAAGAGGGCCCTCCAAATATATTTCCACCTGAAGGCTTGTAATAATGCTCTTTCTTACTGTAACAGTTATACACCATTCAGTACTGCAGCTTCCTTTGATTTTACAGTGCAATCACTGATTAACTGCATAGAATCATTAATGAGGTTTTAGTTAGATTTTACAGAGTAGCATCATCTAATATAAAGTTGCAAAGTGACACTGGATCTTTGGTTTAAGTCAAAAAAGAAAAGATGAAGCAACTTCCTAAATAGTTCATCATTCTAACAGTACATTAGTATAATAATACGTTCATTTAAATACTTCAAAGGTGGTTATAACCTTTTTGACCTCGTTTGTAAAACTTGCTACAAAAACATATTAATATCCAGCTCATAGAATGGAGCTACTACGTCTTGAAAACTACTTTCATTTGAAGAGTAAAAACACATACGAAACACGTGTAAAAGACTACAAATGATTAGCATGTCCTTTAATAGAGGAAGGCAAAATTCCAGCTTCCCATATATGTTAAGAGCTATTTGTTTGCATAGTGTAAGAAAGAGTTGCTTTTTAAGAATCAACCCTGTCAATAGAGATTGTTAAGATCTTCACAGCCTGGTTGTTCAGCCTTTGGCATTGCTGTGACTTCATGTCCTTGACCTTCTGTCTTGAAAATTCTACATCTGGTTTTCATTGTATTGCGGGCTGGAGTACTGCTCCTGCATTGCTCCAGTTGCAGCACCCATGGCAGCCTGCTGGGCTGCTGCTTGGACATGAGGGTTCTTCCAGGCTCCAGTGGTCCATTCCTCCTGAGCTTTAGTCATGCTAGCCCCACTGCCCCGGTAGAAATTATGGATCTGCATTCAAAGTGGAATAACAAGTCATTATCAAGAAGCAATTATAGACTAAAGTAGGTTTAATTACTTAAGTTGATGCAGACATAGATTAGATACTTTATTTCCTAATCCTTAATTCTGTAGACCTAAACCATTTGTATAGTGCTGTAGATACTTAAAAGGATTCTCATTTTAGTGGTAAACCCAACAGTGCTGCTCTGTAGGAATGAATAAAATTAATCAAATTTCTGGGATGAACATGGCCTTGAAGCTACAGATAAATAATTTTTGAAAAATTCAATTTAATAGAATTAGCCTTTATAAGAAATACCTATCTACTTTCCTCCCTTGAAGTAATGCACCAGTAAAAGTCTTACCCTGGTGAGTGCAATGAAGGACAGACAGGCCACAGCAGTGAACATGATTGTAGGGACCAGCATGATCAGTGCGATCAAAATATTATAGCTGAAGAAGGAGATAGTAGCCAACCAACCACTGAAAAAGATAGAAAGGACCATTATGGCAATTTTAAAAAAAGAGGATTTAATTTTAGAATCTTAACGCTACAGGAATCTGCTATTGGACTGACTCATATTACCACTGAACATCAGGCTGTCAAATGGCAATGATTTTGCAGACTTTAAATACTTTAGTATAAAGTTTAAAGGTTTTATAGCTTATGCATGAGGGTATGGAATTGCACATGGTGACATTTATAAACTTTATGGAGGCTGTCATAATATTAATTTGTGATCATCAGCCTGAGTAAGGTGACATTTTAAGGATTGCTTTAACAGCCTCTCAAAATCTAATAACAGGACTATCATAAAAGTTATACGAGGGCCATATCTGATGGTCCATCACTGTCATGTTAATGAAAGCAACAAGGTCTTCAAAAATACATCTCAACTAACCTGAACTTAAACTATTTATGCACCTAAAACACACTTGTTGGGATTAACTGTTTGTTTTTTTTGTGCTTGTTTTTTGACATATTAAACAATGTTCAATTTTAATGTTCAGATTTATTTGCACAGCAATTGATCAAACATGCACGTATGCTGGTAAAAATGTCTGCCAAACTGTCTGTGGCATTTGTGTAATACCATTTATTGTTTTAGAATTAAGTTAAAATTGTTTTAGTGTCAGAACAGTTAACTATACAAAATATATTTTTAATTTTCATAACAAATATCTGAATAGATTAATAAACACAAAAATATGCCTTTCCAAATTTGAACATTGTAAGTCAAATGTAAACAAATTAGACATACAGTATATGACATATATAAGTAGTAGTATATAAGTATATAGTTTGCTTCTGTGACTCTGAAGAGGATAACGCTCCAGAAACAATATATTGTTTGACCGACATTGTCATAGTCCTTCAGTCCTCCTGGTACTTCTGTCAGTCTTTCTTGCTCTCCACCTTAGTGCACTCTCTCTCTCTCTCTCTCTCTGTTTGTTTGTGTGTGTGTGTGTGTAGTAACAACACCTTACCTTTCAGAGGTGTGATCCTCTTAGTCCCCGCCCTCCAGCCTGACACCTGTAGTAATCAACTCACCTACTACTCATCGGGTGATCAGTCAGCTCCCTTCAAATACTGAGAAAATTCCTTCAGTAGTGGTAGATACTCACTCCTGTTCTCTAAGTTTATCAGCTGGATTCTTGTGTGTTTCTCTTCTTTCAAGGACTCTTCTCTGTTTTCCTCAAAGAGGATTTTTGCGTGTGAGTGTGAACTGTTTTGCTATCGAGTCTAAAGACAGTGAAATCTATCTGACCATCGGCTTGTATACTGTACATAGGATCTGTGGAGGTTCCACAGAAAGACACTGTAACACATCACTGTAAATCATGGGTGTCCAACTCCAGGCCTCGAGGGCCAGTGTCCTGCAGGTTGTAGATGTGTCCTTGATCCAACACAGCTGATTTAAATGGCTAAATTACCTCCTCAGCATGTCTTGAAAGTCTCCAGAAGCCTGGTAATAAACTAATCATTTGATTCAGGTGTGTTGACCTGGGTTGGTCACCCCAGTCTGCATTTGGGTCCCGTCTGCTCTTGGAGTATGACGAGCATGTTTGGGCTTGTAACCTTCGTTAGGGTTACCATCAAGCCAACAAACCAAAACATGTTAATCAAAAAATAAAGTTACTAATTTATATTAGAAGCGTTGCCGGAGCTTTATTCTCTTCAGACTTTATACTCTTCTCTGCACCTTGAAGTTGAAGTAAGTGAAGTTGTGCCTGAAACTTCTGCCCAGTCTTACCATACTCCCCATCCTGGGATGCCTATGCTTTGGATGATACTAATCCCAACTTGAGCCATGAACACAAAGAAGAAGATCATGAAGTTGAAAGAGCTGTCACTCCTGTGAAGAATACGAAAAAAAAGACTATTAAGCAGTTACATCTGTGAAGCTAAATTTAGTGCTATATACTGTATGTCTACATGTTGCATCATCTACTGTTTTAAACAAAGACAGTTTCCCCTACTAGACATCAATATCTCTCTTGGCAGCCCAGTCAGCAACTACATGCTGCTGCCATGTAGTGTGTCAGCTCATGAGACAATATAATCATGTCAGCAGAGCATATGAAAATTGCACTACCCTTCAGCGAAAGGTTAGAGAATGTTCTGAGTGTCCTTCTGTCCCTGAAGGGACATTTATCCCTGTTGCTACTCAGCACTTTACAAAAATGGAGGACAAATTAGCTTAAAGACAAAACAAGAGCAGACCACTATTTTAGATGTGTATTCTGCTTAGTTAGCATTTAATCTATGTAAGACTCAGAGTGAGTTTGTTTTATGTTTGTTTTCTGTCATATTTAACAATGTCCAATTTTCATGTTCATAAATGAAAGAGTATATATACATTTTTTCATCTTATAAACAATTTATGAAAGGTTCATGTACTGCAAATGCTAACTGTTTCCATAGAATATCCACGACTGGAAAATTTGTTTCTTTCCCTGTGAATCGTGACATGGATGGATCATGGGCTGCCTTGTCACAACCCCAGAGGGGTTCAATTTCATGTCATATTCCTGTTTATATGAAAAGACATCTGTACCTCTCATTTAAAGCTCCATCTCAAAGACCTCTCTTAATTTTGGGCTAAAAACAACAACAACCATGAACTATTTTTGTGTGAAACTATAACACATAATATTTAAAAAGTCTTAATACTACTGTATATGACATCTAAAACATAACACAACAACTTCATTCCAACTAACATTGTTAAAAACTGTGCTTGGTATTATTGTATTACTTCGTGTTTGACTTACTTGAAGGCCTTGTAGATGGGCCTGAACCAGCAGACATACGAGCAAGGAGTGAACATGAGGACCCAGATGATGGCCATGCCAAAGTTTGTCACACCACCTCCACCAAACATCCAAGCAAAGCAGCCAAAAAGATTCACAACAAGTGTGGCACTGTTAACTGTAAGAACACAACAACAACAAAAAAAAAAATCAAGCATTGATGCAAAAGAAAAAGCCCTAAAAAACACCTGTCTGATACATAAACATGCATAACTATGGACCAGTTTGGAAAAGTAAAGAGGAGACAGCCACAAATAACTTTTTAGCTGAAGTCATTTTCTATTACCAACACTTGGCTCCATTTCAGCCTCTGCATTCACATTCCAGCTTTGGTTTTTAAACTAAACAAGAACTCTACGTCAGTTTCAAATGTTGGTCTTTGGGGAAATTTTGAAGAACTTTACAAGAAAAAGAGAAAAAAAGTGAAGCACTGCACAGGTGGCTCATGACAGCTATTTGGAAAACACTTTCCCCAATGCACAGCACAGCAAAATTCCTGTTAGCTTAGAAGGATTTTCACAAATTAAATGAAGAAAAAGCACTCGAGCACAAAAATAACAAGCCGTGTGTGCATCATGGCAGAAGGCAAAAATCTGAGCAGATTGGGACTTTCAATACCTGCTTATGTTTTATCTTTATCTTTTTTTTTTAAGTTGCACACAAAAAAAAATTCAGAGCAATTATAAATTCTTCAGCGTGACAGATGCATATTTCCTGCTATAACAATTTTTTTTTTAAAAATAGCATGTAAAAGGTAAATATTTAAAGAATGTACTGTTTGTGAATCATTTAAAACATGTATTTCTTTCTGCAATACACAAAAAATCATATCAAATGCTGAAACTAAGTAATTGGTTTTGTTTTTGTAATACTGATTTTAGAACTTGTTTTAAATTTATTGCGTCACATTTCAAGACAGAGTCATGTTTACAACTGTGTTCCATCACCTCTTCTTTTAGCAGCAATCTCTTTAATGAGTTAGAGAGGCAGCGGAGACCAACCCTTGTAGCTTTCATAGCTACATGTTTTCACTATCTTGCCTGATGTCAGATTTCAGCTCCTCAAAAATGTGTGGTCTCCTTTATTGTATTTTATGTTTCACAATGCACCAATTTCTTTCAGTGGGTGACAGATCTGAACTGCAGGCCTTCCCATACTGATTCTCAACCTCGTCCCTTTACTGCCCCTTTACTGTTTTCCATTGAAAATGTCACAGTTAAACTATGCTTTTTAACCGTTTATATTCACAGTCTTTACTGGTGAATCCCTCCCTATCTTTACTTAAAACACTTACTGATTCTCATCTTACCCCTATCACAATATGGCCCTTTTGCCAAATCCCCAACTAACAAAATTCACTTCTGAACTTGCCCCATTTGACCAAAACTGTTTGCAAGCATTAACAATCTTGTTTCACCTTTAATACTTTTTACTGCGTATTGGTGTATTGCCCTGCTCCTTATAGCAATTCTGACACTGACTCCTGTGTCAATGATACATCAATTTTGAGCTCTTTCGCACCCTTCCTCCTGCCCTCAGTTCTCTTGCATGAATTCAGTACAGCAATGTCGCAAACACCACTGTACTGCATGTTTATAGTGCAGTAAACTTTGATGAAACTGCTCCTGGCAAAGATTGTTCAACACAATTTTACTGTTACTGCTCTGCTCAAACCAAGGCCATCTGGTCAGTGCTGTGACTCATTAACAAATAAACCAGTCAGGACATTACAGCCACAGCCCATAAAAAATCTTCTTGGACCTAAAGGACCCCTGTAAACCACTGCCCTTCTGTTTCATAGTTGTTATCATCAGCTGATCACAGAGGATAAGACACTTTATGGGGCCTTCAGGAAAATGATTTTTTTCTGTTTTTCTGTTATAGCCAAGGTAGAAAAAAACAGTTTCTCTCCTGAAACATAAGCTCCGAAGTTTGTATAGGAGTTGCATTTTCATGACAGCTTTGCATCATGACAATCAAACAAAATAACATATAACTTCAGTTTTATCCACTTACGCATCCACAGATGGTACATTTTCTTGCACATACTGCGATGCTGTTCAGGGATCTCCTCAAAGTCTTGGTAGAAACACGGCTTGAGAGGAATGAATCCAGGCAGCGGGGGGAAATTTGGCTCTGCAACAAACAGTTCAATACCAGTTATAACACTAAATACATCCGGGTGAGTACTGTTTTAATTTTGAGTTAATTTAGTCACAGTTTATTTACTGACCGGCCATTGGGAAATACTGTAAAGCTTGCTGTTTCGAGTAATCCCTCTTTCAGACTCTTCAGCCTGTGAAGTTAGAAAACATTTCACATTAATATAGTGTGTATAGCACTTTGCATGTGTTTCAACTGCATGTCACTGGCAACGGAGGAAGTACAGTGAAGGAATGGATTCTACATCGCTGCCACATAAACACAAGAGGAAGGAGAATGTTACAAATTCAACGTCTCCGTCGACATTCTGCCGGGGGATTTAATGTGTGTGCTCTCCCAGTCATGTCCCAGTGGTGCTGATAACACTTTAACGACTCAGTCCTTCCGGTTTCACAGAAACATAGATCAGGCAATCTGCCCCCAAACCCAGTGACGATCAACAAGCAAGCCGCATTTCATCGAATGAAATGTTTCAACACACATTCCCTGCACATGTATTTGAACTGCAGAGCCAGGAATTACGGATTCGGCAGGAAACATAATCTGCTTACCTCCTCCAGAGAGCAGCCGCTCCTCTCTTTAACGTGCTCTACAACCGAAGCTTCACCTTCGCCTTAAACAGATGAAATCCAATCGGACGGAATCTACAGGTAAACTGTTAAACTATTTCAAGACTTTTTGCTCTGTACGACTACAGGAATCGATCCGAACTATGCTGTCTGTCGACCAATCACCGTGCTTCAATCTGCTGTCACTTTGATTCAGACCAATGGCCTGATTACTCTAATCCTTGACGTTGTATTGTTGACCCAATCATTGTTTGGCTCTCTGTCCATGGTGCTGAACACGCTGCTAAAACAAAAGTGGCGTCCTCAGTATTTACAGTTGTCCTAAAGCAACTTGCAGACATTAATTGTGAACTGGAAACGTCTAATCGGGTCACACCTCTAATCACATCAGCAGTGGCAATGTTTGAAAAAAATATATATAATTGTACGCTGTTTAAGAAAAGAAAAAAAGACAAGTAGGAATTCCTTCATAATGTAGAAATCAAGCTTTACCAAACTCCGCGTGATGTAACACCACCATTCGGGACACTTTTCTTTCTAAACCTAAGCGTGAAGCTTGAGATAGTTATTCGCCTAAACACTAAAATGATTTCAGATCTCCAGCTGGGGGTGCTGTTTCACTGCCGGAACCGACACTGGAGGAAAGCGATCTCTTCTATCTTTGGCTTCCAGGATACCTTTAAACTCTTTCCCAAGTAAAAGTACAGATAATTTCTCTATTTCTATATTTTGTTAGAAAAATGAGAAATAGGTACAGTGGTCTAACTTGGGTCTAAAGAAAAAGTGCAAACATACATACATACATTATATAAGGCAAGAACAAAGTGTGTATAATTGTAACGGCTTGATCGCCAATATTTGGTATGGTCACCTTTCTTCTTTAACACAGTTACAGTCAGATTTTCAGTTCATTACTTGAGCAATTTGGTAAGCCCCATTCTTTTCTCCTTATTCTTCGAGAATGGCTTGTTGACAGCCACCTTCCACTGAAATCATTTTTGATGAGGCTTCGATGGATCAACTGAAGATAATCCATCTGTTCTCTCAGATCCTGTGTCAGGTCACATTTTAAAAATGATGAGAAAATATAAATAAATGAGGGGTGGCTCATGACCTTTGCATAGTAATGCATGTTAAAGTAAAAGCACTTAATCGACACTAAATGTTCCCTGTGATTAATATAGTAGGACTGCATTACTAGGTTGTTCATAGTGAGGCATTATCTTGTTGAACCATGGTTTTACTGTGGGGCGTAGTTTTAAAGGAAGCCTGGAGACCTTACAAAGCATAAAGAATCTGAATTTCTTTCCTCTTCATGAATCTTTAATTTTGTTCTGAATATTGAAGGTTAATGGAGCAACTATGCAGACTTGTTTTGCATAGTTGCTCTATTAACCTTTAATATTCCAAACAAAAATTAAAGATTAAAGATCATAGTTTTGCATAGTTGCTGTCATTTAAAGAGCTGACGATTTCAGAGGGGAATTAGTTTGTTTTTTTTAATGATGAATATTATGCAAAGATCCACCAACAAGGCTGCATCTATTTGTTTATTTTACTTAATAGTGAAGTATTTATGATGCAAACCACGGGATCAATCTTGACTTTAATGAGCAAATTCCCCAGTATAATGTTTCAGTCTGTTCACTTCATTTTCAACTCGGCATTTTCAGAAGTCATCACATCTTTAGTATAGGCTGCCCCCGACACTGTTTGATACAGACGACTCAGTTTGATACGCTGAACTCAACAGCAAGACTCAGGCAGGTAAAAAGGTGTCTTCAAACAGTATTCAGTAACAGGAAGCCAGTCAGCGGAGGCAGACAAAGAAGGAGGCAGATGAAAAAAATGTGTCCTTCAAGTATCTGACATGATGCATCTCGGGTCAGAGTCAACCTTGGTGAGTTGATCAAACAATGTAAATTGGATTTGATTTTTCTCTGTCTGCTTTTTCTTAGGCAAGTGTGGGCCAGGAAATATTTTTTCACAATAAAAAATATGTCAAGGTAGCATACTGTAATGGTAGTTATTTCCAAAAACAGGGCTGATGTAATAGTAATAAATTCTAACCGTAGTGTGTTGTAGATTTAGTCTTTATTTAATTCTTGAGAAGTATAAAGCAGAACAAAAGACTGTCTTTGTGTACCTCTATAAAAGGCTTTATTTATTTCCTAATTAAGCAACAAAAACCACTAAAGTAATTCAAACAATAATACCAAAGTCATACAATCAACTGAAGTTAGCTGATGCAGAAAAAAATGACATGATTGCAGTCATGAAATGTATAAGATGCACTGAAGAGGGACAGGGGGTTGGTGTTGCAGAGGAGGATGCTAGGAATAGGGTGAGATGAAGGCAGATGATCCGCTGTAGCGATTCCTAAATGGGAGCAGCTGAGGAGAAAAATAAGACTGCATTTGTAAGAAAGAGACACAGAAACTGCTGTAATCTGTCAATCACATGCTGGTGTGCTCCTGATGTCATTTTATAACAAGAAATCTTTACAAAATTGGAAGGAAAGTAATTGGTGTGTAGTTTATGATAACTTTTATTCTGAAAATGACAATATAATAATACAATAATGTTTTCCTACAGCACAGTAACTTGTCTTTTGTAAAAGCCGTGGATAATACCACAGATAACTTGTTCATGGGTGTAATAAGTTGTAAAAATGAACACTAAATAAAAAGTGCAGACATCAAACAGAAAACATTGAAAAATCAAGATTTTCTTTTAGATATAGAGGATCCAATTTTAAGCTTGTTGTTGTGTTGTTATTATTACAAGTGTGTTGTACTGTTGTTATTGGATACATTACTTCAGAAAATGATACTGTTTTCAGCCATGTTGCGTAAGTAATCATCTACCCCTTTAAAGGAAACAGTTATATGACACAGAAAGTGCAACGCTGGATTTCCAAATTTAATTTACGGTATGTCTTGAACTGCAGTAGCTGTGTAAATGAAAACAAATTACTGTTAGCTGTCAGAGCCAGCAGACAGATCTGCCTTATGCCATAAGACTCTAAATTAGTGTTCTCTTTGCAACAAAAAAGAACTGCAATATATCACCATATCATTAAAATTCAATTTTAATCAACTGCCATCACTTGTCAAATCAAGCCCACTAAAGATGTAAAGCTAATAAGCTGTCCCTTCTCACGTCTCTCATCTGACACTGTCACTCTCCACACCTCTGTAATTTTTTGTCCTCTCACTTCATTAATATTAATCTGAAGTAGTTTCAGTCTAGACAAGCTTAGCGAGGGGGTCCTAAGGCCATCATGCTATTGGGCTTTCAAAGAAATGTACAGTATAGTTGACTGTGAGCGGTCTCGTTTTCCCTTTTCTTTGTCTGTTTTTGTCTCTCCATCTCTCACTCTGCCTCAATCATCTTTATTCTAAGCCAGGCTCATCCTATTAGTCCTGTCATTAAGATGACATTAATATCATGTCATTAGGATGAGCTTTTTAAGAAACAAAACAAAACAAAAAAACCCTGATAGTCTTCAGCTGAGATTTTGATTCCATCTACCTTTTGAGCTAATTAGGAGAGGGGCTGCTTTCTCTATGGAGTGGTGGTCAGATATCCCTACATTAGGGATGCAACATACCAATTTTTTCAAACCGATACGATACCGATACTTGGATCTGAGTACTTGCCGATACTGAGTACAAAAACCAATACTTCTACCACACACACACACACACAAATGCAATGAATTGGAAGACAGGTTTTATTTTATTCTCTGCCGATAAAAAATAAAATCGTAATAAAAATGACCACAAAAAAAATTTCAAGTGAAAAATAAGCACTTCTGTTAAATTATTGCCGAGTATCCACATTGTAATTTAACAAAATATCACTGAACTATTGGGCACTGTCTCGAGCTTTCAGAATAATAAATAAACACTTCTGTTTGGAATAAAATAAATACAAATTAGGTTTGAGAATAAAATAAACTTAAACTTAAACTTAAATTATTGCAATTTCCAATTTCATATCGCGGCTCGAGTATGCTGAGAAGACGGTTCAATCCTATGTTTTCCACGACCGGCATTGGCTGGTCGTCCAGAGAAATAAAATGAGTCAGAGCCTCTGTTATTTTAACTGCCAGTGGATTTTCTCTTGACATTTTTCATCGCTTTTCCAAAACCTGAGTTAAAGTTGGCTGTTCCGGTCCACACTGCTGACATTTTGTTTAGCCTAGCTACAGCAGCCTCCAGTTTCTCTTTTTTATCTGGAGCTGCCAGTCTCACTTGCCTAACCCTGTGCCTGTTTAGCGCGGGAGGTCCCCCTAGTGACCAATCTAAAAAACTACAACAGAAATGACAAGCCACCCTCTGACTAATGAAATAAGTTAGTATCGGTTCATGGTATCGGTTAACTTTTACAAGTATGAGTACACACACATTTTACAGTATCGGCCCCGATACCCGATACCAGTATCGGTATCGGTGCATCCCTACCCTACATGAGATTAGCCAGCGGGATGCTGTTGCAACACAGTGGGCAATTTTTGGGGAAGTCATGTTTTGTCATCAACCTGATTAGGGTGTAGATAAAAAGCAGGATATTAACTAGATAATAACAGAGATAGGAGAGAAAAACGTGGATAAGAAGCATAAAAGAGGAAATGAAGGATCCAATGACATGTTATCATAAATGCTTATGTTGAGTGAAAATTTCTTCTCTGCTTCCTATATTTGCTATTCCTATATCTGCTTCTAAAAGAAAACCATAAATATGACAAACATTTGCATGGGTAAATAATAGGTTATATGTTATCCATTTAAAAGTGTGTTTTATTTTCTGATAAAAATCAACATGTTACACTTTGTTTCAATTTTGTGCTAATATTTCATTTAAAAATGTAACTAAAAGGTGGAAGTATAAGCCTTCACCACCACACAGACACACACACACACACACACACACACCTACACACACACACACACACACACACACACACACACACACACACACACACACACACACACAGCATAGTGCACAAACACTCACTAGTCATCTTGTATCGTACTGAATGCATGAATACATTTATTTATCTTCATTACTGGGTGTGTAAATGCACTTTAAATTGGGCAAAAATAAGTGTCTGTTGTTTGACACTCAATATCTCTGCTTGATGTTCTCAATTGCAACTCAGCGCCAGTGCACCCTGGTGTCATTGTCCTCCAAAAGAAAAACCATTTGCCCACTCAGCCTCTAAGCCCATGTGCCACCGTTGTCTTAGTTTCTATGGAGACACTTTCCTCCAGACCAAGCATGTGGAGGGCACCCCTCCAGTGGAAGGAGGTGGAATAGCATTGTGGTAAGGCAGTCATACAGAAACCTCATTTCCAAACATGAACCATGGACTGTAACATACAGTGTTTGTTCTCTAAACATTTCACTGTAGTTGATTAAACCCAACTTGAAGTGGAAGACATACTTGCATGTACGATTTCGTTAGTAGTACAAATAATATAAAGGTTTAGTTGGATCTAAAATTATATGAAGGCAAAGTTAATCGGAGAAAAAGACAGGAGACGCCACAGCCAACTGTAGTTTTTGAAATGTAAAAAACACTACATATATATGTACTATTGACATGGACCATGCAGTAAAAGTCTGGGACTGACGTGATCATTTGCCAGGAAACTCCAGATGGGGGCACTGTCTGTCAGTCTTTCTCTGGTATTTCCTTACCTATTCAGGAGACTCTCTGCTGTCAGATGGACCTGAGTGTTTCTGACCTTGAAGACGATGACAGACAGTCACTGTGGGGGCAACTGTACTCAGCATTTAAATACACAAATCACACAGCTTTGACGAGACTCTAGCCGCAGTGGACTAGAGGCAAGGACATGAACAATGTGGGAAAGAAGCAAAGTAATGTTTTTTTCATAATTGTTCTAACTTAATTAAAACTGCTTTCATTTCCTAACTACTTTCTTTAATACTGGCATGGTTAAATAAAACTAAACAGAGCCTTGCTAAAACAGGATCATTTTCTGGCCTTTTTAAATACTTCTTTGATCAAATGACTTCCAATTAATATTCTGAATAATAATAATAATAATAATAATAATAATAATAATAATAATAATAGAAGCAAAAAAGAAATTGTGGCGGTAACTGACTGCTACACAGTCTTATTGATTGCTGTATATAATGAACCACAAAACAGCATAGCTCACCCTGGTAAAAAATGACAGTAATAAAATAAGCATTTGAAATAACTGAAATAATATTTTCCAAATCTTTTACTTGGTCATATAAATGCATTATCATAAAGACCAAAATACATATTTATCACACAATAATTACTTCTAATGGTGCATACATCATCTTGGCATATGAATAGTTTACAACCACATTAGCTACTCTGGACCACAGAGTAGCTAATGAACCTTGTGATGATATCAGTATACATTTCTTTGAAAAACACTGAAGGAAGTGTATTTTTTTCCCTAAAGTAAAAAATACACTTATCTTATGTTTACACAGACTGGATATGGGTACCTATAATGGACATGCAACAGCGGTAAATTGAGCAGTATTTATTTCTTATTTGTATTTTTAATAAATAATAAACAGGTTGTCATCATGAGGCAGGCTGCATAAATAAGCCTGTAGCTCATAGACAGAAAAGAGAAAGCCCACATTGTTTTATTTGGACTTTTGCTCTAATACACATTAGGATGATATATTTAGTATATTTGTCAGGCAACATTAATATACTGGTAGAAAGCAAATGAAAAAGAAATCCTAAATATACCATACATAAAGTATAAGCATATATATAGAACCTTATTTTAATGGTGACTACAATACTAATGTTAATATTACAAAAAAAACCCAAACAAACAGCATTGAGGTAGTTTGATTAAAAAAACTGCCAACCTGGAGGCAGTGTGAGCGGACTACATATTAAAAACAAAAAAAAGTTTTCCAATAATGTAAAAAGAGCAGTTAACAAGATGAACATATTGTGGAGTTCAGCGCAGTTGCTCAGCTCCTCACCAACCAATTACAACACTGTCTGTAGTAGAAAAACCTAATTAGCTTTCGAAGAAACACAGCAAAGGCAGCCTACCTCTACTGCCAAGAGAAACTACCGAAACCTCTTGCTGTTGACTTAAGCCAGACAAATTTACTGTCCTAATTGGTCTCAGTGGGCAACGCATCAAAAGTGTAAATAATTTCATCAGCAGCTGGCCTGCTCTGTCTTTTGGTATCCTGGCTTTTATTTCATAGTGAAAACTAACTTGTGCCTGCTGGAACGAAATTCTGTAATAATTCCCAGAGCACACAATTTTCACATCAGATAAAACTACTTCATGAGAGGATGACGTTCAGTCACAGAGTAACTAGTCTCAGTCTGAGTGCGTGACCAGCTGTGTCTGTTGGGGGTAACAAGTTGCAGATGATGTTTCGGTTGTTGCTGCTGCATGTTCTTTTGGTTTTTGTGGTTTAAGGGAATCAGGTTAAACTTAAGGAAAAACAAAAAGCAAAAACATAGGTTAAAGCAAAGGGGATCATCCCTTCCACCAGGTAAGACTTATGAATGTTGAATTATGCAACAAATAGGTTGTATTGTATAATCATGTTTTGCTAAGCACACACACACTGCTTTCATTTGTTAAGAGGTCCACATTCAGCACACATACACAGTGACACTGATGGAGGCACATATCCAAAACTCTTAATTTGTGTTCATCATTTCAGAGCAGCTGGGAAGGAAAAGGGAAAAGCAGGGAAATTGCAGCTTGACCACAATCACAGAGGACACAGCGGTGCTATTAGTTTTCCAGTGCAATCACATAATCCGATGGCCCAGACATTTGCTTTAATCAGACACCTGGGAAATACATCCATCCCATTTCATTTCATCAGCTCAAATCAATCTCCCATCAGTATTAAATGAATACACTGAGAGCAGAAATCTGGCTGGGCAAGATATTATTACTAAAGGGAAATCCTTCATTACAGCCTTTTATGATTGCTTGTCTTTCCTCTATAGAAAGAATCCTTTGTATATATATTGTAGATCCTGTTTGAGAGTGAACTATATCTTTGAAAGCACACATTATGGAATAAGCTGAGCCCACAATGAATCACAGTGGTATTTCTTTTTCATTCAAGCAAGCAATTTAGCAGTTTATGTCACATCAAATGTTGCATGTGGCGCTATGGATTTTTACAGTGTAATTAGCAGCTATAGCGTGAACTCTGTTGCTGTATAGCCACATGTAACAGGTAAAGCATGTGCTTTTTATTTATGTTTTTCCTTCAGCGCTTCTCTGTATGGTAGTGTGTGTGCGGATGCTGCTGGTGTCAGTGATGCTGAGCGCGCTGCACGAGGCGAGTCTTTGTCTGCTCCGGAAAGGCTGGGCTCCAGCTGGCTCCTGCTATGTCTTTGCATGCAGAAGTCAGTGGTTCCCCCAGTACCCGGAGCAGGAGGCGAGCTGTTTGATTGATTGGGATGCACACCACCAACGCCCCCTCCTCCTCCTCTTGGCTGCACTTGCTTTGGGTGCACATGTGTCTCTCCAGCTCTCCATTTTTTCTTTACACTGACCAGCTTTATCACACACGGGCGTTCGTTCAGTAGTTAACAAAGGTGCACGCACGCACGCACACACACACACACACACACACACACACACACACACACACACACACACACACACACACACACACACACAAGAAATGGAGAAAAATAATTAAAAACGAGAAGAGAAATACTGCGTGAATTACATGACTGACTGAATTTAGATGTTGCATGATTAAGGGTAACGTTTGATGTGTATTTTGATGTATGAGCGCACATAAACATCCCAAGTGCCTCCGACATCGGGTTCATTCAGGGCAACGCATTAGCAGTCATTACAGATAACCACTTAGCCAGACCATTCTCCACACTTGGTGTTTCTCTTGCAGAGACTGTGGCATAACTCTAACGAATTCATCATTTTAGACAGAAAGGGAGAGAGAGAGAGAGAGAGAGAGAGAGGGAGAGAGAGAGAGAGAGAGGGCGCCTGGAATAAACATGTATTTCGAAAGATTTGATGTTTCAGGTGCTTTTCACAACGCATTCGCTCCGGACCAATAAAGTCTTAGTGGAAAGCATGGGGCTGAAAAAAGGACGAAGTAAGGGTGTGTTAGAATCACCGAAAGCTTTTCAGGACTCCAGCGACGACCAGCCAGCCAGTGTCTGGTGAACGTGCGTGTGCGTGAAAGTGCGCGCACGTGTGTGTGTGAGTGCTGTGTTAGGACCCGCAGCCAACACACACTTAACATTCGTTCGCAACATGGCGTTGAAGCGCCGAGAGACACGACGGCTCTCCCCCGACTAATGCAACCTTATTGTTAGGAAAACCAGGGAGACTGTTAACCAAAGAAATCTAAACATTCTCAGAGACTCCTTTACGCACCGGCGGAGACAATAGCGGATTCCAGCATATGAATGTCGCTATAACGGTATAGCTGTTGTATAGACTCAAGCTGCTACCCCACTGGTGGAAATCAAAGGCTGTACATGGCGGTGGAGAGTACAATTTGGCTGTTCTGTCTTCTTTCGCTGTTTTGTGGTCCATCCAAGCAAGGTAAAGCGCTCACTTAAATCTTCTTCTTTTTTTTCATTTTTTCTTGTATGGTGCATGTGTGAGCCAGCGGACCTCTCGTATTACTCTGAAGTGCAGTTACTCAGAACATAAGTAGACTGCGATAACAGATATGAGCTACTGGGTGAATCTGCACCTTGCACAGTTTGTACAATATCCCCTCCGTATTCAGTGTTCACCTCATTTGGCCTCTCTAATCCCCACGATGTAGGGGTGTTTTGTTAGGGTACTTCATTGGTATCTCTCTCAGGACGCGCTGGAAAGCTTTGGCGATGGGAAGTTGCAGCACATTGCCCAAGGAGTAGCCACAGTGTTGTTGAATGTTGCCACAGGGCGGCCAGGGGCTTTGAAGCGACCGTGGGAAGTTTGGGATCCAAACCAGGGAATCGGACTCACAATAATAACATGTGTGATGGGCTTGTGCGTTCAGAAATAGAACTATGTCCTGCAGCACACCGCTATTTCGTGTTCTGCTGCTGAGGGAGGGTTAACTTTTTTCTGTTACGGTGCACTGATGTGCGCAAGGGACGTTATGGTTTTCCCCTCTGCATGGCTCAGAAAAGTTGAGGGAGAGGTTTTTGAAGACAGTGTAACATCATCAAAAGTATTCTACATATTTATAGATTGCCGTATGATCTATAGAAATCTAAAGATGGATGCATCATGATGAATATGATAGCTGTACAGCAAAAAGTTTATTTCCTAATAACTGCTGTGGCTGGTTGAAGAGGAAAATGCTAACAGTGGTGGCGATGAGCCGGTGAGAGACTGTCTGGTCACCGGATTTACATGACAAAAGACCAGCGCAGAACACGAGTGGCTCTTATAGAGTAAAATGCTTACCAGTGGTCAGGAAACAAAAAAGATAGAACATTTGATTTCCTTAAAACCTTTTATTCCAAAGCCCAACTTTCTGATTTTTGTCTGATGACTGTCTAACATGTCAGAACATTTCTGTATGAAATCACTGGGGCAACATTCAGCTCAAGAAGAGCATCATATCAGAATTTCATAATCTGTTTCCATCTTGTTCATCAGAGAGTTTGGATTATAAGATAAACATGGAGCAGAGACCTAGAAACGGAAATTCTGACAGAGGATTGGAAATCAGTGGGCACTGTAACTCCTGGTCAGACATGAGAAAGTATGTAACTCCTGCCATGTATGTATGTGCATGGCAGTGTGGACAGATTAAACATTTTGGGAGCAGGTTAGAGTGGCATGTGATTTTTTTTTTTTAACAATTAGTCAAATCTATAAAAATGGCAAAGACAACACAGAGTGACAGGCAGACAATTGTATTTTTGCAACAGCAAAGTGATTCTGAAAGTGTTATTTGCCACAAAATTGGCATATCTCAGCATATTGTGGATGCTGTGAAAGAGAAAAAAAGGAGAAGAGGCTGAAGCATCCCAAATTACAGAAGAACTCATATGAAAATTGTTGGTAACGGGTGTTAGGGAGGAAAAAAAAAACTTTGGTTCAAGTCATCATCATGAATATGTACAGAAGAGGTCAGGAGAGAGGTGTAGCAGTAAGTGTCTACAATCATCACTGTGCAAAACACAGTGGAGACTCTGTTATGCTTTGAGGCTGCATTCAGTCTCCATGTTGGGGTCTTTTGATCCACCGTAAAGTTTCATCTGGAAAGTGGCACTAATACACAAGCTATTAATATCAGCGTAAACTTACACAAAAACTATGCCTCTTTCTTTACTTTAGTCTCATTGAACAGCTTGTGTAGTTTATCCTTTGGTGGGAGTTGCAGAAAGGTTTCCTGCTGCTGCTGTGGTATGTTATGGCCTGCAGTGATTGCTACCAACAGTGATGAGAAATAAGGCAGTTTGGTGCTTGGTGGATTGGTGTGGCAGCGAAAAGTCAAGTGTAATGGAATGCATGTATATGAGAACCATGCTTGTATCCAGGCAGACATCACTTGCCTCTGAGATACTGCAGTTTCAACACATAAGCTCCATTACTCATTCTTCAATTATGTACACGATGGCCTTAAGAAGCAGGCAACTTAGAGGTGTGCCTCCTTGACTTCCATCTGATATAGCAGTAAGAGGTCAGAGGGTACAAATGATATAGAGCTAGATTACCAAGCCTTGAAGATTCCAGAATATACAGAATAAGGAATAACTTCTGTTGAGATCTTCTTGACAAGAGAGTGAGTGCCACACTTGTGGGCAGTCACAGTGAGATGATGAAATCTTTTGCAAGTAAATACTGATTGGTGTGGAGGTTATGCATGATAAGAGTTGGGAAAAGGTTGATTTATTTGTACAGTGAGAACAGCAAAGTTTTGAGTTTGGACATTTTGGGATTAGGCAGTTCAAACATTTCAATAAAATCATACATTTGTAAGTTTTAAAAATTGCATCAAAAAAACTCACATTCAAAGAGCCATTGTGATATTTAACATTTGTCATCAAATCCCACAATTGTAATTATCAGCACTGCTGATAGCAACATGCTTTAAAAGGTTGCTTATTATGTGTTATTACCAAATAATTATACTTTTTGTCATCAAGATAAGTAAACAACTCAGACATTTTCCCCTCTGTGTGAATTTTGCTAGGTTTAGGAAGTACATTACTGTACTGTTGTGGATGATGGTGTTTATGGGACCTGAGGTTGTTCCTGAATAGAGGTTAGGGTTAATTCTGGGCCATGGATAGAATGACAGGAGCTAAAGGGGTATGTTTGAGGGCAAGGGCCATGTCTGCATGTATAAATTAATTGTTTTGTACTTTCTAAAGATCAAAGGCAAATCTGTCAGCTTCACTTAACCCATCAGAAGCAAATGAATGAAGCCAGATTGCCCATGTGTCTGTGTGTTCACAGTCATAGAATACTGCACAGTTATTAATAGACACAATTAAACAACATCCACAGTCCTGAAAGACTTTATGAGCAAATCAATCTGACTATTGTAATGCATTTACCCTTTTTTATAAGCACTTGATGAATATAAACACAGTGAAAAGGGCATAATGAAGCCTAGGCACTGACTAAGAATGACACTTGAGTTAATTTACCATTTTACAGGTCCTATTAAATGGAAATCTTTGCACTAGCAAGTTTTGTAATGCTTCTCCACTTTGTCATATGTAGTTAGACATCCTACATTAGTCCCCTGCACTTGTTACAGAGTAGCATAAGCCTTAAATAGGCAGGAAAGTATTTATTTTATTTTTTTACATGTTCTCTTCTTATATCAATCACCATTATTCTTTAAACTGCTCGTCCTGATTTTTATGGGTGAAAGCCAGTGTGCCCGCAGGACAGAAGTCAGCACACACCAAGAAAATATGTAAACACAGAGATAGACACAGTACATTCACAGTACAAACTGTATCACTGATTTGGATACATTGACCAGAAATGTTCTAAAATTTTGCTGAAGTATGCTAGAGAATTGTTTCCTAACTGCTGGACTCAAAGTCGATTGTGAGTGGCTCATGGGTTTTGGTTCAAATGAGTTCCAATATTTAAAAAAGTTGTAGGGCTTTTATTTTGAAGCACTGTTTTGTGTATATCTAGAAGACTTAAGGCTAATCAAAACAAGGTGTATTTACATCATGTACTGTATGATACCCATTAAACTACCCAGTCAGATTAATTTAATGATTTAATTTATTTTACATAATTTATGGAGCAACTTTATCATTTGAAGTTGCATCATCTGGTGAATGTAAGCCCAACTTTTAGTCTCTTTTAGTTGAGTTTTTAGTTTCCACTCGCTCAAGAAGAAAATGTTCCTCTTTGTTCACCAAACCACGTGTCTGCTGTTTGGTGCTGACAAGGTTTTTAGTGCTTTCTTGTCAAATCCAAGAATGTGCCTCAGCTGAAAACAATGCTGTGAGAGCAGTAGAAACAAAGTTAAGCAATAGAAATGTTGACTCGACAGCTAAACAATAAAGTTAAACTTGCTGTAAAGCCTGTAAATTGAAGCTGAGGGGAGCTGTAGTTTCAGCTGTTAATTCCTACTGACTGCATAGCTCCTATGACAGCTCGGCGCCCTATAATGTCAATTAATACATTTAAAAAATGATTGGTTAGAGTAATTTTTTTCAACAAACAATTTGGCCAAGCTATAGTTGTTGGGCAAACGGTCCTACATTTAACTCTATATTACTTTGGTATACAGAGACGTTTGTGGTTAACTCAATGAATGTTAGGTGCCCGCAGGTCCTGTGGCTGCAGAACAAGCTCAAATGATCACCGGCACCATGCTTGACAGATGGTATGAGGTGTTTGTGTTGATAAACTGTGCTTTGTTTTTATCAAACATAGCATTCTGCATTTGGTCTCCACTTCGGTCTCATCTGTCTAAAGAACACATTTCCAGAAGTCTTGTGTTCAGATGCAGCTTTTCAGACCTAAGCTGTCCTTTTCTTATTTTTAGAGGCAAATATTGAAAGCAAGTCATACTTGTTCAGTGTTTTTCTAATTATACCATCATGAAAGTTAACATTTAACCTGATGAGGCTTGTATAGACTCTTTGTTTTATTTTGAAACAATTTGATTTTTTATTACAAATAAGTTCGATCAAAGAAGATGAAAGAGCTTGGCTTATTTATGACTCACTAAGAAATATGAACCCTGAGGTTACGGAACCACTGACCTAAAGTTTACAGTGAAAAGCTGCAGTAACTTGGCCTTCTAGTGCCAGTCTTCTCCACTTATTAGACTTTGCCAAAACTGGCAGTAATTAATGTGTGTGGTTATTTTATAGTTACCACAGCTTTCTCATCCCTGTATTAACCTAATGTTACCTTATATAGAAAGCTACAGTAGTAATGTTGACCTTACTAGTGCTCATAAAGGAGCCCCCAAAATAACCGTGTAAGGAGTCATGTAAGGAAAACTGTACAAATAAGCCAACATCTCTGATATGCTCTTGGAATACCTTTGAAGGCTCCAGGCCAGCCCACCAGCACTTCCTCATTGTAGATGTCTTATTTTTGGCTTAGTTCAAAAATCTCTGTAGACTACCTGAATGAGCAATCTTTAGAAGAACCTCGTATGCTGAAACAGAGGATGGATTTATTTCTCTAGGAATCATTTGAATTGTCAATTTCACAGTTTCAAACCCCCCCAAAACAAATAACAGATTTATTCCACCAATATGCTCAGGTCAGACAGAGTCATCTCAGCAGCTTGTTACAAAGTTAATATTTTCATGATAGAAATTTTACTGCAAAACTCTTATTGTTTAAATGAATTTGCGGTGCTAAGAATAGTGGTGGGAGGGATTTTTTTTTTTTAAGTCAACAGTTTATTTCACACACTGCAACAGGGTACTGTGGTGCAAAGTCCATTGTCTAGCTTAAATGTCATGGTGATGTAAAGTTACACAAAGGGGAGAGATTTTCAGCTTGGCACTGACTCACAGTAAGAAGTCTGGTATGAAGTTTGCAGAGTACAGATTGTTTTGTTTTTTTTTAGATATAAAATTCACATTATAACTCCAATCACAAAGTTCCATTTCCTGCACAGGGAAGTCATCACCATCATAGATGTTGCATCACGCATCATGAAACAACACACAAAGTTCTTGCCAACTCAGATTAAAAAAGTGGACAGTTTCATTATTTCTTTACAAGGTTATCCTGAGTTTGCTTTTAGGTTGAACAGCTCACAAAGATTTGGCTGTCAGACACACACAAACACAGGATCTCTAGGTCTTTCTTCAGTTCTAGGTCATTTTTTATTTATCACTGCACTATTTGAGTTGAATCTGGAGTTTTTTTGTATCAAACGTCTATCAGAACTTTAGCTGACGTGGATGATTTAACGTGCGTACTCCAAAAAAACATAAAACTTTAAGAAACCCATAATTTATTTCCTGCAAGGTTGTTTTATGATGGAGTCGATGCTGACCTGCACTTTTAGGTCTCCTAGGGATGTTCACCTATGCCTCTCCTAAACTCTAGCATCATCTTTAATGTATAGAGTGCATTAACCTCTGTTTTGTTGTAAGGACACCTTAGAGACAGTTGTTAAACCTGCAGTATAATGGCACCTACAAAACATTAAGCACTGGTTTTGGAGATGGATGCAAGCCATCTGGAGAAGGACTTTAGCAATTTGCTGCACTGTTACTGCTCATGGGTGGAACAGCTTTAACATTATTATAAATGTCTGTGCATACACAATCTTGTATATACAATCTTTCTTAAAACATCACTGTTGTGCCTTCATGTAATTGCATGAAGTTGCAATTTCTGATTTAATTGTAAATTATGTAAAATAGTACTTTTAAGGACAAATGTTCTGGTTTTCTCTTTCAATATTTCTGTGAATATATGTATGCAGATCTCTTGAGAGGTACAAATCTAAGCATGTTGGACAGCAGTGCTTGCTGAGACTACCTAATTATACATTAGCGTTAAATTAAGTATCTGCGTGTGTGTGTGTGTTTGCTAAAGGTACATAAAGTGCACCCGGTGTGCCTGCTTCGCTCACTTGTGTGTAAGCGTGGGTGTGTAAGCGTGGGTGTGTCAGCTGCGATTTGTGTGTGCATCCTGATCCCGTCCCCAGAGAGCACATGCTAAATTAGGATGCATATTATTTAAAGATGCCCTGGGCTGGGTTTCAGCTGGGTATATTTGTGTAGTGAATATGTTGATTTTTTTTTATTTGTGCTGCCCTGTGTGTGCCTATTCATGCTGCCAGAAAAGCAATCTTAAGCACAGAAATCTTTGCATGAAAGGAGAGGAAGCCTTGAGCTTGATTTTGTCTGCTATGCATTCAAATGATTTGCTCTTCTGGGTTGGGTTGTTGTTGTGAGAATGTATTTTGTTTTGAAATGAATAGCGTGACCTTTTAAAATATCTAATAACAAGACCTTGTAAACTAATGAGGTGTTAATTTCACCAAGAATACATATGTGTATTATAAAAGAACAGTTTATAGATCAAATAATATTGGATTTCTCTATCTTGAGCCTGCAACAGACATCAGTGTGTGAGCTGAAATTATATGATTTTACTTTAAGTGTCTTTTTCCATTTCTGGCTTACGTTACAATATGGTTAAACCTAATTTTAGATAGTAGCCATTTAGGTTATAGAATATTTTCTTTCATCATCTGAAGAAGAACATACAGTATTTGTTTTATTATATTTAGTCATGTAAAAAAATTCACAACTTACAGTAAAACATATATTGTGAAGAGATCAAAGTAATTTTCTCTTATATAAGCTTTTCCAGTGAGTTTTACTTCCATTACATATGGAAATCAAATCTAAGTGAATCAGGCTCTTTCTGATTTGTTGTCCAGCAACACTACTACCTGTTATTATAGAGACTTTACTGCAATGCTATATAGAACTGGTAATTTTATCCCGTTAGCTTACTAGGTCACTGAGGTTTACCTCATAGTGTAATTGATATACATAATGGAATACGAGCTACTCAGGTCAAAGTAAGTGACTTAAGGTGTTGTGCAAACTTGAACCTTTAGCCACACTAAATGATGACCACTAGATCGTAGTTCTACTTATCACACTGGCAAGCTTCTTTTTATTCCTGTGCTCATTTTTATGACAGTGTCAGTGGTCGCGTTGTGCTCACTTGATTAACCAACCTGCATTCACATTCCTTCCATTCCTCTCGGCTGTATGCTTGGTCAAACGAGAGCGGAGGAGTTACACTAAAGGTGGCCATGTAGGTGGGAAGATGCTGGTTTATCTGTAGCGTTATAGTGATACTGAGTGCATACCACGGTGGGAAAAGCTCCACTAGAAATTCAAAGCAGGGCTGAACTTTAGTTCCTAGATTACTTAATAATATATTCTGCCATCACACAATAGAGAGCATACATTTAGGAATCTCTTGAACAGTCATTTGTGAATTCATACTGAGTATTCACACCCTTTAGTTCTCATTCAAATGCACTATATTATTTAAAGATCACAGCACATCTCTTCTGTGATGGAGATGTCATTACTGACAATCCTGGTGCGAGCGTAATCTGTGAAGCTTGCTCAGTGCAGTCTGTCCTTCTTCAGTGCGTGTACCAGGTAGTGCCACATAACAGTCTCATTCATCATCATGACATAGTGTGAGATGCTCAACCCTGATCCTTGTGCATGAGCATTTTAATGTAACATATGCTTCACTTGAAAAGGAAGCATCAAGGAAAGAGTTAGTTTTTTTGTGGTTGTGTTTTTTTTTTTTTAACTACCTTGCAGGTGTATCATCTCCTGTCTGCATTTAGTCTGTTTTCATACCATCACCACGGATGTTACCATGAAGTCCTCTCCTGTAAGTTCACTGTCTGCTGTGTGAATAAATAGATTCCGACTTGGATCTCCCGTGTTACTCCCATGTTGGTTTTATTGCTTGCTTTGTTGACTCATGCAAGAGGGTCTGGCACTTGACATAGCCATGTGGAGGCCCCACGCTGCTGGGAGGCCCCACATGCAAGAAAGCTGCTTTGTGATTGGAGGAAGCCAGAATGGGATGAATGAGCACTGTACATAGAGCAGGAGGCATGAGGGACTGCACCGATACGCCCCCTCTCATTCTTTATCCTTTATTCTCTGTTCTGCTCCCATGTTTGTCTCTTTTCCCTTTCAAGCCAGTTGTCGTTACACTGGTTGTGAGAATATGTGCACAACAAACTATTTTTAAAAAGTATGCATGTTGAGCTTCATACCTCATCACTTTATAAAAATTTCAGTGCTCCTCACCGCATGCGGTGCAAAGAAGTTGACAAATAGAGAAAGAGATGTTAACTTAGAAGTATTGAAACCATTTAGAGTTTAAATGATTAGGTGATTAATTACTAAGCCAAATGATGGTTTTGTGATTTTTTTTTAACAAAAATCACAAAATCTCATCAGCTTTTAAGTTTTTGATTATATTTAATGTGTGTTTTTTTTTTTAATAAAATTGGAGAAAAGCACTAAGAAAGTCTCTATTTTGATTAGGACGTTCTGAAGGACATTGCTTGGTGTTTGTTTTTTAGCACAAACAACTAATCTTATTAACTGAATAGAAACTCATTAGTCATTACATAACCTACCAACTTCCAGGTGCTGGTTTAGCTCACTTGGTTTAACAGGTGGCACATATGCCATTAAAGTAATGAAGAAACCTGGGTTTGAATTGGCCCCGAGGCCATTTAACGTGTCTTCCACTTAGATAGTTGGCTTTGAGTTAAATAATTATACAATTCAAACTGAGCAGAAATCCAGAGTTCCCTATGGAGCATCAGAATATACTTTACTGAGTTAGATTTGTGTGTCTGCTTGTCTTAATTCCTTAATTCACTGCATCTGCTTTTCAACAGTGAAGTGACCATGTATCTGTGCCCATGATTGGGTGTGAGAAGAACTTTAGTGTATCGTCTTGGGAGGAAACACAGCTGGAACAGTTAACACTTGACACGGCAGCTGTTCACATTGCTGAGTGACTCGTGACCTCACTATGGGTTCAGTGAAATACTGAGCCCTCTATACGTACAATTGCTTACCTAATAAATAGTTTCAATTTGAGAAACAAGCGCATCAGCGGTCTCAAAGACAATGGATTGTATACCATGATCCAGATGCAGTCTGTTCTCTCAGTACAAAGCTAATATAGCCAAAGCAGTTTTTTTTGAATTACACTATACAAAATAAAAGCCTAAATATTTAGACAGCGCTAAAGTGCATCTGTCAGTGAGATTTTCTGTTTTTGCTATTACACAAGCATTTCTACTTGCACACTGAAACCTGAGAATGTCTGTCTCCCTGCAGGGTTTATCACTGGCTGCTTCTCCGCTCAGATGATCTCTCAAGCTGCGGCTTCAAAATATTGATTTCTTCATATGCTGGATATTTTTTCGCCACAAACAAAGCAAGTGGTGGGGGTATTGTTTGTACCTCGTATCTATTGATGGAAGTTAATTCAATTGGCAAAATAAGGTACCACTGAAACTAAACACTAGTATAAAGGAAAACCAGCTTGGTTTGAGGTTTGGGTTCAGCCATCCAGGCTTACCACACAAACACACATACTTAGTTCTACTCACTGACCCTGCTCAGTGTTATTGTTATTACACCAGGTTCCCAGTGCACTCAGCCTGTATTTATTATTCAGTGCACAGTAATGTCCTACAAATCATTACCATGTATTGGGTTTCCAACACAAGTACTACCCAGTTGCACATTACATATAAACATCACTAACCAATCGTATCAATTATCTACTGGTTTGGCACAAAGAAAAGTGGCTATCGTTGTTTTTGTGTGCTGTGGTCGTCTGTCTTCACAAAAAGTGTCTTAAATCCTATTTAGCTGCTCTGTGTCACTTTACTCTCAAAGCTGAAATAACGTCTAAAAGTGGGTAAAACTTCTCTCAACTTCGAGGCAGGCAACTGAAGCAACTACCAATGAGAGCCAAAGACGCCGCTGACTGACATATAAGAGTGTGGCAAGTACTTTAGAGAGTTACCTAGGCAACAGGACTCTGAGATGACAGTGACTGATCTTCAGTGAGAAAGCAGTGAGTGACTTCCTAACATGCACCTTTATGGACACTAATTTAATCCTTCATTTCATTTTGAAATTGTGGGTTTCATATACTCTCATTCTTCGTATGCTGGATTTTTTATTGCTTCCCACCATCACGGCTTTGACGTCATGAATTAAATAACACCGTGAAATTATATTTTGTTGACTTGGCTTGCTGTGGGTTTTTTGGTATTGTGAAACTCTCTCTCTCTCTCTCTCTCTCTCTCTCTGTGTGTGTGTGTGTGTGTGTGTGTGTGTGTGTGTGTGTGTGTGTGTGTGTGTGTGTGTGACAGAACACCGAAAGATAATAATTACAGATTATTCCGAGGTTATGTATCATTGCTAGGTTAGGTTGTAGCAGTGATGTAAGAGAGAGACATTGCAGTGAAAGGATTCTGAATCCTGAAACCTTTAAGTGATTTATAAATAAGCATTGCCCTAAAAATGTAAAGAACAAATTTTATTAGTTGTTTTCTGAGTAAAAATAAAAATGTCAAAAAAAATTTGACCTTGCTGATCTCTTGATCTCAAAGCACATTAAAGGCAGGGATAAAATAACAACAAAATGCCAGTAAAGGTCTTTTAAAAGTGGAAATTAATACAATAACATACAAGGGTTTTAAAAAATATATATTTTTATTTTTATTTTTTACAATTTTAGGCAGTCATTTACTATTTTAAATAATTCCCTTAAGTTTTTTTTTTTAAAGAAAACAACAGCTTTTAACCACCAATGGTTTCTTGTGAACCACATGAGCACACAAATGAACATGTCATTATTTTTCTTCTTGAAGTTCTCATAAGTGGTTATCAGAACTTTTAGTGTGGGTTTGTCTTGTACTTCTTCAATGGAGCTCCAAGTGAAAAACTCCACAAATTTATCCTTCAAACACTCCTGAAATTCAAAATATCTTTTAAATTCCTGAAATGTACTGGGGATCCTTGAAGGTAGAACCAGTTTGTGAGTGTCGTAATCTCTTAAAATAAACTTTTGCTCTGTTGGGGTATTAACCACAAAAGTGTAAGTGGCATGAGAAATACAGGCATGAGGAATTTTGCAACTTGAAATATATTCTGCAGCACAGCACAACAACTTTAACCTTGTGTTATCTAAGAGAGGAGGCACATGGGGTGCCTCAAGGTTTCCAGCTTTCTTCCTACTAGAATGTAGACAGCCAGAGCATAAAAATCTGTAAGATCTCTTTGCTCAACGAACTGCAGATTCCATGTTTTCTACAACTCATAGCTCCTGAGGCTCAAGGTACAGTTTGTTTTGTAGTCTGACAAAAAGGGAGTTTGTCACAAATCAACATTAACTGTCACACTTCTGCAAAAGATAGGCAATTTTGCTATATAACCACAATCAACTAACATTTCAACTGCACGGTGCCCAAAAAGCACACATTAATAACATGCATAGTGACAGCTGGGAATTTGGTGTTCAACAAGTTCTCCAGTCATACTTTGAAAGTACATTTGAAGAGATTTCTGTCATTTTTGTGACTTTTAAATCACGAATGCCTTTCCTGGTATTGGTTAAATTCCTTGTTAATACTAGAAAACCCCCATGCTACACGTGGGAAACAGGGAACATACAACCATAGAAACATTATAGTGTGAGGCTATAATTCATTATGTTGCGACACACCTTGTAATGTGACATTCCACTCTGTGCTCAACTGAAATTTCAAATGAAGAAATATTTATGATTATGGAGTTTGAATAAAATATTTGTATACAGAGTTTAGATGTTGACCATCACAGTGCCATAGGCAATGTTTATACAAAGTTTCATCAAGATGGTGCACTCATCTTGGAGGAGACAGGGAACATACAAACATATATAAGGCATTATTAATATTATTATTATCCTCCCACATTGCTTGACACAGAGACATCATTCTTGCACCAAACTGATTAGCTCGGGGGTGGGATGACTTACTTTTTCAGACACATGTAAATTATTTTCAAATTGTTGCCAAAAAAACAAATCCCTCTCCATTCAAGTGGACGAGAGAGCTATTTGTGGACTAATTAATAAACAGAATGGCAGAAGCAGAAAAATTCTAATGGAAAAATTCTCTTTAATCTGTCGGTGAGGTGAAAATTTATACTCTATGACCATAATTTTACCCACAAATCATTGGAAAAAATTGTTTTCTTTCAGACGTGGTTTCTCTGGGAGCCATTAGATGTACATTTTGGGATATAGAAGATTTGAGTAGGAGGAGTGCAATTTAAGTTCTCCATATACTTATGTAATAATTTGAGCAATAACTTTTGGAGAAAAGAATAAACAATCTATTTTTTCATAGCACACCTGAGCACATTTTTTTTTTTAAATCACAGCTAAATAGAGCAGCTTTAAAGCAGGTGGATACAATAGACAGTTTGGATTTTATAAGGCATTTTGTGAGTGCCAAGCCCATTTTCGAGACAGTCGGTTACAGTGCACACAGTGAATGCCATCACCATGGAAACTTTAACTGCTGCTCCCCTGACACAGGTGCAAACCAGTGACAGTTGATGATCTGATTCATTTGAATATTATCATTTGATTTGCTTGAATCTGCTCTCGCTGTCTCTTTCAGTTAGAAACCGTAGTCCAGCTCCCTCCCTGCACTATTTGTCCTGTGACATTGCTTAGCAGAGCATCATAACAACTTGCTAACACTGTCCTAACTGTACTGCTGTTAAATGACCAGCAGTAAAGTATATTTTGGCTAACAAAAATCATGTTTAACTGTAGGGTGTATTTCAAGTGTTTTCAGGTCTGCTGTTGAACAGATTTTGTGAGGAGAAACTGAAGCAATTCTTTTGATCAAAGCCACCAGACTCCACTGAAAAAACCAACAACATGTTGCTGCCTCAGTGCATTGTTTTGTTTGTGTGACTGGTGTTTTAAAACAATAATTCTAAGTCAGACTAATGTGTGAAAGAAAGTCACACAGCCGCACATCTTCTGATGTAAAGTTTGCCCTTGTTTTCAGTTCAGTCGTGTCTGGTGGGTTTAACTGAAACACAACAGCTCTATAAAAATACCAACAAGGGTTTTCTGAGAGCAACTAACGCAATGAAAATATTCTTAAGAAATGCCACAAATTTCAGCTTCTCTCCGTCTGAGACAAATGATTAGGCAGTGCCTGAAATGGATTTCTACACAGTTTCAGAATTAAAGTAAGCTATGTAATTCTAGCTAAGATCAAACTACAGTTTACAGGAAAATTAAGATAAATCAACATAATTTCAAGTATTTAAGCTAAATCCTAGCTGCTCCTGTCTGCCTCTTTCTCACGTACATCCATGGATGGACGTCAGCTAACATTACATTACATAACATTACAAAGACACAAAGCATGTTTTTAAGAAGGGCAAATTTTAAACCCCAAACTGCACCATACAATACTGCAGATAATGGCAGTACCAATAATCTTACCACAATAAACTGCATTTCTCAAGAAACTGCAGAGCTTAGTTGCATTTTAATCTTCTAAAACTTTTTTTTTTAGCAGAGCCCTTGATGCTAGTGACGATAACAGCTGGAACAGTAGGGCCTTAGTTCTGAGGATTTAACGTGCAAATGTCTATATCTTATGCTATGGACAGGATGTGAAAAATGTTGGTACAGGTTTTCAGCAGGTATATCTCGTGCTCCAAAAACTGACCTGCTCAAGGCTGTACCCTGAGCGGTTTGTTGTCGTATTGGTTTAACTTTTACTCTGTCTTTCTATAGAACCTTTTTATGTCTGCTTTGTTTCAGTGTTAACAGGTAATACTCCCCTTTATGCCTTTCTCCAGTTTCTTTTTTTGGTGGTGGTACCGGCGGACGGATTTCTGGTATTTTCTTGACTTCATTAGTGGTCACATTACTGCATTGCTGAGCCCTCACTACAGACACCCTGCATTTTTGGATGGCCTTCCCAGTTTGTCTTGCATCACTGGGAGGTGGTGTTGGATGCATGGGAGGATATCCTTCCGCTGATGTTTCTTTTATTGACACATTTCACATCAAGAACTCCACCGACTTCACCGACAAGGTCCAGAAACTTACCCTGGATCCAGATGAAACCATGGTGTCCTTTGATGTAGTCTCTCTCTTCACTTGCATACCCACCACGGAGGCAGTAGAAACTGTCAGAAAACGACTACAAGAAGACAGCTCCTTAGAAGACAGGACCAACTTCACACCCGATCAGATTTGCACACTGTTAGACCTCTGCCTCACCACTACATATTTCAAATACAACAAAGGCTTCTATAGACAAAAACATGGCTGTGCCATGGGCTCCCCCGTGTCACCTATTGTAGCCAACCTTTACATGGAGGACGTGGAAAGGAAGGCTCTTGGCTCTTTCAAAGGAAGAGTACCCAGCCACTGGTACAGATATGTAGACGACACCAGGGTCAAAATCAAGACACAAGAAGTGGAATCTTTCACTGCGCACATTAATGCTGTGGATAAAAACATCAAGTTCAGCAGGGAAGACACAAATACACAAACTGTTTGCCTTTCCTGGACTGCGCTGTGCACATTGAAGAGAATGGCAACCTGAACATCAAAGTTTACCGGAAGCCCACACACACGGACCAGTACCTCCTCTTCGACTCCCATCACCCTCTGGAACACAAACTTGGGGTAATCAGGACCCTACACCACCGGGCAGAACATGTTCCCTCTAAGCCTGAAGGGAAAAAGAAGGAACACACACATGTAAAGGAAGCACTCAAAACATGCGGTTATCCTAATTGGGCATTTATAAAGTCAGCAAAGATGCACAGGAAAGAATATCAGACACCAGCGAGGGAGGATAAGAAAGACAGACACAACAACAACTATGTAACCGGTGTATCAGAGAAACTCAGGAGAGTTTTCTCCAAGCACGACATCCCAGTTTACTTCAGACCCAGCAACACACTCAGACAAAAACTGGTTCACCCGAAAGACAAAACTCCAAAACACAGACTTAACAATGTGGTGTATGCTGTACAGTGCAGCGAGGAATACCCAGACCTCTACATCGGAGAGACTAAACAGCCACTTTTCAAGCACATGGCACAACATAATAGTTTCAGGGAAAGACTTTGAAAAACTAAGTAGCTCCAACCAATACTGTTTTATAATTTTAGTAATTTTGGCAGATTGTGAAAGAAGTGCTACTCTGGAAATGCACTCCAGCAAGTGCCTCAGTCCATATGGACACATGATCAATGACTTCATTCTTAAGCTGGTTACGGTTACTATCTATGGTTACTAAAGACTTTTAGTCCATGTGACTTTAAGGTTTAAATTTATGAGTTCTTAGATCCTAGGGGTGGGGGAAAAAATCGATACTGTGTAGTATCGTGATATTTTGTTTGCTAATAATGTATCGATACAGGGACAGCAGAAATCGATATTTTGTTACAAAAAACGTTTCTGTGGACTGGAACATGCTCTGACTTCAGAGCATGTTGATCCTTTTTCTGAGCAAGAATCCTGACATTCCTTCACTGTCCAAATGTGTTTAACTTTTTTTTTTGGCAGCAATAATCATGACAGTTTACTTATTTTAATTTAAGACAAGTTTTATTTTAATTAAGTTTAAAAGTTTTTTTATTTAATGTAAAATTATATTTTGTTTTAATTTACTTTCAAATTCTTCAGTTGCTGAATGGGCTGCATAGTTTTCATAAATTGCATAGTTCAGAATAGCTATAATTGTACCAGATGGTTGCATTCAGTTAAGTTGGACTAGACTGTAATACAAACCGTTCAAGTTTGTCAACAATAAAACTGACTGAAATGAGACAAAGACTGAGTGTGAGACTTTGATATTAGATAAAATGAATATTGATAAAGTTTACCTTTATGTACAGAATCTGAATATCGCAAAATATTTTAAAAAATTGCAATAATATCGTATCGTGCATTAAGTATCGTGATAATATCGTATCGTGGGATGTATGGTGATTCCCACCTCTATTAGATCCCCAAATGCTTTGAAGTCCCTTCAAAGATTTTATGTCAGGAATCTGACTTGGAAGTTTTTCATTATGTCACTGAATTCTTTTGATTTTATCATTTTCTTTGCACCCTAGGTTAAAAAACAAAACAAAAAAAAACCCCAGAAAGAATGAGGAGGGGAAAATGTCAGTGGCCTCCATATATAAAACCATTCCTGTTTTTGAGGTACGCCTCTAGTTCACCTGTTGTTTATTTCATTCATTCATCTACATCCCTAGATGTCACCACTTGCAGATACAAGTGGTGGAAATGGGCTTTCTCCGAAGGCTGTCTGGCCTTTAGACATAGGGTGAGGAGTTCAGCCAAGTGAGAGGGGCTCAGCATAGAGCCACTACTCCCCCACATGGAAATGAGCCAGTTTGGGCATCTGGCAAAGAGGCCTCCTATGTGAGGTGTTTTGGGGATGTCCCTCCAGATGAAAACCGAGGACACGCTGGAGAGATTATATCTCTTACTGGCCTGGGATTGCCTCTGTGTTCCGCTGTATAAGCTGGAGGAGGCGGCTGGGAGAGAGAAGCCTGGGGATTCTTGCATAGGCTCCTGCCCCTGATACTCAGCCCCAGATAAGCAAAAGAAAATGAATGGATGGCTGGACAAAATCAGAAAATCTGTTTACATTAAGCCTGATCACATCTTACAAGTAAAAGAATGAATGAATGAATGTTACAATGCATATTTATTTATAATCATGTAATTAAAAATTTCTTGACAGTTATTGTTTATTGGCTTAACACCAAAGCAAAGACCTGTACATAGAGCTTAGGCTTTGTTACTATTCCATAAAGACAAGTGTAATATAACAGATGTTTGGATATGGGCAGCATTATACACGCAGCATTATTTTGTTCATTTTCATTCCAGTCTCTTTGTTGGTATCTCTGAGTTCCTGAACAGCCGTGGGCATTGTGTAGCTTGAATTTAGAAGCTGTGGAAACCTGAGCTGTGGCCTCAGGGTCATTGGGTGTCCAGTCTCTGTTGACAGTGAGCTGGGCTGAGTGAAATATTCGGAGTGTTGGGTCACTCTCCTCCCCCTGCTGCTTTCCTGCTTTCTCCTTCTGTTCTTCCAAACATTTTGTGAATAGGTGATCCATTAACAGAAATGGACCAATGGGATAAATACTGTGGACTGCCCTTCTAACGTCTCCATTTCCTCTGGCTTTTATTTCTTTTCTCTCACTGAATGATAGTCTTTGTCAGTGTGTCTCTCGTTTCTCTTTTTTCTTCTTTGTGCATCTGATTCTTAACAGGATTACAAATCAGCCTTTAGCCTAGCAATTTCTCTGTTTATTGTAGTGACACATCTAACTTTATGTCACATTATCCAAATGACAGTATCTTGCTGTTGCAATTAAAAAGGCATACAAAATTCAAGCGTGGTGTCAAAAGGGCAGTGTATCATTTATGGTCAATAGTTTGCATCACTATTTCATTTCACCGTGTTTGTCTCATTTATCTGTCTCAGTTTCATTCCCTCTCAAACTGTTGTTCTCTCTCCATTTAGCTATGAACATCTTGGCTTGTTGCCATCACAATCCATTCACTACAGCTCAGCGAGACTGCACAGCCGCTACTATATCCCAGAGTGCACCCTGTTCTTTCCAACAGCTCCCACTTGTACAGTAAAATGGCAGAATGGCCACTTCACAGATCCCCCCCCCCCCCCCCCCCCTTCACTACATTGTGTCCTCATGAGACACACACAGTTACTGAGTTATTGAGCAGAAGCGCATACATGTGTGAGTGTGTTGTGGGGCAAATACATGTTAGTGTGTCTGTGTTTATGACACATGGGCACATATCTAGGACATGTTGAGGTTTCTAGTGCAACTGTGTTGTTTTATTCCCATATGAAATATCATTTTTTTGAAATATAGAATAATTGTTTACTGTGCCTGCATCTTTAAAAGGATAGTAGGTCATGCTAATTCTTTGTTATGAAATTGCTACAGCTACCTTTCGAGATTAGGCAGCTATTAAAATAATTTTATGATGCAAAATGTTTTAAAATGGTAAAGATAGCTAAACCTTTTTAAAATCAATTTCCTTTCTTTCTTGCATATTCCTCATCATACCTCAAATCCATTTTTTAGGGACCAGTGGGATAATATCTGAACATCTATATCTGAAACATCCTCACCTTGCACCAAGTGAAACCATTGGCAGTGAGCTGGGAAATGGTTGCTAACATTTTAATGACTTAATGAGACCTAATTAGTTGAAATGGGAGAGGGAAAGCAAGGGGCCACGGAGGTGATCTGTGACTGTGCATGCTGACTTGCACACATGTGAGTGCACAACACGCAACAATCTGTTGATCTTTTCGAGTTGTTTGCATGCGGTTCCTGCATGTGTTTTGGGTGCATGGTTGTGCATGCATGTTAATGTCGTCTCAATGGCAGATGTGTGTGTATCAGAGTGCTGTGCAACAACCTTTCTCAGCATTACCCAGCCTCTTCATCAGGAAGTGTCTGTGGGGGGTCAGGCCTCATTTAATCAAAGAAAAAATTCCATCTCCCATTAACTTAATTAATCCAACAGCAGAGAAAGACAGGCTGAAAGAAATCTGACTGTGTGTGAGTGAGGGAGAGAGACTCTTTTAAGATGAATTCACAAAGCGTGGTAATAAGATCTGCAGAGAGGATGTTTAAATTATATGAAATTACATCAAGACATACATTAAGTCATATGTCTGGATGAAAATTTAAACATAAATATTTATTTATAGCATTCATTTATATATTCATTTGCTAGTTTGAAACCACTTACATAGACAGAGCTTAGAAAAAAATGCTTGTGTGAATAGGTGTGACTCAGTGAATGCGGCAAGCTGAGCAAAATGCTTTGAGTGCTGAGATAGAGTAGGAAAGCGCTATATAAGAACCAGTTCATTTACCATTTGCCATTCAAAAGAGAATGACTCAAATAAAAGTAGCCATCGTACTGTAATGATCACAATATATGTATCTATTTTTGTATGGTCCCCAACTTCTGATAGAAAAGTGGATCAGTCTTGATCAAACTTTGCATTAACATTGCCTAAGGCACTGTGTTCACAGTGCACACATTTGCTGATGTTTAGTGTGTTTTTTATTTATGCATTTTTGGGAATGTTGTGTACTTTGACAGTCAGGCAACTTTTTTTACTCTTCCCAAGTGACTGAGTCACTAGAAGACTCTGCTGATTATCGATCAAGTTACTGAAATAACCATAAAAACCACTATAAAAATGCTTACAGTCTAGAAAGTTTAGAAAATAGACATGCAGACAACACTCTTCCAATGATAAAAAGACTAAGTGAGCACGGGTGAGCACCATCATGTCATGGAGACACTTCATCGAGCAACCCATTGGATATTAAATTATTTATAGCCATGATTCAAAATTAATGTTTCAATATTTATTTATTTATTCTTCATTTTATATATTCATATTGTTCAAAATATGACATCTTGCAAATTTGTCATATTTGTCAGTTACTGACTCTTAAGTCTTTATTTTTGTTAAATGGAAAAATGTTTAATTTGCCAACATTTTACCTAACACCCAGACAAAGACCTGTATGCACTTGTGGCGTTTGGTCCCTTTGTCTCTCAGCTGTATATACATCTTCCTTCATAGGGTTATGCAATATCGACTGTAAGGATGGAACACTGGCTTGACATGAAAAATGTAATTACATGCAGCAATAAAATGGTTAAACTTAAAATGTCTGTCACATTTTTAGTGATCAACAAGTACTGCATCCCTAGTAAACTAATATGCAACAGTCAATTTAGTGACCTAGCCATCACAATCTAGTACTTATCGAAGTCTCTCAGATCCTTCTGCTTGTCCATTTTTCCTGCTTCCAACTCACTGACTTCCAATACAGCCTGACAGGTGCTCCTGTAGTAAGATGATGTTTAATTGTTTAATTTTATTAGGCTTTTATGTGGTTGGTTTGTGGATATGTATGTTCTCTTTTCTTTTCAATTATTAAAAATAAGCAATTAAAAAAAGAACAAAACATGTTTAAATGTGACCATTTTAGATACTTATACTACTATGGAAGTTTCACTTGCTCCACTAAATGCTGTGCAGTATTGCTCTACTGAAGACATAAATGTCATCTTGCTACTTCTTCACGGAAGCAAAGTGTTTCAGCATTATTGACCCTTGCAGTTTTTGGTTTTCTCTGTATGTTTCTACTGCACTCCGTCTACCTCATAAATGATAATTATGTGCTATAATTTCTTGCAAAAGCTGATATTCCTTGAATCTTTCATCTCCAGATCTCTTGACCTTCGTCTCTTTAATTCTTTTTTCTCCTTAGATAGCTTTTCTGTTTTTTTTTTGTTTTTTTTTGTTTTTTTTGTCTTGAGCTTGTTATTTATACAAGTATTTCAAAGGACAAGTTTTTGTGACTACCCTCTCCCCTCCTTTCTCTATAATGAGGGGGTGTGTTGGGTAAGTGGATGGTGCTGGTGGTGGTGGGGTGAGGCAATAAAGAAAGGCCATAAAGTAAACCATGCTGATGCACAATGGAGGGGGAAAAATGTTCTATGAGAATATTTATTTACTTTCACCGTTATCTGAAGCTTTTCTCTGATAAGTATGTAGTGTTTCACATTAAATCATTGTTTCATGACAATTTCTTTTGCATGGAAAATTTGTCATCATTTAACATTCCTTTGACTGCAGTTTATACAGCATTCAGCTGCTCACTCTGACCTCTCACTCCAGGACTTCCCCTCTCTCACTGACTTTAATGTCCTGCTGCTGACATACAAATCCCTTCATGCCCTATGCGCCCATTTCATTTGCAGAGTTTCTCCCCCTCCTCCTCTGGGCTTCTCTCTGTCCCCAAAACACCCTACTTCTGGTATGCACTACCCTACTCCATCTGTGCTGCCAGTGCTATCAACTCTTTTGAAGTTATGGTGAGGGACTACGCTATAAAACGACTTTGCCTTTTTAGAAAGGAAAACTAATCAGTTGTGAGCATAGTTAATGTTGTTTATAGCATAGCTGTGATGATGTTCACAGAGCAATATAAATACAAGAATGCCATTTATTTATTAGAATAAAAACACATTGAGGTTAACTAAAAGTACAGAGCAAAGTTAACAACCTTTTCTTCCTTTGTTCTGCATAGAAAAGCTGGTTTCCGTGGAGCTGAGCTGCGGCGCTGGACCCAGCCATGTAGTGTTGGAACCAGGTTTGCCCCTCTTGCTGGACTGCAATCTGGGGGCCAGTGATACACCCTTCAATGTCTCCTGGCTAAAGGATGGACAGCCACTACTTCCAGAGGGGAATGACTACCTTCAGTATTTGGTCAATGGATCCGTTCTCCTGATGCCAACTTCTAGGGATGGCCAGTCTCCCCATGGTGTGGCGGGGGCTTACAGCTGTGTGACTGGCAGCAGCCTTGGAGCGCTGATGAGCCGGACTGTGAATGTGCTCCTAGCAAGTGGGTATCCCTGGTTACTTTTAAGCGCTATGGTCAAGTTAGTTAGTTAGGATAGTTAAGTTTCATTTGATTTTTCATTGTGAGAGAATTGTGATCTCTGTGTCTGTAAATTTTGTAGAAAGTTTGTTAATAGTTTACTTTTTCTTACCAGTAAGACTATTTTGATTAAAAAAAAACATATTAGCCATAGTGTCTGTCACATCCTAGATATTCTAAAGACTGAAACCAGAGACAAGCAAAGATGCAGAAGTCGAGTTTCTTCTCAGACTGATTTAATGACACACTGCAGCGTGCTAAAAAAAGACTCTAGTGAAATTTTGCTCATTTATGCCAAGATTTACTTGCTACCTGAGTATTAATTAGTGAATTGTAGTGGTATCTGTTTCCAGTCTTTATTCTAAACCAACATGACCTAGCTTCAAAATCATCCTAATGATGTGGCTGCACAGTCTCACAAAGGCATGCACATGTCTGACCACTTCTGACTATACCTGAGAAATGGTGAAATGATTACACAAGTGTTGTTCTTTGTCTGCGAGTGTTTGAATGGTCAACGTGTTTAATGCTGCAGTATATTCAATAAAACAAAATAAGAATATTGGTATCCTTTATGCATCTGCTTGCTGTAGAATACATGGATGCACATGCATATTGAAGAATAGCAACTGAATTTTTCTGTTTTATCAAGGGAATTTCTTTTGCATGGATGGGCATTGACTTGCTTCTCTTCGGCCTCAGATAGGAAGTAACAAGTGTCTTGGGATGAGGTATACTCTGCAACAGAGTAAATGAGGGGGAAAGGATGGAAATAAAAAAAGGAAGAAGAGAAATATGGGGGTATGAAAAATGAGAGTACAGGCTGTAGTTTTTAATCGCCCCTCCAAAGAGGCCTCTTTCTCTCACTCTCCTAAGTGGTAGTCTTTATTTAGCCATTAGCTTTGTGTAAAATGAGACAGTATCCTCTGTGGATGCCCCTTCTTTTGTCAGCTGTCACATGCCTATTTATAAGGATCTCTTGTTTGACAGACAATGAGGACTAAAGGGAAGGGAGGGGGTATGTTGGATGAATGGTGGGAAGGCAGACAAGGCTGAAGAGAGTTTGTGATGATGGTGAAAGGAAAGGCTTCTGAGACCATTAAGAATGACCTTCAGTTTGCACGCATGTGTGTATAGGTGTGTGGTGTCTTTATTAAATTACTTGCGAGAGGCTATGAGATAGATGTGACCACTGGGAAGGAGGATGAGGCCGAAATGCCTCAGCACTAACATTGAGTGGATATCCTACAGTACGGGCCTACATTGGTAGGAATGAGACTGAAAAACTGACTGTAGCTGAGATTGCATCTGTGAAAAAACATTAACAAAAAACCAGCTGCTTCGGCGTTCCTGACGAAATATATGATGTGTGTTGTTAAGGCAGACACAGTAAAAGAGATTTCCTTCTCTGTACATACAAATCAATGTCACATACAAATCAGCCTCTAATTCCGTCTTCTTTAAATGACAGAGGCAGCATACTGAGTGCAAATCACATTTTTCAAATCCATTCACAGGTAAATTATGATGATGGTTAAAAAAGCTGCTTTTTGTCTTAATTAGAGCAATTAACCTTTCTTATTATGAGACTGCTGCGGGGAATGTCAATATTTTCTAACTCTAGCTTCTGCAACCCATTTCAAACAAACAGTTGATGTCTTAACAAGGAAAAAAATAACACACAATTTTATGTCTTGTTGCAGGCTTCAGTTGTGGATAATGTCTATGAATGTTTTTTGTATTTAGTATTTTTCCTGCCTGTAATTACATGATTTTAAAAGGTGTCTTATCATAAGTCAACTCGGTATTAATGCAGACACCTCATGCCAATACAAGCAGTGAAAGAGAATGTGGAGAATAGCTTTTCAAAGCTCGATAAGAAATACTAGTTCAAAGACATCTAGAATTACAAGAAAAACTCTACTTTGAAAGGCTTCTACTTAATGAAAGCCATTGCAGAAATACTGTAAAAGGCTTCCTTTTGTCACTACTAGTGCAGTACGTGCTTTCAAAGGCATGTTAGAATCAGCAAAAGTAGATAACACCGTCATTTGAGTTTTCTTTGGAGCAAATAATGCTATCTAAACTTCAAAAGCGTCAAAGAGAAGTCTGACATCATCTCATCTCTGAGACCACATGTCAAGTGACCTATCTATGGCCATTTCATAGATGATGTTGCAGAACAGGAAAGCCCCAAACGACTTCAAACACAACACAGCACTTGCTATTGTCCCTCAATGCACCCACCAAGTCTGAAGTGGATCAGATGGACAGTTGTTGCAACGGACAAAGAATACTCACACGTACAAATACACAGACTTCTTCATTTATCAGAGAGGTTGAAGGACATTCCTGCCTATTTGTTAAAAGAGACAGAAATGCACATATTTTACAGCAGCTATTGCAAAAATCTGTTGCAGCTGGAAGGGTGGCATGCTTGTTGAGTTGTGGTAATCAGATTTAAAGTTGGGAAGCACACAGGTCACAGGTCGAATTATCTGGTTTCACAAGGGGAGGAGGAAAATACTGCAATCTGATAGCTGTGGGGCCAAAGAGTAGGGCAGGGATAGAGGGATGGACAAAGACAGAGTTAAAATCACGAGCAGCAGTGACAAAAAAAAAAAAAGCCAAGTACTGAGATAAGATAAATGAGAGTGAGAGAGCAAAGAAATGTGAGATTTTTTTTCTCTATTTTTACCACGCACATTGAGGGGTTAAAGTTTACATAGAGCAATGCCCAAGGAGTTGCCTGAAAATGTTCCTTATACAGAAAGACTTTGTTGCTAGGAAACAATTGGTCATATTTCGACCCTGTGATTTGGTGTACCACCTTTAGCTGGGAACGTTACAATGAAAAATTTCCCAGTGTGTCAGGACAAGTCCTTTCAGTGTTAACTCCGCAGCATCTGACTCTGTGATCTGTATGTAACTGGATGGATCTGCCATGGAATTTCATCACAGGTATCAGGACACTCATGGAGCTCTGGGAAAAAAAGGCTAATATGATTATACTCTGACACAATGGACGTAGAAGCCCAGCAAGTCGCCATTGTTCGATCCCAGCATGAGTAAAGTGTCGTCTCTGAACACTCGTCTCTCCCTCCTCCCCCCCCCCCCCCCCCCCCCCCCTTGCATTAATGTTGAATGGCTAATGCACACTCGCTTATCAGCTGTTGTTCACCGCTCTGCAGAAACCCTCCTGTGCACACATACACTTGTGAACATGGCTGCATACAGTAATCACAAGCTGTCCGTGAATTAGAGAACAAGTAGCAGGGCACACCGGCACTTAAATTTACAAATGTGCACACACCCACGCACGCTCATTGAGCGTGTCATCCTATCAAGCTGTCTGGCAGTGTTATAGGTTGTGTGTGTTTACATGAGAGGATCATGCTGTAATGGCTGGAAGCGGCAGAGGTTAATCATCAACGGCTCTTCCATGACTTGCTACGCAACAGTCAGTGTGAGATTTTCTGAAATGAATCAAATCCATTTTGCTACTATGACCAAGCATCTCTGTCAGCCTGTGTGTACTCATTGAGAAACTTTGTTCCCTCAGCACAGTGGGAAAACACAGATGGACAGTTTGTTGACATGACTAACAGTTGGAGTGATAGGGCCTATGGTGATTTTGGATAGCCTGTCCAGTGTCTCCTCCTCAGCTTACAGTGGTTTGGAGAAAATCTTGTACAAAAAATCAGGATGGTGTGAATTTAGAAATCTTGAGCCTACCATGTGATTGGCAGCAGCTATGGCTATGGTTTAAGGTTTAAGCTTAGTGATTTTGGTCATTTCTCTACATTTATTTAGCAGACTTATGTTAACTTACGTTTCTCAACTGATACTGGAAAAGTTACAATGCTTAAATCCATCTAGTCTACTAAATAGTTTAATTTGGGTTTGTACAAAGACCTTCGTTATTCCTAGATAATTTAATGAATCTACTGAACACAACAATAGACCTGTCAAGTCGAAATTTTGGGGTTTGAATTTAATATCTTAATATTTATTAGATGGCCTGGCATTTGCCTTTCATGTGATAAGTAGCAGAAATTCTATTTTTAAATACACAGTGGAGGGGATAAATGTAGGACGTCTATCTTCAGAATATTTCAGAAAACTTTATAAATAGCTGCTGTTTCACACATTCACACATTTATGTTTGTAACACTTTTGGGTGATGTTTACATGTTTTGAGGCTGTGCAAATCCAGTTTGGCGATTAGTTCCACAAGGAGAAAGTGTTTTACATAAACCAGAAAGACTGGCTGATTAGATGCCTCTGCTTATTTAACATTCAAAGAAACACATATGATATTATTATGATATTACAGTAAATTCTTACAGCCTATTATGTGGTTAATGTAATTACACACTGGATTTTCTAGCCATTTTATGTTTTGGGCATTTTTAGTGTCCCTTCTGCTTATTTCTTTGCTTCTTACTTTTCTCCTCTTAGAGTTGCCTTCCCCGACTTCTTTCTCTGCACTTTCCTTTGATCCACCCCCACTCCCCTACTTCTCAGTCAGGGCTACAAACTAAGAGGCTGGGACAGCCAGCCTGTTTTGTTCTCTCTTCCAACAGCCTGTTGGGGTCAGAGGTTAGAGGCCCTCAGACGGTACTCACTGCTGCCCCCTGGTGCTCAGCTTTACATTCAGAGGGAAGCATTCCCGTGTCTGTGATTGTATAAAGTCTGAAAACTGGAGTCCTGCCAAGAGTCGACCTGGACAGACAAATAGAGCCAAGCCTGATTAAGTCCCTAAATTTCTCCTAATCAGGACATTCAAGGGCATTTAAACGGCCTCAACAAGTCTTTAATCAAATTACAAAAATTAAAACAGCACCACTGAAAGCCCTACAATGGGTGTAATACAAACACTGGAAGTCTTAAATACAGACTGCAGAAGTGACATTCACTTACAATTCACATTCACTGGGTTGTCTGAACAAAGCTGTAACTAGAATAAATGATAAGGTTAGTTCTGTTTGTATTAAGTTACGACTTGAGCTATCAAGTGTGAGCTATCGAGTGTGTAGATCCCTTGCACTGGTTTTGCAGCCATGGATAAGTGCACTAGGTATGCTGAAGATATGCTGTAGAAATTGTGGACCATGGCCAGATGTAATACCAGATGTGGGCAGACGCTTTGATCAATAACCCTCTGAACTATATCATTACTGTACCTGCAGGTCTGTCGAAGTTCCGTCTGGAGCCATCTTCCCAAAAAGTGCCCACAGGAGGGGCTGCCCGCTTTGAATGCCAAATTGAAGGAATACCAACCCCTGTTATTACCTGGGAAAAAGATGAAGTAGCGATTCCTGAGGGAACAAGGTAACTACATATGGAGTTCTGCTTTGGCTTTTTATTGTATGTTAAATATTCCCAATGATCTTTTGTATATGATTTCATATTCATTTTATTTTAGTGAAAAATTTATGCAAACTCACTATAACTGTGTACAAGAGTGTTTGGATGTTGCCCTCCATTTGAATTCTTTGAGTTTGGATGTCGCTGCTAGTTACTAAAGACATCTCAGTCTTTTGTTCAAAACAAGAATGTGAATTTTGTTTGTCCCTGAATGTAGCTGCTTCAGTCTTTAATGGAAATGCAGAATGGTATGGTAAACTCTCATAAAGGAACAGCCACATCATGATAGCAACATCCTTGAACAGTCTCTCTCCCAGTTTTCTCACACATATATTCCCATTTAATGGATCACTTAACAATATCGACATTTCTCCTGACCCTGGAATTTGTTTCCAGCCTTATTACGTCAGGCAAAGTGTTAATGGCTGCTGTAGCCTTGCTTGACCCACAACCAGCTTGCTCCTCATAAGGTCTTATTGGTGGGACATGGCTCTTCCACCTCAGGCTCTAATAATGTTGTTAAACTAAAATCAACCAAAAAATGGTTCAAGCATCACTAGCTTTTCTCTTTCATATTTATGTGTGTTTAATGTTATTTATCTATCCAAATTTTCTCATTATAAATGATGCTTTCTCTTATTACCGCTTTCTTTTTGGATCCTTTGTTTTCTGGTACCTCTTATTATACCTCTTATTATTCTCCTTGTCTCCTCTTCTTATCTCCTTTACACTCGCCTGCTCTTTTATCCTTCATGAACAGACTACCGCTGGTCACATTATGGTCAGATTAATAGCCTATGATAACAGCTATAAGAGGTGGTGTGATGGCTTTATATTGCCTGGGTTCCACTGGTCTGGTTTGCCTGTCTGAAGTAATGACCTCTGTAGGGGAGGGAGAGGCAATGATATAAAATATGGGAAGTATTAACAGTGCAGACAGATTCTGTATGCAAAACACATATTACACACATTACAGTGCAGCCATTAAAACAGTCTTCATTTTGGGTATTTTGTGATACTATGAAAAGCTTACATCCCAAAGTTCTAGAATTGCAGTTATTTTGTGTTGTCTGACTCATCTCTAAAGTGGTTGTACACAAAGGTACTTTCTCCTGAACAAAGATGGTGTCTTATGGGGACTCAGGAGCAGCAACCTACAAAGCTGATCACCTGAATGCGTCATCCTATAGGGCACTAAGCCATTTATATAACCTTATATTTCATTCTCTCTGCTATTCCTTCTAAATCCTTCTTTCTCCGTCATCTCTGTCTCTCTTTTTTATTGTGTGCAACAGATTCATTTCCCTTCCTAATGGGGTGCTCCAGATTCTGGAGGTGACCAAGGATGATGAGGGTGTCTACCGCTGTGTTGCATCCAATTCTGCCGGGAAGGACATCAGTCATGAAGCCAGACTCTCTGTCACCACAGGTAAGGCCTGTTGCAGTCCTTTATAGTGTTTGAATTGACAGGCATGTACCACTGAGAACTCCTATCTTTCCATTCTTATGAGTTTTGGCTTAAAATTCATTGGATATATTTACAGCTAACAAAATGACACTTTTTCACTTGAGGAGTTTTCATGTCATGTGAGTTTATAGCTGTAGTGAGTTTTAAAGCACATTTTGAATTATTATATTAATTATAATTATTTATATTTCTTTTTTCTGCCCAAAAGTCAATTTGATGTATTTAAAGTCTTCAGCTTACGCTTGTGTGAAATGGATATGCATATTGGGACATGATTGGCTTCTGACATGACAGGCTCAGAAATCATAATGGTACATCATGCTGATGTCTCAAGGTGATCACAGAGAAACTTGTCACCTTCAGCAGATGAATTGGCAAACAGCCTTCTAGTTTCAAACTGCACCAACATCAATCTGTAGAGTGAAGGTCACACATCCAAGTGATGCACTTTCTATGGCAGCAGCTTTACACTGTAATGGAATGCATTACAAGAAACTACAGTGCATCTGTTGGTGTTGAAAATACATTTCTAAATGATATTTTTACTCTGATTATTTCAGGACTGTGGTCACTTTAACTCTAGGAACAGCTGATACTATACATATACAGTAAACCAACTAATGTCAGTGAATAGAGACTGCACATCATATATCTCTGTGCATTAATTTTTTACAAGATGTTTCCAACCTATTTTTGAACCATGATCTACTTTTAAAATTACCAATCTGACAAGATATGTCAATCCAGTTAGAGAGCCCTAACCAATACTGATTGCCTACCAACATATTTAACATGCACACAGTAAATTTGAAAGCAGCGCAGATACAGTTAAGTCTCTAATATGTTTGACAAGAACAGTTTTACTTGAGTCATAATCATTATTTGATTGCAGAGAGTCCTCCATTTTCAGAGGCTCAAAATTAATGCCGACAAGCAATTTCATGGCCAGGTGTAGCCTGTTACTTTGTTATTTCATGAGAAATGAAGCAGTAATTCTAATATGAGGTCCAGAGAGATGTGCAAGTGAGGAACGCTATTGTAAAAACAAACAAAATCAACCTATCTGAAAGATTTAGAGAAACTTTAGAGAGGCCGAATCAATGATCTGGAGGAATGCAAAGCCCAGTTCTGGTCTTTCAGACAAGAACTCAGTTTCACAATGAGTTAATGTGAAACTGGATTCACGACAAGGTGCAAACTACTGATTACACTCAAGTACATAATGGCCAGATTAGACTTTGCCATTAAAGAAACATCTAAAAGAGTCTTCACAAGCCTTCAAAACTATGGTTGGACAGAAAAAAAAATAACCTGTGCCAGAATGATGGGAAAGGAAAAGTATGCAGAAGGAAAGGAGCAGCCAATGATCCGAAGCATACTGCAGGATCTGCCAAATATGTGGTAGGTAATGCTATAGCATGGGGATGTATGGCTGCCAGTGGAATTGGGTCATTAGTGTTTATTAATGATGTGACTGCTAAAGGAAGAAGTAGGCTGAATTCTGAAGTGCACAGGGCTATACTCTCTGCTCAGATTAAGCCAAACTGATAGAACAGTGCTTCACAATGGATAATGACCCAAAGCATAATGCCAAAGCAACTCGGGGGTTTCTCCGTCATTAAATATGAGACTTAATGCAGAAAGACCCACAAATAAGCAGTAACTGAAGGTGGCTCCAGTAAAGGCCAAGCAGACCATCTCAAGTGAAGAAACACAGTATTTGGTGATGTCCATGTGTCGTAATCTTCAGGTGGTCGTTGACTGGAAAAGCTTTTAAAGCTATTAAAAAAAATATTTTCGGTTTAAATTTGTGTGTCCAAGCTATTTTGAGGCCCTGAAAATGGATAATTGTATAAAATTGTATAAAATGGCTGTAGTTCTGAAATAATTGAGGTCATTTTTTGAGTGGAGTGGTCAGTGCGCCCCAGGGTGGCTGTGGCTACAATGTAGCTTGCCATCACCAGTGTGTGAATGTGTGTGAATGGGTGGATGACTGGTTGTGTAAAGCGCTTTGGGGTCCTTAGGGACTAGTAAAGCGCTATACAAATACAGGCCATTTACCATTTACCATTAATGTTTTCTTAAATGTTTTCTTAACTTCTCTAAATGGAATGGAAATATATTTCTCTGTCTTACTTGAATCCCCGGTATTACGAGGAGGCAACTACTCACTTGTAGTCTGGATAGAAAGAGTCTGTTTTAAGCCTCAAGGTGCTCTTCCATCATTGTGAAACTGAGTTGATGATTTTCTTGGAAGATACAGCATATTTACACAAATATGTTGATCAAAACTGATTTCAAATTCAAGGCACATCTTCCAAGGTTGGAATATTTTTGCTCTTGAAGTAGATTCTAGAACTTTCCATTAATACCAGGTGACCCGAGTGTTATTTTGCAGTGTGAGAATCTCATTCTCAGCAGAATTACCCAGTTAGAAGGGTGATACTGCTTTGCAGGTAATGCAACATCAGAACCTGCACCACTCTGAAAAGGCAAATAACTGTTTTCAAACCAACTAGGCTGGGTGCATAGTCAGTAAATTACTTCTTAGATTCAGGTAAAATGTTCTGAACTTGACTCTTCATATTATGTATTTTGTCCTGATATTAAAGCTACACAGGCAACAGCACTGCAGCCCACTTGACATCAATTGTAGCTTGCTTTCAGATTTGTTTACTGAGCTGATCATGATTACATATTTATCCTCACCCTGCCACTCTAACTTGAACTCACTGAGTAGGTCAATAAGATCTTGCAGGAACGCTATATTCGAAAGCAACTAGTATCTGCCTAGAAGTGCATATTACGCATGTGTTGAAAGATTAAGAATTCTTGGATTTAAGGCAAGAGCTCAGTTCTTGGCTAAATCATTGCCAAAAACTGACCTCTGCTCATCCATCTGACATGTACAGTAGTAGCTCCGTATGCCTCTTTCAAGTAACCTCCAAGTAACGTTCAAAACAACCCTGTCGCTCCAACACAGTGTCTGGTATAATTCTGTTGAATTATACAACTCTAATCAAGGAAGTCTGGAGAAAAAAACACTGTGATGTTTGTTGAAAAGAACATTACTGCACTGGCACAGTCTAATCAAAAAGCACGTTGAAATGTGAAGATAAATGCTGTTTTATGATTCTTGGGACTGTTTTATGATTCTTGTTCTTTGTTTTTTGTTTTTTTTTTTTACTTTAGTTACTGAAAATAATGAAGATAATCTTCAGTGGGTCAAAGCAAAATGGTTGTTCTGAACTGATGTCTAAGACTTGCGTGTTAAAGCTGTTGTGTATAATGTCAAGCACTTTAAGCTTATGTTGTGTATGAAATTGCATGCATTTGCCTTGCCTGACCTTCACAATACATTTTTTCCAGCACATACAGTAAAAAGAAGCTTTCATGCTGTGAAATCGTTTGCAGACTATAATATACTTCTATATGGCTCCTGGCATTGGTCTTGGTCTCCCAACTGTCTGGCACTATGTTTTGTTCATAATGTCAGTCGCTGATCAAGGCTCATTCTCCCTGTCTGATAAAACATATTGTAAGTTATTGAATAATTACGACAAACTTAAAGTTTTGAAACTTAAATCGCTGCTAATCTGTTGGGAAGTTTGTATGCTCCACAGCGAAAACTGTCAGAAGGCTACCCCATACTGTTGATTCTGTTCATCTGGAGGTAACATTTTTAGTTTTTAATTTTTTAACATTTTTAATCTGACTGCACGCTTCCCCAACCTTTAAAATATTACATTTGCATAATGACTGAAACTAGCACCACTGAAGGTCAGGCACGGCACCATTGACTAAAACTTAGTCAGTGGTGCTAGTTTTGGTCAAATGTACTGTTAATAAGGTAACAGAAACTTGCAGACAGCTTAAAAGTGGCTCAAGAAGTCACTGTGATGAGTGATGAAACATTTCACCAACTGAAGATGATATATCCAGATGAACAGAATCAATTTTCTCTCCTTACTGAGTAGGTAGGGATCATTTTGAAAATTTGCTGTAGAAATGAATGAATGCTCACATTTAAAATGACATAGATGCATAGATACTTTCCTCCTGTGGCCTTCTGTCGCAGGAGGGGACTACTTAAGTCCTTATTGCAATTTATTACATGAAACAGATGTCAGATCTAATGCCATCACTTAATTTGTTTTCACATCTATGAATAGACCACTTCAACACCCATAATGGAGTTTTTACAGCTTGATGTTGAGGTCATCTCTTCATATACTTAATTCACATAGAGGATAGAGGAGATTTAGCTGCTTTAAACCAACAATTTCTAGTTTCCTCTATTTTCTTTACAGTTTTTATTTTTTTTATTTTTTTTACCGCACCCACACAGGCCCTATATGAAGGCACACCATCCAGTGCAGTCCTTACAAAAGCAATATGTCCCACTTAAGCTTTAAGCATAACCAAGGCATAACCTTGTAGTCCTGATTATTAATTTATAATGTGTTTGCAGAATGCCAGGCATCTGTCCTGAACTCATTACCATTATGAGCAGCTGATGAGTGAGTGGAAAGGCCCACTCACATCAGATGTACCTTGAGCAAAAACACTGAAGCAATTTGTGTCTCATTTTGAATTTAAAGGGAGCAACACATGTCAAAAAAGTTGGGAGAGGGTCATCTTTATCATTGTGTAGCATATCCTCTTCTTTTAACCACAGCCCATAAACATCTGGTAACTGAGGAGACCAGTTACTGGACTTCAAGGAGAGGAATGTGGTTTATTATTGTCTGATTATGTTGCTATAAAAACCACACCTTTCAGCACAGATGGTGCCTTTCCACATGTGCAAACTTCCAGTTCCTTTGGCAGTGATGCACCATCATGCAGACATGCAGGCTTCTGAACAGAGCATTGATAACACGCTGGATTGTCACTCTCCTCTAGTTTAGAAAATGTGGGTGTGAGGCCATAACAGAATCATGTCTGTTCATGAATCATGCCCCCTCAGGGCCCAAAGATCATGGGTAACCAGTATCCCTTTTTTGCCTCGTCCTAGATATTTCTTCAGATTCTTTTTATGATGATATTATGTACTGTAAATAATAAGGCATGAGTCTTAAGAATTTTACCCTGAGAACCATAATTCTGAAATTGTTCCATAATTCATAGAAAGATTTTCGCAGATTGCTGAATGTCTGCCATCTTTAGTTCTGGGAGAATTTTCCTCTCCCAAGATGTTCTTTTTATACCCAATTGCATTACCGATCTGTTGCAAAGCAAATGAGCTCTTCAAATATATTTCATAAAGTAAGAAACTGCCTCTGTTTTATCATTCAATATGTTTTTATGTGCTTTTTTAGAATTAAATGCGGGTTTATGAGATTTGCGTCCCAACCTTTTCAGAAATTGGTTTGTAGAAGCATCATTTATGTTCTCCCCTCAGTCAAGCATTCTGTGTAGGCTTGATTTCTGGTGTATGTCCAAAATCTGTTAGTGAAGGTTCACATTGCTCCATGTAAATAATAACATTCCAGTGTCCATCCTAACAAATGCTTAATGTCAAACACTTTCGGGTGACATCTACATCAAATGTTTCAATGCAAGCCTCCAAAGGTTGATTTTGTTCATCTGGACGTAGCATTTTCAGTGGGAGAAACATCCAGATGAACAGAATCAACCTTTGGAGATTTACTTACCTGGATGATTGAGAATGCATCAAGACGTTTCAATGCAAGCTGTATGAATTTCTCTGAATACAGCTTCACACCTCTCTGCAGTTTAGCCTGAAGGCAGGGTAGGATTTAAATGAAATACAGAACACAATTTTTCTAAATACTTGATCATGATTTTATTTGTATATTTGCAAATGTGACTGATGCAAAACTGCTGTGACAGCTACTTGATTTAAAAAGTGTGTATTTGAATTGCTAACAGAGCTGTAAATCTTGGCAGCAACCCTGAAGTGCGAGATCAGGATCAATGGGTTCACCACTGTCTAATGTGATATTTACTGGTCCAGACTGCCAAAGCTTACATGTCTTTCACTGACATAGGCTCCACCGAAGCCCTGAACAGAGTTGTGATTGTGGCACCACCTCAGAATGCTTCAGTTGTGCTTGGACATCCTGCCGTGATGGAGTGTATGGCTCAAGGCCAGCCAAAACCACTGGTGTCCTGGAGCAGACAAGGTAATACTGGCAAATTATCTTACTTTTTTCTCTCTGTGCCTCTTAGTCTATTGTTTTTGTACTCTACTGCATCTGTCTGTCATTATCAGTGCCTCGCTCGCCGTTTATCTGCCAAACACAAACAAAGAACAAACATCTGCAAGTGAGGATCAGATTTGCAGTAGCTGCAGGTGTAAAGTTGATATTAGCTGTCTCTTTTCAACTGCTTTATCCTGCATTGAGTCATGCTTTACATAAGGTGATTTGTCACATCAATTCATTCACACCTCCACCATTTGTCCACACCCACCCATACACACACATGAAATGTTAATGGGGAAAAAAATCCTTTCACATCCTGTGACTCAGCAACATTTGAATTTACACAGAATCACTGTTAGAATCAATTCTTAGAAGACTATATATGCATTGGTCATTCTGGTTATCATTTGCAACGTGGCCGCTGGAGCTTAAATACTGACCATTTCTTTTTCACCTCGTATTTTTTAGTTGGTGGCCATAAATCCTCCACAAAATGGCGGACAAAGTAAATAAGGGTCTATATAGTGAATAGGGAATGATTTCACACAGAGCCTAGGAGTGTGCCAATGCAGAGAGCTCAGTGAACCCAGACTGAAAAGTCACAGAGCCACCTGTTGGTCAGTTTTTGTGATTACAGGTCAAATCCCTCCATGCTCAAAGTAACATCACTGTCTTTTGTGCTGTTTCTCAGGCAACTGAAAGCCTGCGAAATGAGCTCAATTTTTCTCAAGGCCAGTGTCCTTTTTCTCCCATCAACACGATCTCCTTTGTTCTCTCTTGCTTTCTTCTTTGATCAGACGGAAAGCCCATGTCTACTGATGTGGTCGTCCTTGCAACAAACCTGGTGATTAGAGACACAAGGCGTCACCATGCTGGTGTCTATGTCTGCCGAGCCAACAAGCCCAGGACCAGAGAGTTTGTCATTGCTGCTGCTGAGCTGCAAGTACCCGGTAGGAGTTGTGTTATGTTCTCTATATGAAGATTAAAGCTTTTTCATGGAGACACCAATGTCAAAAGGTTGGTTCTCAATTTAAGGCATTTTTGAAGAAGCACTGGCTTTCACATAGACCTCTGTTCATTAATCAGGAGGAGGAGAAAGAAATTAAGGAATCACAGTCTCTTAAATTATCAGTGTGTTTCCTAAATATACACACTCCGTTATGGAATTGTTCATCTAACTGCTAATGTTAATGTCAAAGAGCTTTTTTAAAAAGATGGGCATGCCTAGCTGGTGTCTGTTAAAATAGATAAATTAATTTTAAAAAAATTATTAAAATTATTAAAAACCAAAACTAGCAAAGCTCATTTTGAAAATGTGTTTTACTTAGCAATTATAACTTTGGCTTGAAACATTTAACATAAATGTGTCTGGCCTTCTCACTTGCTGGCGAATATCTATAAACTGACATTCGGTTTGATTTTTGGTACAGGAAGTTCTTCACTCTCTGGTTCATACTTCTAGTCCAGTGATTAATCCTGTTTTTCAGGGTTTGATTGTATCAAACCCAAAATCTAGACATTTTTTGACAATAATTAAGTAGTTATTATTATTATTAATATTATTATTATTATTACTAATAGTAATTGTAGTAGTAGTAGGATTAGCAGTATATTGTTTTGTAAGACATGTCATTCACAATGCAAGTAAAGGAGGCAAAAAGACTGCTGCATTGCATATCGGGAGGTGTAGGCTAAAACTTAGAGTTGTGATGGCTTCATGTTACTTTAAAAAACATGTCTATAATAAAATTGAAAGATGCACTTCTTGCAAATTTCATGCACCTACTGTTGTTAGTTTTCTCAAAAATGTTTTATTAGATGTTTTCTCTTCTTTTTCTAAGGGTCCATATTAAAATCTCATTATCATGAAAAAAGCACAAGCGCTAGGTCCCTCCAGTTTTTTCATGGTGAAGATCTGGTACTCTGGCTCTATGAATATGGGCTCTCATGATGGTACCTCAAAGTAACACAGAATAATTGGAGTCCCTAAAATATTTCATGTCTCAACCCTGACAACCTGTAGAAACCACAATTTTGCAGTTAGGGGACTTAGTTACAGCTTTCCATATACAAGGCATATAAAATTATTTCAAATAATACACATTTTGTGAATGGTTTCACAGGTATTAAATACTGAATATATACAAAACATTTTCATTAAAGTATGCTTTTCCTCAAGTATGACAACATGTACCAAATCCAAATGAGCATTTTTAGAGAAAGACTCTAAAGGAAACAAGGCTATAAAAATGCCTATAAACAAGCCTACCTACATCTGTTGCAATACTTGACAGTAGGGACCTGAAATGTTCCATAGTTCCCATTAACCCACTTAATCCCAAAATTTTTCTTGCAAAATAAGTGCATGCATTTTACATGCACTTTACATGCACTACACATAATATGTGCAATTGTAATAGGGGGGTTAAAACGGCAACAATTGTTGCCAGTGGGATTAAAAGGGTTACGAAGTGTATCTATCAATTTTTTCAGGCAAAGCTGAGGTGTTCAGATGATAGCCACTTCATGAACTGACATGGAATGACCTCAAACTTTTCCTTCTAATTCTCCAGCCCCCCCAGTGATTCTTCAGGGCCCAGAGACAGTGTCCCTCTCCCGGGGAAACACAGCCAGGTTTTTGTGTAACAGCTCTGGAGAACCTCCTCCGGTGTTGCACTGGTTGAAGAATGGCCAGCCTATAAAGTCATTCAGACGGGTAAAGACCCAAAGCCCCGGAGTCCTGCTAATTAACCAGCTGGCTCTGGAAGATGCAGGCTACTACCAGTGCATAGCAGAGAACTGGCTTGGCACAGCCTGTGCGACTGCCAGGCTGACGGTCATTGTGAGGGAAGGTCTGCCCAGCCCTCCTCGCCACCTTTCTGCTACACCATACTCCAGCACAACTGCCCTGCTCAGCTGGGAGAAACCTGAGTACAACTCCGATCAAATCATTGGCTACTCTGTGCACTGCCACAGCACTGCAGGTCTGTCTCTGTGTCATAAATCTGTGTATGGGAGGCCACATGGCAAGCATGCTTACATTTGATTTGAACGTTTTCATCTTTCAGGCTCTGATAACGGGGAATATGAATTTGCAATGAACAATGACACCACTGAATATCTCTTCAGAGAGCTTCTGCCCCATACGACCTACACATTCTTTGTGGTGGCTTACTCTCCCATGGGTGCTAGCAGCCCGTCTCTGCCTATCACTGTAGAGATGCTGGAGGATGGTGAGTAATCACACTGATATACAGATAAAATAGAGCTACAAAGGTAAAGTAAGAACAGCCTGAGTTGTTTCAGTCACTCAAAGAAGATATATTATAAGCTTGTCAACCTTGCAACTAGTCAGGACATTTAAGTGCTCATGAGTCATTACTATTAGTGGTATCACTGAAAAAGACGTAGTATGTGAACTCAATTGAGCATTTTCCTTTCAACTGTTATTTAAAGTGCAATTCAAATTTTCATACCATTGCCAGATAAATGCAGTACACATTTAAACATTAAAAAAAATGTTGTGATGCTTAAAGTTTGACAAAATATGAATTGGACAACTTGTGTTTTTCTTTTGTCCAGTAACCATGCACATCTATAGCATAGGTTTCTTATATGTGTCAGAAATCTCACTTTATTCTTTTTTTCCTTCTTGAAGTGCCAAGTGCTCCTCCTCAGCTGTATATAGCTAGCACTTCCCGCACAGACGTCAAGGTGAAGTGGCATCCATTGTCCTCAGAGCAGAGTCGTGGAGTTGTTACCCACTACCGCATTGAGTACAGCATTTTAGATCAGCGTAAGTGTCCTAACATAAGCTGCACAGAGAAAACAAGAAATACTAGCAGCTGACTCGTCGCACCTGTTGCCCAATAGCACTTTGGTTAATGTTCTTACATTTCTGTTGCTTTCTTGTTTGCCACTTTAATGACTTTTAATATAATACCTTTTTGTTTCTCAATACTTTTCATTTTCCACTGATTTATACATTAAAGTTTCTTTCAGTTGCATTTACTCAGTTCTTGAATGACAGTGTAAGTTGCCAAAACAAAATGCGAAAACCTTTGACGCTCCTCTTATTCTTTGTATGTTATTAATGTAAATTATTTTAGTGTGTAAGTTATTAAATGCAGAATAGTTCAAATAATTATCAAAGCAACTTAATAAGAGTAATGTTAATCATATTTATGAAAAATAGTAATCATCAAATATCTTTATCAGTCTTAAAAATCCTATAATAGTCAAACTCTATTCATGGCTCACATCATTGGTATGTGTTCCCACAGCGGACTCTGTGTTTTCCGTGGAGGTGGGGGGGAATGAGACACATTTTACACTGAGAGGGCTGCAACCCAGCCAGACTTACCTACTGAGAATAGCTGCTGGAACTGCCATTGGCTTTGGGGTTCCTTCCGAGTGGGTTCAGCACAAGACACCTCCCATTGATAGCGATGACAGCATGGGTAAGAAAGACATTAGATAATAGTTTGCTTAACAAACATAGTTTAAAGTGAAATGTTAAATATTTTCTACATGATTAAAATAAACTGAAATAAACTTCCCTAAAGTAAGGCAATAAACTGCATCTTTCTTCTTGAAGGCACAGTTCATCTTGAATTTCTTCTCTTACCAGTAGAACTCTTTATCCAGATTGTTCTGGTGCAATTTGAACTGGCTCACTATCAGTACAAAATGATGGTACAAAATGGTGTTAGCTAACACTGAAGCTTTGCAAAGGACGAGGCCATTAAATATTTATATCCTGTCATACTGTCACAAACACAAGCCTCTCATCACAGATAGATGCAAGCTTAATTCTGCACATTCTGACATCATTGGCATTGGTTTAGTTCACCACAAAACAATTCTTGCACAAAATTGCTCACAACAAGGTTGGGGGTTTTTTTTTTGGTTACCTGTTCATCATTTCATGAAAGAGCCGAGGCTGCTGAATTTTTCAAGCTGAGCAATTTAATTCCATTTTAATAGAGAGAGGACAGACATCTCAATACAGACAATAGCTCCAAAATCAAGTAAATCACACCTACATAATCTAGATCAATGATGGGAAATTAATTTTCCAATGGAGCTAAATAAGAAACTGGGACTGTATTGGAGAGCCGCACCAATAAGCCATCAACAACAGTCCCAGATAGATAATATTAGATGCCTAAAAAATAATATTGGACTGAAAAATCCCTCTGTAACATGTCTCACAACATTAACAACTCAAAGTAATTAGATCCATGCATGGGCACACCCTTCACTCTCCTTTCTCCTGGTTTTGGAACTCACATAACTTCACACTATACTTTAGAAAAACACAGAATAGATGAACTGCCTACTGTACTCATGGGATATCAGGTAGCAGCACTATAAGCATCTTATGAAATTATAGCTGTAGTGAAAGTCTGATGGTTCTTTTAAATAATACCTGTATCTGGAATTAATTCATTTTTTTTTTCATTTTTTTTTCAAGTGATCTTTGCTCCTAATGAGCTGAAAGTTAGAGCCAGTGTGAACACACTTAATGTCACATGGCAGCCCTCACCCAATCACACGTTGGTCTCTGGTTACAAGCTGTCCTGTCGAGAAGTCGAGGCTGAAGAGACGGCCAATGGGGAAAGGACAACACAGACACACACCATCAGGCTCCGTAAGAAGGCTAGATATCATCTCCTCACTGGGCTGGGTACGTTTTTGGAAGTGGCCTCTCCGTATATAATAATGTTTATTGTTTTATAATCTTCACTTTATCTGCAGTTAATTTGTTGAAGTGATGACCAGTTGGAAATTTTTCAGGTTTTTTTTTTTTTGGTACACTGACCACATTTCAAGGTTTTTAAGGATGTTTGATTCAAGGCAGATGACTGCTGGGTTTTTTATTTACCCCTGTCCTTGGCAGAAAAGTAAAATGAAAAGTAAAAAAAAACAAACAAATTCAACATTCCTTTGAAAAATATCATTCACGTTAGAGCATTTGGCTACAGGTACCACCACAAATGCCCATTGTTTTCAGCATGCAACATCCTTAGAGATGTCTAGTTGTGCATAATAGGAATATCATTGTGTCTCCTTCTGTTCCTGTATATTGGTATCAGGCCCTGACCGACAGTTTGAGGTGAGGCTATGGGCATTCAATAAACAGACAGACGGAGCAGCTGCAGTGTGGAAGGGAAAGACAGAAAAGCCTCATGCACGTAAGCTTTCTTTTTGAATCTGTACATGCACAAATAAATGAATGAATGCAACACATTTATGTCTTGACCTTCATAACCTCTATGGTGTGACCAAAAAGAAAACAAAAATTACACTTTCCAAGAATCAAAGAAAGTAAAGCTCACTTCCATGTTAAAGCACCAACAACGCCTGGGCCACCACCTCCATTGCCCCCGAGCAATATCCAAGCCACAGCCAACAGCTCTACTTCCATCTGGCTGCAATGGGAGAAACCGCGGTTCAACAATGTACACATCATCGACTACACAGTGCGTTGCAGCCCAGCAGGAACCACCAACGCATCCATGGTTTCCTATTACACCAGGTCAGAATACCAGGCTACACATGTGAAATTGAATGATGTTTGCAATATGTAAGAGATATTGAACCTGAATGACACAAATCCCGATAAAGTCACTTTCACTAAGCCTATTTAAAAGTGGCCTTAGTAACTATAAAAGGACTTTAATAAGACCTCTAATACTCAGATAAACTTCTTTAGAAATAATGTATAACCTCAAGAGATGTAATATTGTTGGAATGAAATTGGCCCTAAGAATTACAGATTCCTGTGTTTTTTTGTACACTCTTGGTATTTGAACTGATTAACCCACTCCCCTTGAAAACTGCTTTAAAAACACCTGTTTGCTTGCTTTCTTCTCTTAGAGCAACTTGGATTCATTTCTTAAAAGAAACTGTTTTCTATTCACTAGCAGACAGTGTATTTTCATTATCAGTCTTCAGAGTATATAATTAAATGTCATATTAAAAATAATATGACATTTAATTCTAAAAGTTCTTAGACATATTTCTACAAATTTTCGTCTATATTGACATGATAGCAGCACATCGTTGCTGCAGATTTGTCAGGTGAACATGTAAGATGAGAATCTCTCATTCTATCACACATCAAAGGTTGTCTGTTGGTAACTATGAAGGCCATTTGAGTACAACGAGCTTATGTTCAGGACCAGAATGATTTGAGCTTTGTGGCATGGCACGTTATCCTGCTGGAAGTAGCCATCGAAAGATGAGCACACTGAGGTCAATAATTGACAAACAGTATCTGCAACAATACTCGGGTAGACTATGAGATTGAAACCATTAGACCACCGCCAGGCTGAACTATCAACATTGTCAAACTATCTTTACTTTAGATTTTGACCCTACCATCTTCTCTTGCAGCAGAAATAAAAACTCATCACACCAGACAATAGATGTCCAATCTTCTATTGTCCAATTTTGGTGAGACTGTGCAAATTATATCCTCAGTTTCCTCTTCTTAGGCAGGAGTGACACCTGGTGTGGTCTTCTGCTGTTGTAGCCCATCAGCTCAAAACAGTCTAGATGTTCTCATCTGACCTCTGGCATCAGCAAGGCGTTTTCACACAAACAACTAGCCCTCAATGGATATTATGTCCTTTTCATTCTATTCTATGTAAACCACAGAGATGGCAGTTTCTGAAATACTCAGACCAGCCCTGTAGCACCATGCCAAATTGAAAGTCACTTAAATTTCTCCCCCCTTCTTATGCTCAGTTTGAACTTCAGCAGACTGACCATGCCTACATACCTAAATGCAATTTAGTTAGTACCATGCAACTAGCTGACTAGAAATTTGCATTAACCAGGAGTTGAAAAGGTTTACCTACTAAATGACCAGTGAGTGCAGTAAATAACTGATGAAGATGAATATTAATTAATGAATTAAATATGTTATAGCAGAATATTTAAATAACCCAGCAAAATTTAATTTAAGACAGCACATGTGTGTTTTTCCATGTGATTTCGACATAACCTATACTACTACCCATTCAGGACTCTCATCTTTGTATATTCCAGCTCTGCAGAAGAGATTTTGCTTGGGGCACTGAAACCCTTCACTCGCTATGAGCTGGCAGTGCAGTCTAATGGAGCGAATGTGGTAGGACCCTTTAGCGGCACTGTGGAAGAGTCCACTCTCACTGACCGTAAGTTTTCAGCTTCAACCTGGATATTTCAGAGTTGGTTTTCTGTATGCTGTTGATGAACAAAAAAACAAAAAACAAGCACTAAATCTACTGTAGATGGTTCTTGACACATATTTGGTTCAAGAACTCATATTAAATATGCACTTCAAGTGAATCCTCCAGCCATCAGGTCTTCATTCATGTATGTGAAGCAGAGAAATGAAATTTCTTCCATATTGTTTGCGGTCCACTTGAGTAAGTCACTTAACCTTAACATCTCATGAAGAACTACTCTGGGCCAAAATAAAAAATGTGCTTTTAAATGCATATCGATGTGTGGGATCCTGTTTCCTGCAGAAATAGAGAGCACATGACAAGGAAACTACAATATTTCTTTCTTTCTTTTAAGTGGGCAAATAAAAAAAGGAATTGTGTATATTTTAAGCCCTTCGTAATAAATTCATCTCAAAATAGAGTTATAAAATCTCCTTCCTACCCTTTAACAGGTGACAAACGAAGTTCACCCTCATTCATTTCTAAGGTTTTACACATGAGAGCAGAATTTAAAACAAAAATCTAGCCTTTTAAAATGATTTAAACACAACCTCAGATGAACAACACATGACATACTACATGATGTCAGCCAAAATGCAGAAGCAGTGTATGATAAACTAAGTACACTCCATGGTTCAGTACCGTTTAAAATCACCTTTAGCAACAATAAATTTAAGTAACTTGAAGTAATTATTTTCTGTTTAAACTAACCAGGAATTTTGGCCCACTCTTCTTTACACTGTTGCTTCAGTTCTTTAAGGTTTGTGAGAATATATTTATGCACGGCTTAAGGTCTTGCCACAGCATTTCAATCTGATTGAGGTCATGACTTTAACAGAAACTTGCTGCACCTTATTTTTTTGCAATCCTGTTGTAGATTTGCACATCGACCTGTGATGTCCCGTTTCAGCCAAGTTTTAGCTGGCAGACGGCCTAACATTTGACGAAACCTTTGTGAAGATATGCTCGGTTTGGTGTTCTATAGATATAATGGTGTGCATTATTTGTAGTGCATAAACAGAAATCTGTTCATATTTTTCTTTTACCCTTTTTGGGCATTATTTACTGTTTGCTACAGTCAACAAATATTCAGAATTACCTTTAAATAATAATAAGAAAATAACATAATGAAAACGTGCAAGATTTAACCTTTTGATTTAAACATATTCCAAAAGGCACTATCTTAGCAGGAAACTACTAAAACCCCTGCTTTTATACTTACACTTGCTGACTGATCATCAGTAGCAACCAGGTGCTGCTAATCAAGTGCGTTTGATTAGCAGCAAGGGTGCACCTCACACACTGCTTCTGCTAGCAAACCTATACAAACAAACATACATACCCTACGACAGGGGTCCCCAATCCCAGTCCACGAGGGCTGGTGTCCCTGCAGGTTTTAGATGTGTCCTTGATCCATCACAGCTGATTTACATGGATAAATTACCTTCTCATCATGTCTTCAGTTCTCCAGAGGCCTGGTAATGAACTAATCATGTGATTCAGGTGTGTTGACCCAGGGTGAGATCTAAAATCTGCAGGGACACTGGCCCTCGTGGACTGGGATTGGGGACCCCTGCCCTACGATCATTATTGTTTGATGCCGATGTGTCATATTGTGCCATACTATTATATATTATGACATTCCATTTAGTGTTTAATTGAGCCTTCAAATGTACAAATATGTACGATTGCAGGATTTGTTTAAAATATTTGTATATAACATGTCCTAGGGAAGGCTTATGCAAAGTTTCATCAAGACTGATCCACCTATCTTGGAGGAGATGGGGAACATACAAACATACATGCATATATGCTTCGATCATTATAGCATAATGATGATATTGCCTTGGTGTATTATGTTACGTGTTGTTGTTCATCTTTCAGGTCATGTTTAAATAATTTTAGAACCTGCTAAGGACCAGGTGTTTTTTTTTTCTGTGTCCTGATAAACAAAACCACAGAACTGACAAATAGTGCACTTTTTTTCATATGACTGTAACAACACACCCCTTTATAAAAGTTGAACTTTTTGTTGGATTAACTTATGATTATTATGCCAGTTTTATTAAATTGTGTCAATGTTCTTCTCCAGCTAGCAAGGTAATTGTATGCAGTTCATCCTCAGATGGTGCAGCTTATGGGTATGAAGGTGTGCGTTTGTGGATGCAAGTGAGTGTGTGCTCATTCATGTAAAAATCAGCATGTTGGCTGGCTAGTGGTTTGCAAACATAGAAATAAGCAGGTGGTGATAATGACTGACAGCTCTAATAAAACACCCAAGTGTAGTAGTAGCTCTCACTCTGGCCAACAACTTCTCTCCCAGATGTGAGTGATAAGTGCTGAGTGGGCCACTGTTAATAATAACATTGACACCAGTAACCCCATCATGCTCTCCACTACTGTGTGTGATCACCTGGGCCCCTTGTTCTTTCTCCTATTGCCCTGCACGTCCCTCTCTCCTGTACCCAGGTGGTAGGGACATGAGGACACAGATGGTTGTCACACAAATATCAAATCCCTCACAATGACAATATACATTCTCCAGCTGTGAGGCCTCATTTCGGGGCTCTAATTACTGACCTGACCCTCCCTTCCCCTTCAGGGCCTTCCACACCTCCCGAGGAGCTGCAGCTGACTACGCTGGACTCCTCGTCGGTGCTGGTGAGCTGGCACCCTCCACTGGAGCCTAATGGTATCATCATCAGCTACTGGATTTTGTACAGTGGCAACCTCAGTGAGCCAGAGCATTTATGGAAGAACGTCTCCCAGGATGGTGGGTGTTTCTTTTCACGACACATAAACAGCATTAAATGTATATTTTATTTTTATATTTACAGTAATATTTGCTCTCTCTATGATACACATTATTTTGCCTATTTTAAGATTTGTTTTCTCTCTCACAGGGAGTATTACCAGTGTAGAGGTCCAGGGTTTGGCCAGTGGCACTCGATATTTTTTTAAGGTGGGGGCATCTACTGAGGTGGGGCCAGGGCCTTACTCACCTATAAAGGAAGTTCATACAAGCCATCAAGGTATGTGTCAAGCAGAGGTTAAATAAAACTGCAGTTTTGCAGACCATGAAAATTCATTATTTTCATTGCACTGTTACTGTAAAAGATTTAATGTCGTTTTATATAGTCCTGTGGGAAAGCAGAAGTTCTGGGCGTTTCTGTGGGTGTTTTTCATTGTCGCATACCGGTTTCCTCTGTTTTGTTTTCTAATCTTTCTCGCTGTGTTACAAGCACACATACACTCTTAATGATAGTCTCACACTGCCTGTATATGCACGTAGTCCTTCTAATTAAAGTAAGTAATTTGTCTCAGCTGGCAGAGAAAGACTAGCTTTCCATAAGCTTGTTATTTCTCTTCTCCTAGTCTGCATCTTAAATATATTAAAATGTCAGATATCAAAGGGTGGCTTCATCAGTGACCCCAGGGTTAATTTTCAATTACTGCTTTGTGTACATAACAGAATTTGCTATGAAAGTAATTTCTTTGCTCTCATGTCAATTTGTGATTAGGCTTGCAGTCTCACTACATACTTTTTAATTCCATCAGTCAGCGTTTTAGCTTTCGTAATTATTAAATGCCCTGCTTTTCTTTAAACACAGAGCCATTAACTTCCCCAAGAACTATTAAGGATTAAAGCAGGAGTTAGGAGTTATGCTGAGGACATGCTATCTGGAATATTTTTATCAGTGCAAGAAGCAGCAAAATGCTTTTTTGTTTAGTTTTTTCTTTTCAGGCAACTGTCCTAATAAAAAAGGTAGAGTAACAGGGTTTTTTTTTTTGTTCATATGGGCTTTAATAGTGTTTGCAGATAGCAGTGGAAGTGGGACTCAGGTAGCTAGTCGGCTGGGAAAGAGAGCTACTGCCATCTGTTTCCTCTCCTCTTCTAATCTAAACTGCCGAAAACACGCAGCATAAATTCATTTTAATGAAGGTCTGCTCTTAAATGTTGCCCATCGCTTTGCTGCTATAAGCTTGACTTACCTGAAGAAATCAATGCATTTTAGCAGGCCTTATATAACAGACCTGCACAAGTTTTACAAATAATAGTATTTTTAAGACTGGCTTTTTTGTACAATTCATGAATCTCAGGTACCAGATCAAATATCAAAAGTTATAGTCAGTATATCTGGAAGGGCAAAAAAGCCCTGTTGTTTATACTAATAGATTTTTTTCTTTTTCCATGTTATCTCAATTTTTAACAGAGCTGGACATCCATGCAGTGACAGGCATTATAGTGGGTGTGTGCCTAGGACTGATATGCATCCTCCTTTGCATGTGTTTCAGCTTTCGTAACAGCAAATCCAGGTATGATTACTCTAGAGTTTTAGCACTCATACGGTGGCTTACTTGTTTTACTGCTTATGAACAAAAGGACACGTAAAATAGAATGTATCTGCGTGTTAATGTTTGCTCTAAATAGGGAGTTATCTGGGGCTCTGGACTCTACAGCTGTGATACCTCAGTATAAGAGAGGAGGCTGCCCCATTCCCTCCAACATACCAGAGTGCAGCAACAGCTATGAGTTGGAGACATTGATGCCGGCAGGTAGCCAAGAGTCTGGTCAACCGCCAGCAGAGGCCCCAGAAGAGCAGAGTCTGATGGCAAGTGCTAATCCATTGAATGGGGAAGGTGATGCCCCTGCACCTGAACCCAAGGTCTACATTTTCAAGGGGAAAGTTTATTTTTAGATGGCCATTGGATATTTTCTCTCTATGTGTTGTATATATAGAAACTTTCCCCTTTTTTCATTTTTTTTCTTTATAACTCTCACATTTTGTTGAGGGAAAATACTGATTCTGGTGTTTCAACTATGTTGTTCATTTTATAGGCTGCCTGGAACGGCTCTGTAAGCCATAACTGGGCCAACAGAATCACAAGATACAAAGACACCCTAATAGAAGATTCTCCAACACTCGTGAATGGAGCTCTCAACATGCTAATCACTAATAATGGCATGGTAATTTGTTGAACAAAATATGACTTTCGTTGTCTATATTAGGCAACAACTGTTCTCTCAAAGACTTTCTCCAACTGTATTTCTAATTGACAGTTTAGTAAACCCAGCCGCACATCACATGTTGCTAAGTCTTTCACACTTACAGTTTAATATGCTACTGTCCTTGTTTCACCCTATTAAACTTTTAAATCAACGAATAATACATTTCAGAATGAGGTTAAAAAAATTTGTGACGGGTGATTGATTTTACCACTTGAAATCATTATTTTCACTGCCAGATGCTATCATAAACATCAGGCTAATTAAGCTAAATTTAGCTGCGACAATTGACTTTTTAATGCATTCCGTCTCTAAATGAGGACTTTAATGTGCATTGGATGGCTTTAAACAGTAGATATTGTTTTTATAAAGTAAAATATTGTTTTCAAAGACTATGTCCCAAGTTGCACATCACCAGTTAAAGGGCAGCATATTCACCTCTTTGAGCTATAAAAAAGAGGGGAAAAAAAATATTTTTTGCATTTAATCTCAGCGCTAGTTAATTCCAACATTAATAATTTGTTTATTAAATGTAGTCAGTTAAGTACTTGGTTTTTAGCTGATGAAGCTAGTTAGCCAGGTATGCTAAGAAAAGTAACATCTTACATTAGCACAGGCATTGTGGGTAAATGAACAAATGAGGAACTGTCAGAGAATTTATTTGTTCAGGGTGATAAACTAATAAAAAGAAAATCTCATGTAACAGTGACACTGTTTCATTGCAGGAAGAAGATAATTTGAGTACATCCATGTGCAGTAACCAGGTTGAGGCAGAAGTCATTGTTCATTCTGAGCTTTTGGACACAGGGAGGGAGAAAGAAGAGGAGGGCTATGAAAACACGGATTCTAACACCACCTTGGGACCCTCATTGTCAGAGGAAAAGTATTCCTCTTTGAGCCAGCCGAGTTCGCAAGAAGAAGAGGAACATCTAGAAAAACTGTCACTATCCCAAAGCTCCTCAAATCTTCCCTCAGTAAAGCTGGTGGCTACTTACAATGGGGAAATTGAAGATACAGGACACCAGCTGACTGCAGACACAGCACCACATCAGGAAATGGGTCTAACCAATGGTTTCCATTCTCCTAAGATTGTGCTGAGGTCGGAGCGTCTGGAAAATGGGGACTCTAGACACTGTCCATCTGCAGCAGGGAAAGCCATCTCTCCTGGCCTGTCCCCTTCCCCCTTTGTCAGCACCGGACTTGTCCACTCTACCTCAGCAGCACACAGTTATCTGTGCCCATAGCCTCTGCATGCAGGGCATCAACCCCATATGGATTTTCTTTTATGTACCCAGGAAAAAAAAACCCAAGGATTATTTTTATGCACCTCATTATTAGCTTTCTTTCTCTTCCTTGCAAAGTTTTATAGGTACTTTGAATCCATTGTTTCATACTTGTGTATATAGAGTAAACATATACGGTATATTTTTAGTGGTAGAGTACTGTATATGGGTATGCATTCTCTATCATTGCAACCACAGTTTCCTCTGGGTCTTTCCTATCCATAGGAAGGAAAAAGATTTAACCAAGCAGACGGACATGAATTGGAGAAGGCATTTCTCACTGTGTCGTAAATGGCTCTGTTCCACTCAGGAATGAGAAAAGGCCAGGAATTTTCCGTGAGTGAGTGCTTGGACAGGTTATCATCACTGATGAATGGATTGGAAGCACAGGGTCTCCCTGGGTTTGGTAGTGTGGATGCTACTTCAGTGTGGCACTTAGGAATAAGCCTTAAAGAGTATCTTCACACTCTGCAAGTGCAGAACACCTGTGCCTCTCTCCAGCCACCTGCTGTCTCAGGGTCCACAGCCACACACACACACACACACACACACACACACACACACACACACACACACACACACACACACACACACACACACACACATACAAACACACAGAAAGCTAAAAACCTCGCTAATTCCTCGATATTGCATGTAAAATTCAAACAGTCATGTGTAAACACACATTAAATACATTTCATGACTGGAATGTGGGGGTCTCAGGTGCCTAATTATTCTAGGTGCATTTATAACCTCTGTATATTTCTAAATATTACACTGAGTCCAAGTACAAAAAATGTCAATTGGAAACATATGAAGTATACAGATGTGGAACGTGAAGTATTCTTTTCCAAAATGCCATATATCCCTGTGGTGTGATTTTGTAATCCAGGGACAATTGAAAAGTAAAACATGTTTTCTTTTGGTTTTTATATGTCATTTATGGAATTATAGTATTTAGATGTTTATTTTGGTATTGGTTTGTGTTGATGGGAGTACTAGAGGAGGTGTTACAACTGTACATCTGTAGACCACTCTCCTTTCTTTAGCTCCTAAATGGGGATGCACCATTGTCCCTACTATTGTCAAGATACTGTGCCATTGTGTCAAGATACTTTTTTCCCCCTCTGTAAACGTATTTTTAATATGAAATACTTGCCACAATCCAAAGTATATAGTGTATTTGACTTGATTCTGCCTGACTCAAAATGTCCACAATTCTTTGCATTGATTTTGACAGACTTCAACAAGATCAGCTAGAAAGGAAGGAAAAAATATACAGTGCTTAACAAATTTATTAGTCAGCCAAAAGTGTGGTTTATGCCATTGCTGAACCTGACTAACAGTACTGATACCTACCCAAATCTTTTTTTTTTCTGTAACGGTCAGTATGTACAATCTCTAATTGAAATCATATTTCTTATGTTAAATTATAAATATTGTTGTTAGCCATGAATTTTCAAATTTACTATTATACAAAAAAAGCTGAAGAATAGTAAAGCCAAATTACAGTTATCTAGCCTTCATGAACACAAAAAAATAGTTTTAGTGGTTGGATGTTACAATATGCTTTATAAATTTCTGATTTCTCAGAGATGTTCAGTGTGCTGGTCGACATTTGGGCATAAAAATACAAAAATTATATATTTAGTTTTCAATGTGTATTTAACAGACTTCTAAAATATTTCTGTTTTCTTGTTTTTATGACAGGTCATCTAATAAATTTGTTCAGCACTATATGTGATCCATTTTTTAATGTTTTTTTTTTTTTTATCTTTGAAATTGTTCCTTATATATTCAATCAGTCATTTTCAAAATTAAAACGTTCATATTACAAGCAGTGATTCAGCGTCGGTTCAAGGAGGGTAGAGACTGGTGCATCCCTACTTCTTATCAACAGCACTACCTCATTTATTTTCAGGACGGTTTCCAGTGTGATTTAAGTAGTTTTATGTAACTAGCACCTTTTGAGATCTTATTCTTAACTTGTCTGATTTTACAGCATTTAATATTTGAAGGAATAATCATCCTGCAGTGACTGTATGTGTTATGTCAAACTGGAAATTATGTCTCTTTAGTGCATTGCAGCTTCCTCTCAGATTTCTAATAGATTGTGTCTGTCAGTGTAAAGTTACCCTTTCCTGCAACATTGCTGTACTGAAAAAGAAATACATAACCCTATGGCTTTGATGTGATGCATCTGAAACTCGTCCACCCAGTGGCATGTGGTTTCAGAACTATACTTCCAGTCAAAGTAGAACCAAATATAGGAACGTTCTACCAGTTTCTGTAATCCGGTCAGTCAATCCAATGTTAGGGTTTTTATTGGGTTCTAATGATAAACAAAATGTTGGAATATGACTTTTTTGAATTCAAGTTGCCCTAAATATAAGGTAAAATTGTGAAAATACTTGAAGAAGGCTATAAATTTTTTTTTTCTTGCCTGCTTCAGGTCACTAATGTATAATAAGAGTTCTGTCCTGGATACTTAGTGCATGATGACAAGGACGTGCGACACTCATTACTCATTAGAGTAATTCATAGCTACAGATGGCTCAAGTCTTTGCATCACTTATACAACTTACATTTTCAAAAGGCTTTATCAGGTGCTTCACTTCAAAAAGAGAGTTTTTAAAATGATAATACTGTTCTGGGGGACTTTTTTTTCTTTTTTTTTTTCTGTAGATTCAACTCTAAAACAATAGCAGGTCCGCAGAGCTTGTGAGCAGTAATAATAATGTCATCTATCTCAAAATATAATCTTAGCATTGAGTCAATCCCTGTTTATGATGTCTCATCTTCTCTCAGGTCGTGTTTCTAGCAGTGATAATGGAGCTCAAATACTTCAGCAGCAGAAATGGAAATTGTTGTTTGTTGACATTAATGAAAAAAGCTCAGTGTGTTCAGTGTTCCCGCTAAAAATGCTTTCCTTGCCAAAATTTCTCAACAAAATTTTTTGCCTTGACCTTTATCTACCCAACATCAAAGTATGACTGCCATTTATTTATTTATTTTTCACATACAATAGCAGTCATTTACAGACAGAAATGAATGTGTGGAAACCCTGTGTGAAACATTGATTGGAAATTCATTAAGAAAGAAAGTGATATTCGTTGCATCTGGATGATTCACTGCCAGTTACAGAAATTATTATTACACATCTTCAAAATGCCACCATAAAAATGTCTGGCACTCAGTTTAATGTTTGTCTAACCCACTTAAGTGGTCCATAGAAGGCAAATCAACCAAATGCTCACATGGTAAAAAATTGCTGCTGCACTATTGTGCACATAAGTCTAAACTGGTAAGCATGTTTTACATGTGACCATTTTTAAACAGTGATTTCAAAGCAGGTTTCCTTTTGCTAGTAAAGTAGCATACCTGCTATGATATACAATTTAAATGTTTAGTGAACAATGCAGCCACAGCTTTCTGACTCGTGCTTTAAGATTTGCCTTTTATAAAAGTTAAAGCAAAGCACCGACTTTTTTTTTTTTAAATTTTACACGCGATATTCACTGTTACTGTTCTCTACTTAGCGCCTACTCTAAGTAGGTATCCTTAAAAGGCATGTTTGTCCTGAGTACTGGCAGAAACATTCTCAAAAGCATTCCAGTTTGATATCTTCAACATACCTCTCTCAGTCCAAGTCAGCCATGATGAGCCATGCTCAGAAAAGAAGTACTAATTCACTCATAATGTGCAACTTCTGTTTGGATAAGCTTTGTGTTTGGATGGAAATCACTGAATCAAGGCAATGTTAGAAAATCACAGTGAAAATGTACAATGACAAAAAAAATACTTTTAAATCTTATGAGCAAAGATTTAATGAAGTTGTCTCACAACTATCATTTTCATTTTCAAAACACTGCACTGAACATAGGTGCTGTTCTTTCAGACTCTATTGTCACTGCACATAAAGTGTAAACATAGAGATGGTATATTCTCTATACCAATGCACCATTTTTTGTCATGGACAATTTAAAACAATTGAAAATTAGTTAGTTTGTGCTTGGGAGTTAATCAAGTAAAGACACCATCACATCCATCATGAAAGAATTAAATTTCATGATGTTGCAGTTGCCAAAATCTAATGTAAAATCTTAGGTAGACATAGTTTAATGCTTCCGCCCCCCCAACTGATATTTCACTTCTATCAGGTTGTTTCACTTATGTATTAAGTCTTGATGCAGTAGTGAATTATTATGGTGTGTGGAGGTGACAGAGGATATGGAATGGCGATTAGCATAACCCTGCCTGCAGCGTAAATGATGTATACTCTCCTAATAGGAGCTCTGTTAACACTATTAACCACTCTTTTGAATATATGTATAAAACCTTGCTTTCTTTGTACACCTTTTTGTTGGCTAGAACAATCACATTTCTAGAGAAAAATGACTCATTCTCTGATTTTGTAGAGAAGATAATTACTTTGATAATTATGTTGATTTCGTCTTCTTTTTGTAAGGGTTAATTAAAACACTATACCTCATGTTGGTAACTTCATTTGATTCTGATCAGTCTCTTGATACTGCACATTTTGTAAACAAGTAGAACATTAAAGGTAAGAATACTGTTGTTTTGTTAGCCAAGTGTTTTCACAGAGGATGGGACTGGTGTTTCATTTTACCTCAGTGTGAGTTTTTACTCATTATAGTGACTTGGATTGTCTAGTCCTGCACTGAGGAGTTCAACACATGAGAGGAGGGATTAAAGGAAACCATTCAAATGTTGTTTATTATTTGGCAATATGAGTAATTACCAAGATTTTCTAAAAGTTTAAAGGCAAAAATCATAAAAAAGGAAAAAAATGTCTAAATCTGCTAAACTGTAAAGTATTTTTTTTCCTAGGGAGAAGGGCTAAAGAGAACCCCTCCTGAGGCAGGTTATACCTCTCAGTGCAGACAGATTTCTATAGAAATAAAAGTCTCTTCTCAACTCAGGTGTCCCATCTCTTCATAAAAGGATCATGCCTGCATATTCAGATACGTGTCATGTGTTGTCAAACAAAGCCTCATTTTGTCTTTTTGGGAATTAAATCAAGGAAAATTTTATGCACAGACGATACATTGTTTTGTACAAATCACTCAGTGCATTTCTATCTCTAGCTTTTCTTTGTACGTTCTGGTGCTTTGTGGTGAGCTGCTTTGTCCAGTGATGTCACAATGTTGTACTTTTTTTGTGGTACATTATCTCTAGTTTTGTGTGTACCCACCCAGTTCTGCCTCTTTTAATATGTATGCACAGACTATAGTCATGTGCCACCAGCGATGCTCTGCAGCTACTCAGACACCTTTGTAATCATTGCGTGCCGAGCAAAATGTCATTAATCGCATATGCTAATGTAGAAGCAAATTGTAGGAGCACTTAATAGATTAGCATTTCATCTTTGGCCACGAGCACATCTGGTCTGTCATCTTTACATTTCTAGAAGTGCAATTTTCTTAGTGTGTAAAACAAGAGATGGATTACTCAGTGTTAGTCATGGTGATGCTGGCCATGTGATAGATGCATTGCTATTTCAAAGGAATCAGTCACAGAATAGGTATTACTTGTGGTTTGTAGAAATATTTCCGCTGTGTTACCATATGTGAAAATGTCGAAACTCACAGCAACTGTGAGCACTTCTCTTCTGTAAATAAACATTTAAAAAATACATATATAAACAACACTCGGTGTGATTCTGTGTCTATGCCAAATTGTGTATGCATAAGGATTTTTTTCCTATAACTTTTGTCAGTCAATTTCACTCTGTCTGATTTCTATTTCTGGCATTTGCATTCTGTAAAATGACTTTTAAGAAATTAGGGAAGCTCGCTGCATGTAAGCATGTGTTACACTCAGAGGTTAAAATTAATCCTATCTCCTAATGTTTGAGAGATGTAAAAAAAATAAGCTCAGCAGATGACTATGTGAATAATGATGTAGCTAATTAACAATACTAAAATGTCTGCTCAGAACAAATGCATTAAAAAAACATCTACTTTTTTATACTAGGTACAGTAGTACATGTATAACAGCAAAAGAAATCTGAAAGCAACACTTTCAAAGCTACTGCTACTGCCAATTTGTTTAGCTGACAGGACATATACTTTTTTTTTAAAGTCCACCCCCTAAAGAGTTTTAACATTCAATAATTATGAGGTGCCATAATAGAGTGGATTTTTTAAAAAAAATCTTGACATGAAGCAGGCAGCCCACCTGTAATTCTTTATGCTAATCTATCAAGAAACCTTTTGGATTTAGCTTAGTATTTAAATGCACAGTATGCAGTTTGTATTGTTTAAGGATCTTCAATTAAACTAAGACATGCAAGACAATGCGATTCCAAATTTTAATGAAAAACATACAATTGACATAATGTAACACATTAAAATGGAGTTAAACTTATAGACATATGTCTGTCATGTTGTGTGCTGTGGCAGGCAGAATGTAGGACTCAAACACTGGACTCAGAGGATTAACTTAAAGCAACTGCCTTTATTGCTGGGAGAACTTTCCACAAAATAAACTCACAAAAACAAACCAAAACCTTGAACATGGAAACTAGAATTAAACTAGACTCAAGAAACTAAGAAACATGAACTAGAATGAATCTAGAACACTAAGGGGACAAAACACAGCACGGAGAGGGTACGAAACGACAGGGGAAAGACTGAGGACTAAGATACACAGGTAGGATCACGAGAGGATGGGGAACAGGAGGAAACACAGCTGGGACTAATCAGAAATAATGAGACGAGGGAAAGTAAAACTAGATACACGGATGCAGGACAAGGACCATCAAAATAAAACAGGAAACACACAGACCGAAACTCAGACTCAGGACACCCAAGCTTAACACAGTAACTGGGGAGACATAGGGAACATAGTGACAAGGGTGACTAGACATGAAACATGGGATACAGTAAAAGCATAGAGTAGACAGAGACTAAACACAGGCTAAGATAACTACTAAGGGAGGAAAGACTACAATCACTAAGAACTAAAGAAAACCAAAACTATGAACAACAATAATCAAAAAATATAATTACAGAGTCAGAAACACAAATACTGTTTGTCTAGCACATCCCACAGATGCTCGATTGGATTGACTGAGATCTAGTCAATTTGGAGGCCAAGTCAGTCAGAATACCGATTCCATGAACCATGTCCAAGTAAGACCCACATGGATGTTTTCCCAGGAGAACATGGCCTGTAGCATCACACTGCCTCTGTCAGCTTGCCTTCTTGGCTAATTGAAGGCTGGGTAGTCCTGATCCACAACGATCCCCAGAAGGGACAAGTCCCATCCAACCAATCATCTCCCTTGGCACCACATGGAAGGTCCTGTTAGGCATCATAGCGGCTAAGATGAACAGGCACAAAGCTCAGTCCATCCCACAAATGAACAGTCAAAAATGCCACTGGGGAAACACACCAGCTACTGGTAGACTAAGGTAGTCCCACCACCTGGATTGACTACAAGACAGCCTATAGCTCAATACCTCACACATGGATCCTGGAATGCTTAAAACTATACAAGTGTGGACTGAATTCAGGAAGTCACCATCAAGTGTGGGATGTTTTCTTTCCACCCAGAGTGATTTTTATACTGAGAGTGAATTTTAAGGTATTCACTCTCAGTACATAGAGAAGTGTCATCAACCAAAACCAGCTTATGACCTATGCTCCACTTAGATCAAGTAAAACAACAAATGGCATTATCTATTGTAATATTTACAATATAAAATGTAACTATTGTCACCCATTTGTTTTTAGACTTTGTATCACTGAGTTTGTCGTACAGGCTGCCACCTCCTTTTTTCATCTATTTTTTGGCAGACATTTGGGCAAAAGGGTATATCTGGAGAGACATTGGCTCATACAAGCATCACTTAACTTACTTTGATAGTACGATGCATTTATTATTCACTGTAATATTAAGGTGGGTGATAACTATTTCTAGTGAAAATTAGGCTCTGAACAAAATCGAATTACCGGAGAAGCAGAGCTGACTATGGTAGTACAAATTAATGCGATAAAATGGCACACACCTGTGAGTCATTTGGAAACTTATTTGATGATTTGAAAGTGCAGCACTGTTATCCATCAGTACATGAGTAACAGTGCTGAAAAATACAAGGATCTCGCTATTGCCTGAGCCTAATTAAAGAAAAACCCATTATATATATAAAAACATTTCTCTGAATCTATAGTTTACAAAGTGACAATTGGTCTCATAAATTAATATTGTTAATAAATTTAAGCCAGATTAGAACCAGATCAATTGCCCCACCCCATCACAGACTCAGGGATTTGTATTGTTCTGATTTAAAGTTGCAATTTTTAGATTAGCCACTGGAGGGCAGTGTGGTCATTCCTGATAGTTCTTGAAAAGCAGTAAAGTGTGTGCCACTCCCATCACCATGGACTGCTGCCTGAGCTGTGACTTCATACCTGGTTTGTCTATTTATACATGCTATATATAATGTAAACATTATTGTGTGTTCCTACTGTTTGATTTTATCTTTATACACGTAGAAGAAGAAAAGGAAAAGAAGAAAAAATGGTCTTGGATACTGTACAAAAATGTAGATAACCAAAGGTGGAGTAACTCTGTGTCTCTACATTTGCACATCTATCTGTGTGGATGGATAATGAGAGTGTGTTTGTGTGTGTGTGCACAGCAGAGAAAGAGTTAAACGATAAAAAGGCAAAGATGGAGGTGATAGAGATAATAGGGTGAGATGAGGGCACGAGAGTTAAGACAGGAGCACTGAGGCAACATCACATGGCAGAATCCCCTGAAGAGTTAGATAAAAGCCTTCACTTAGTGACAGAGGGGTCTGGTCTCACTATCTCTCCAGCCACTCATCACTGCTAATCAGAGGGCTGGGCTCTTTTGCAGAGGTCTGAAAGGTGGGAAGGTTCGAATAAACATAGAGACACATATGAACACAATAGATCACACTGCCATGTGTATAGGCAAACATACGTGGATGCATTTTCATTCTATGTTGTACTTATCAATGCAGCGTAATGTGTATTGTTAGTATCTATATTGTGTTTCTGTCCTCCAGCAGTGGCATAGTCTCCAGGCTACTTCAGCATACCTCATATCAGGCAAGTCGAGCGCAGAGAGCCAGGTGAGGGCTTTACTAACGAGGTAAAGCTCAGTGCCTTTGGGGAAATACCAGTGTGAAGTTCTTGAATCAGCCCATTCATTCTGCCTCTTCTTGCCCATGCTACTGTTCTACTACAAGTTCTAAGACTACTACACTGTATTTCAGCACCACTCCAGCTCAGTTCACCTCTAAATTGTGTGGGCTCTGCCAGTTCAAAGTATACAACAGAAGGCATCCTGGGTTGGCAAGCATTTGCAAAGTAATCTTTTTGTTTGCAGACACTGGGAACACAAGAAAAACAGCTTCAGACACCAAGACCATAACACAAACTACAAAATACCTTTTTCTAAGAAAAAAATACCAAATGTTTATTTATTTATTACATGTCATTTCAGCTATGATAACAAATCAGCTGTTTTTATTGTGTTGTTAATAGCTCTGTCAATTGAATAACTACCAGTAGCATCTAGTCAGTACAGGCACTCACTGGACTCTTTGTAGGTACACTTCTTCACCTGCTTGTTAACACAACTATTTAATCACACAGTAGCAACTCAGTACATTTAAGCATGTAGACATGTTCAAGATAACCTATTGAAGTTCAAACAAAGCATCATAGTGAGGAAAAAAAGGTGCTTTAAGTGAATTTGAATGTGGCATAGTTGGGCATGGTTAGTGTCGGATGAGGTGGTCTGGGTATTTTAGAAACTGCGGACCAACTGGGATTTTCTTGCACAACAATCAAGCGGAGAATGGTCTGAAAAAGCAAAAAGATGCAGTTAGTGGCAGTTCTTTGGAAAAAAAATACTGTGTTACACAAAAATGTAATGTGATTTCAGTAACATATTATTGTAATCATCCAGCACTGAAACTGTACATAAGAATTAACACTACTTGCAGACAGGACATTTTCTCAATGTGAGCCATCCTGAGAGGATATCACCTGCCAATCAAATATTCCCCTAACTAAACAGAGGATGAGGAGAAAGAGAATGAAGAATGATGAAGTGGAAGATTTCTGAATGAAGTCAGGGAGGGGTGAATATAAGAGGACGAGAGCAACATAGATTATTTGGACTACATATATCTGAAATGATAGTCAGTCCTGTACGTTTTGCAGTAAGCTTTAAAAGACACTATAAAGTAGCTGTCAAAGGTAACTCCACAGGGCATGTTATAACCAAAGAAGACGTGGTGAGCTATCAGTAATAGGTATGGACTGTTTTGCCCCAGGTACTTCTGTTTTTGCGTTCTATGTGCCACTATCCATTCACTGTTGGCTGCCCACAGCTGGACCCCAAGGAAGAACCGTTATAAAAAGCAGTGTATGCCAATTTTCTACACTACAAGCAGAGGCAAGATTGTATACTCTCCTTTCAAGTTTAGAAAAGAGAGCACATCCTTGACTTTCTTCTAAGACAAGTGATAAGACTGGGTGGAAAAGTTTTAACACTCTGTGAAAATGTATCAGTAAAAAGTGACAGTGCTGGGTTATGGTTCAGTTATTTTTGTTATTTGCTTCTCTTTCGCTTTTACCAGCCTTATGCTTATTTTCCCATCCTGCTTACATTCCAAACCATGCACTTCCACAGCCTTGTAGGAAAGTTCCTTACATAAGCCTGTCACACTGGATTTAAAATAGCCAAGCTATAGGTGAGAGCCAAACACAGTGAGGAAAACCTCCAGCTTTGGGAGGTGCATGCAGATTAAAACCTGCATTCTGCCTGCCAGTGAGAGCTTGCTGAGAGCAGTGCTGGCTCCTGGCCATCAGTAATCTGACAAGGGTTTTACTCGCCCTTACATTATATCCAACCCTGACCCGATGTCAAAGCTGCAGGAATTCAAATCTCTGCATAGATTACAGCAGATCTGATGGGGTTATATAAAGACACACAGTCCTTAAATGTGACTTCTTCTCACAGTGTTTATGACTGATAACAATAAAATGTTAGGTATTTCAACTATCTTCTTATCAGTAAAAGAGAAAGCCAATTTCATGTGGCTAACTCTATATAAAAACATTTTTTGACTTGAATGCAAACCTAAATATTTTCTTTTATATCTATGACTAAGGCACTGGAACACAGGGAGAATATGCTGAAAATGCTCACATTCCCCCCCCAAAAAAACAACAACAACAAAAAAAAACCCAAAGAAAAAAGTCACAAAGCTGTTCCTCAGATAAAAAATACAATTTATGTGGAAGCAGTGCATGTTGGGATAAAAACTTAATTGCTAAATAATCACAATAAAAACAGTCACATTCTGATTTAAATTCTGAGTCTTAAAACCAAAATTATATATTTTGGTTACTTCTTAACATTTATACCTTTGATCATGATTAAATCAATCATTAATTACCAACATGACATTTTTAGCTCAACGCAGTTTGGAGTAGCATGCACAGCCCTGCCATAAAAACAAAGACATGGAAATGACTGATTGTTTGTGCAGAAGTCTTTAAAGCTGGGTGCTGATTGTGGCAGCATTTGGTAGTGCAGCCTTGTTGGGCCCATTGCAGAAGACTTATTTCCACATCAGTGAATGGTACAGGCTAACTCTCAGTGGGCTGGGTGACCCACTTTTACAGCTCTCCAAGTACGTGTAAGCGTTGTGTACTGCAAATCACATAGCACTCGGCCGTTATCTAGATTCACTCACTCTTGTAGCAAAAGGCGAGTTCGATAGCTGGCAGGCCCACCATTAACGTCACAACCCAGAGAGCATCAGAAACACCATTAAAAATAATTTCCTCTACATCTTACATGGACTGTCACGCAGTCCAACCATCACAGCCCTAGTGAAGAAACTTTCTTAGGAACAGATGTGGCTGAACTACTTTGCTATATTTAAATCACAATTATAACATAACATAACATAACATAACATAACATAAGAAATGTCTTCCTCTGCTTCACTTCAAGACTTGCAGCTAAATTTCCTCTCCTTGCTTCTAGGCAATTATAAATGTGAGACTATGTCACAGAATAAGACCTAATTATTGCTACTGTTGCTATGCAACACTAAGAATAAGTGAGATCAGGGGTGATGCCTTAATATGCAATGTTGAACTTTTGAACCTTTGTGATTGAATATGATAATAGTATGGACTCTAAGCACTCTAAGTACGGTACAAAAAAGGAAGAGTACTTTGTGTGTTTTTGTTGATTATTGATAACAAATAATTTCTTCCTTTGTTGGTTCTGGCAACTATGCCAGAAGCCTCATCAGAACTGAAAGTTACACAACAGTTTGATACAACAAATGTAAAAGTGGTAGTGGTATGAAACTAACTGAGAATTGTATAATGCTGCTGGCACTGGTACCAACTACCAAATGTCTAGTATAACAACATCCACAAGCCATGTACAGTATAATCAGGATACCCCGACCCAGTGACACTTTTAGCATTGCATCTTGAAACAGTCTGCAGTTGAAACAAACACAAAGTCAGACACTGACTTTTAATCCTTGTGACAGAGATGACACTGTAGGGATCACTGATATCTCGTTTAACTTTATTTTTAAAAATAAAATCAGATTTTGCAATGAAATCCTAGAAATATTGAAATCCTAGAGTCCCAAATGCGTACCTTTTCATCTAGATGACCAGAGCTGCTGTCTGTGACATGCCGTAGTCAGAAAGTCTTGGAAGGTGTCTCAGGAAAACTGTTACACACAAAGTTTGTAGGTTTTGGAACTAATGCAGTAGGTGCACTCATATGAAAAGATCAGCCCCAAGCTGACTATCACGCTCAGCATCATTCACAATATGGAACCTCTGGGTCATGATGCTGTAGAACACGTTGCAGAGCCAAATATTTTCTCACATATCTATTGACTCTCAAAGTGAAAGGTTACTGCTAATCTTAGTAAATGAACAGGGCCAGGTCCTCTCTTGTCCAGAGATTTACAGATGTGGGTAAAAGGAGAGATGCACTGCAGATGATGATCTGCATGTAGGAAGATAAAATCCATCATCAGACAGTTTTTCTAATCTAATCTAATATATAGGAGTTTGCTAAACCAAAAAAGACTAAATATAATATATTGGATTTTAGGGATGGGTATTGATAAGATTTTCATGATTCCAATTCCATTTTCGATTCTGTTTAACGATTCGATTCTTTATCGATTCGCTTATCAATTCTTTTTAAAAAGGAGAACACTAAGGTCGATTAGCTTAGAACTTTGTTTTATATCTTCTCTTTGAACGAGATTTCAAAGAGAAGATGTAAACATTTTTTAGGAGTAACATGGCCTTACAAACCCAACAGTGAGATCTTAAGAGATCCACAGCCTATGGCTCTTCAATGTGGTGTCACAGGGTCCCCAGGAAAAAAAAAATGTAAATGTAAAATAAAAAAATAAATATTCTTTTGTAGCAATAACAAAGTATAACATAAATTATTCAGTAGCAATTACACAAGAATATCCAGTAATGTCCCTGCCTACAATTAAACACATTCACTTACTGAAAATCGGGGGCATCTTCTGTGGCAAATGGGTGCAAGCCTTTTACTACAAACTTAGTCACTGCTCGGTGACATTCGTCTATCCTGGCCTGAAAGGAGACGCTACCGGTAGACTGCAGCGAGAACTGCCAGCATCTGAAGCAGACTCTGTCTGTCTCTCTCATCATGGTCACCTAAATGCACAGTAACGGCAGGTTTTGTAATGAGGCAGATCGAGCTAACATAATATGCACTGTTAGTTGATTATTTACCTGCAGCATTAACGGGAGAGGACGTGCAGACGTTACCGCTGCTGCTGGGTTGAGATTCACGAGTCCGGAGCGGAATTAAAAACACAACATTCATTTAAGGTTATCGCGCGTTTTGTGAGCAAATGCTTTTGCATATTCGTAGTGTTTCCTCCCTTAAATGAAATATCTACTTTGCAAGTATTGCAAGTTGCCCTGTTGTCATCCGTTCTCGTAAAGTATAAACAAACTTTTGAGCGTTTGAGCCGCTTACGTGCCGTGTTTCCTGCCGGGTAAATGATGCTCCGCAACGTGGTGACGTCATTCGGGGCGACTGGAATCGATAACGGAATCGTTTGCAAAAATGGCAAACGATTCCAAGGAATTGAAACAGTGGGAACCGGTTCTCAACAAGAACCGGGTTTCAATACCCATCCCTATTGGATTTACATGCCCATGCTACAGTATTATCTGACATGCTATCTGTTGGCAGACTGATGTACTTTATCAAACTGTTAGACCAAAATGGATTTACATTTAGATGCCAAGTCAACCATCTATAAAAAAGTGTAATACTACATTGAGACACCATCCATCCCTTTAAGTATATAATGAACAATTTGTATGTAAGATTCTATTTAATCAAATATTACACTCATATGGTATAACTTTTATTACGGTCGCATATTTTACATGTATTTTGGTTTACCTATATATTTCAATAACGTGCACTTGACCAAACACATTAAATTAGAGAATAGAAAAAACATCATTCTGTAAGTTCTTCTAAATAAAATGGCTTAAAATCCCATTGCCTTGAGTACATTTAAGTAGCTTATGTGACATTCAACTTTTGATATAGACCCTAAATACAGTAAACCTGACTTTATACATTAATGTGTCACTACATATTTTAATATACTACAAACCTGCAAAACTCACAATTTGGAGCTATCAAAAATACTAAACTAAAAATGTGAAAATTTGTCATTTTCAAATTGAAATTATGTTTTTACAAGGTGCATAAGCAAATTTCTAATGACAACACATACATTTAATTGATTGACTCAAACTGTGGTCTTTGCTGTAAGTGGTCTAAATACATGCCATGTTAAGGAACACACACACACACACACACACATAAAAAAAATTGAATAAAGTTCATGTCCAGAAAGTGTATCCTCACTGCCACATTGGTTGTGGCAAAACATATACACTTTGACAATTTCATGACAAATCTGAGCTATTGGGGTAGAAGGACCTTAGTCAGGGAGGTGACCCAGAACCCAAAAGTCACTCTCACAGAGCTCCAGTTTTGCTCTGTGGGAGAAAGGGGAGCCTTCTAGATGGACAAACATTAGTAAACAAGTCTGTATCATAGAGTGGCCAGATGGAAGCAATTCGTCAGTAACAGCCACATGACATCCCACCTAGAATTTGCCAAAACAAACCATCTTAGACCATAAGAAACAAAGCAAAGACTGAACTCTTTGGCCTAAATGCCAAATTTCATGTATGGTGGAATCCAGGCACCATTTAACACCTTGCCAATACCATCCCTACGGTAAAGCATGGTGGTGGCAGCATCATGCTGTGAGGATGTATTTTGGCAGCAGGAATTGGGAGACTAGTCAGGGTAGAGGGGAAAATGAATGCAGCAATGTAAAGAGACATCTTTGATAATAACCTGCTCCTGCTCTGCACCTTGGACTGGGGCAAAGGTTCATCTTTCACCAGGATAATGACCCTAACCAGCCATGATAACAAGCAGAGACCTTGGGACCACTCTGTGAATGTCCTTGAGTGGCTCCGCTAGAGACCATACTTGAACTCGACAGAACATCTCGAGAGATCTGAAAATGGCCATGCACCTATGAAGAAAGAAGAATGAGAGACACTGCCAAAAAAAATAAGTGGGCCATGCTTGTAACACCAAACTCAAAAAGACTTGAGGCTATGGTTACTGCCAAAGATGCTGCAACAAAGTACTGAGTCATAATTTACACGATATATGATATGATATTTGCTTTTTTAATTTTAGAATAAAAAAAGCAAAATTTGAAGCAATTTCAATCTAATTCTTTTCACTTTTAGTTTAGGGTATTATGTGCATAATCTTAAGATTAAAAATGAATTAGATCAATTTAGGAATAAAGCCGAAACATGACAAAATGTGGAACAAGTGAAACTTTGTGAATACTTCTGCTATACACAATAAGGTGTGTGAGTGTTGTGTTTTCTCAAATAGTTTTTTAAAGAGTTCATTTTTTTCTGAAGCAAGAAGTGGATGACAAAAAATGATGTGCCTCCAATACCAGTTCCTTCTGCAGCAGAGATAGAGAAAGCTTTAAAAAAAGATGGACTTTGGCAGTTTGGCAGCTTCTGCTGAAGAAAAAGCAGAGCGTGTCAATACAAGAAACATTGGTGAAAAAAATAAGGCCTCCCATGTATCCAACATGACCTCCCTGTGACAGAAGACAAAACTGGCAAAGGGGACTGTTACTTTGTGGCAATTTACAAAAGCAGACACAAGAGTTCAGTGGAAAGAGAAAAAAAGTTAACAAGTTGAACATTTCTAAGCTCAATAGTCTTCAGCATTTACACTTTTGAAGACAGTGGAAACTGAAACCTAAAAGAGAAGTTTTTGAAGCCTTAATCTGACCAACTAGCCTTTATTGCCTAAATTAAACTTTCATCTCAAACTGTGGTCTCTGGTATAAGCGGTAAAAATGATTTAGTTGGCATAAATCATTTCACCTTATTACCACTAACCCATTGAGGCTTTTAAAGCTTAAAATAGAAGTAGACACTTTGAAAAACATGAAAAAATCCATGTTCAGGGACATGAAAATAAAGTTTGTCCAAACCCCCAAATGGTTGTGGTGGATGACAGCCCCTCGCTGAGCCTGGTTCTACCAACGGTTTCTTCCTTTTAAAAGGGAGTTTTTCCTTTCCCACCATCGACTATTGGTGGGAAGTGGCTTAGGTAATTGTCTGAATGCAGGAGTTCATCTATTTAACACTGTAGCTCCAGCTTGACCCCGAAACATTACTGGCCTTGCAGATTAGTTTATTGAGTCTGTTGGCATTCACGACCCTCAATATGATGAGTTTTTCCAGGGTCTTCATGATGCGGTCAGTGTCATTCAGTCAGTAAATCAGTGCCACAGCTCTGTAATCCTGGGGCCCACTGAGACGTGGCATCTTTGGTGCAGGAACAAAACATGATGTCTTCCACAGCACTGGGACCTTTACAGGCTCAGGCTCATCATGAAGAGTTTATGGAAGACTCCACAAAGCTGGGGGGCACAGGCCTTGAGGACTTACCCCATCTGGTCCTGCAGATTTATTGTTGAGTGGGTCTTCTTACAATACTTACAATACAAACTTACAATACACTGTAAAGTTCCTGGAGGTGATAGTCATTGTGATTTGATGCAATACTGCAAACTTGTATTTAAGGAACATGACAATGCATAATAATAATAATAATAATAATAATAATAATAATAATAATAATAATAATAATAATAATAATAATAATAATAACAGCATGTCCAAGAATTGGTCCATCTGTTTGCCTGTGTAGGTCCTGTCTTAGCTGCCCACATGGATGTGTCTAGTTTTTTCTCCTTTTTCTAATGCCATTCAAAGAATCTGGATTCCTTTGTTTGGCCTGTTTTGTTGTCAGGACAGAAATAACAGCTCAGCAACTGTTAAAGACTCTCTTTTGGTTTTCAGCATAACAGACTGCTTCCAGTGTCCTGGATTTGTGTCTGATTTTGATAAAACATACTAGTTCTCAAAGAATAGAGAATTAGAATTTAGAATCAGGACAGTGAGCAAGAAGATTAGAGCCACCGATGTCACTGAGCAAGCTGTTTGGTTACTGCTGTTATGCAACACGTAACAGCTACCAAAAATTATGCATGTTCCAACATGCTCCAACAATAATGGAGCACACCTTTATTAGGACGGACACTGTCCATCGATGAATGGTTCTTTTTTCAGAACTGTTTTATTTCTCCATATACGTATATTTTCATACATGCATGCATGCACAAGACACAAAAACAGTACAGCTATATATTATATCTGCTCTGTAGAAGAATACGCTGTAGCACTTCAACTTACAACAATTATAGATCTCACTTGTCAGAATCAGCAGTCTGAAGATATTTAAGAAATGGCACCATACAATATTCACATTACATAAATATATATATAAAGCCTGCATGACACAGGATGTGCAGTATACTGTTGTGTATGGGCAGTGCAGTGACAGTGCCAATACTGCTTTTAAGCTTCCTTAAACACAGGGAGTTTTTTGCTCTATAACACTTAAGTCATGGTCCCTGCAAATGTGCACCAAAACAAAACCTTTTATATTGTCTTGATGCATTCTCAATCATCCAGGAAAGTAAATCTCCAAAAGTTGATTCTGTTCATCTGGACGTAGCGTTTTGTGGGAGAAACGTTTCGTCACTCATCCAAGTGAATTCTTCAGTCTCAGCTGACTGCAGGTTTCCTCAATCTTATAAACAGTCCATTTGCATAACGACTGAAACCAGCCCACTTATGCAAATGTACTGTTTATAAGACTGAGGAAACCTGCAGTCAGCTGAGACTGAAGAATTCACTTGGAAGAATTCACGCTAGGTACCGTTTCTCAGGCTATAGTGGACAATATGAAAACACAATAAATCTTGGATTTACATGAGTTTTTTCAAGCTGCACTGAACTAGCAGGGAAGAAAATGGCCCAAGGGCTAAGCAGTTTATGCATGGCTTGTTTATTGCTGGGTGTATTTACTGTAGATGCTCATGAGATGCTTCTAGGGCCACATGTTTGTAACATGTGTTATGGAATTGCAGCAGTATCTACCCTTTTATTATTATTATAGACATATCATTCACACATAGGTGATAAAGTGTGGAGATAGGAGTGACAGCAATAATGGTGGTGTTATTTGGCAACCTTTATGTGTCATTGTAGTCATTAGGGCTAATGGCAAATATGAATGCCATGACTTTTAAAAAAATAAAGCTTAGTTCCCTATTTAATGTATGAGATATAAAGCGGTGCTGTGGAGAAATATCCTTAGTACAATAAACAGTGTGTCTATGTAATCTGGTATTTAAATGCTACTGCAAAAGGACTGTCATGATAGAAGGTTATTTATTCTAAAGGCTATCCAAGCTTAGCCCCTGCCTTAGGTAGTTTACACAAGAGTCTCTCAAAATGACAGCGATTAGATGCTTTACATTGTTTTACCCTCTGAGCACCATAGGTGCTACATTTCAACAGCAGAGCTTAGATTTTGACACCACTGCAGTATGCTCAATAGATAAGGAGACCTATAGAACGGGTACATGTCTCAGCATTGAGATACCAAAAATAAATAACAGATATCCATAAAAAGCTTTAAATACTGAAAATGAGACGATTCTTTTCACATGCTTGAAAAATAAAACACAATAATAAACAAGTGGTACTTTGTGTTAAAACAGCAGAACTGTTGACATCTAATGACATATTTTAGATGTACTGTCTGTTCTGCATTATTCATTCAGCACTCTGATTTTGGTTTTGAATTAAGTCATCTCAAAGAATTTTCAGGAGAGTCAGGCAATGAGGGCATTCTGAATTATGTCAGTTCCTTTGCTTCATTCTAATTCAGGGGGAGGACTGCTACTGGGCATCTGCAATGCAAGACAATTAAAACAAAAGAGCTGAAAAGCTGGGTGATCTGAATCATGAATGTTGGCAGTGGTTTTCTATTAATCAGTTTTCATCTGCTGGCAATCTCACTGAGACTTGAGGCAGAAATGGCAAAGGCCCGGCCCTCATTTTCTCTAGATATCCTAAAGCTAAGATCTGGCTCCTGCCCAACACCCTGGAGAAATATACTACTCCTTGTTTTCAACAAATTTTCCAGGGAGGCAGTGTGAAAAAATTCAGGCCATCCTAGGTTAGAGTGGATGAAGGATGAAGGTATTTAGTTTGTACTCAAACACAATCATATAATCTTTGTTTTTTTATGTGTGTGTTTGTTTGGGTTTTTTTTTTTTGAAAAGGCAAACAATGCAGATTTTTTTATCATACAAATTGGTGTCACTAACAATTGCATATCCAGTGTGAATGTCGAATCAGGATCCCCAGAAATAGATGTTACTTAATTATTTCTCTATTTCAACAATCTTGCATAAATTCATCTTTGTGTAAGTGCTCATGTCTCAGTCCTTCCTTTTTCCTTCGGAAGGGCTAATCAAATCCACTCCAGACAGGATTTGTGTATTGGTGGTTGCCCAAACTGATGCAATTTGAAGTTGATTGGTGATCTTGTTGTGAGTCGTTGTGAGCTCATTGATGATGATGATGATGATCTTGCCTATAGAATATGAATAACATAGTTTATAAATAAACCTCTCGAGTGACTTTAGCATAATTTAAGGTCAGTTGACACAATAAGGACACAGTACATATTGAAAGGCTCTAATCATTTTGCATCACATGTCAGACTGATTTTTCGAGAGGGAATATTAAGAGTACCACAGTCCTGCAGATGACTCTGAGATCCTTCATGACAAGGAGATACCTTGTGCCACGAGGCCATGATGACACTAGCCCATTCTGTGCATGCTCGGCTGATTTATGGTTTCAGCACTGCCTGGAATGTTGCTGAACTGCAGAGCTCCTTCAGTGAGACACTGCTGCATCCTAGATGCACAAGGGAGCATTTCCTCAGGTCCTTGCTCCCTGCTGCTGTCAGACTGTACAATCAGAACTGCTCCCAACAAACATAGATGTTTACATCTGCACGGTAACTGCAATAAGTTAATCAACCGATTCGCACTGCAACCTGGTTTGCCTTTTATCTGTAGTTATTTTTTATTTAATTTAATAACTGTACAGTACTCTGTTTATAGTAACCATTGTCCTTGTGTAAATATGTAAGAAAAATTGTGTATGTTTCTGTTCTGTGTCCTGTGTACTGTTTGTTTGTGTATGTGTCTTTCTGGCTGCTGTTACAACCAAATTTCCCCTTGTGGGACAATTAAAGGATTATTCTATTCTATTCTATTCTATTATGCAGCCAGCTCCCTGGGTCCTGAGAAACATCATAAAGGTTATTAGAGGTGCTCCCCTACTCTACATCTAGCCATATGGAGAGACCATGGACAGGATGAACCTTTAACTGCTGCATTGTCTAATCCCTCAAAGCAATTTGAGATCACTTCTATACAGCTGGTCAGCAGAATTCAATACAGAACAAACAATTTCTCTTTCTTTTAGACAGGTTTTAAATCTAAAGTTGAGCTTGTGCGTTTCACTGCACAGTGCAGCACAGTGGTTCCCACCAAGAGCCTAGAACCAACGCTTTCTAAAGGACTGTTTCCATCACCCCTGGAGTGAAGAAAAATCAATATGGTGCTGGCAATCTTTGTTTGTGCTTATTGCAGTATGTATGCAGTCAGTTTCTTCACTATGTATGTTTTTTGGGAACCGAGGATATTTACTAGGAAGGTGGATCAGCATAAATGAGATTGCTAAAGGTATACCCAATGGCTTGTTTTTGTCTGAGCATTTTACTGAAAAATTTAGTGAAGCTAACATTTGTCAATATTTTTTAGAAGGTGAATACGTAAAATGATCAGACAATCAAAAGAAAATCCTGTATCATGTTAATCCTGTATGATTACTGTATGTGCTCCATTTATCTACTTAAAGGGAACACACAAGATAGACGGTTCAATATTTTTTCTCACTTCTTCACTGTAAGAAACTGATATTTTTTCCTTTTTACCTTTTATCCCATTATTAAAATTGACTTAAAAGAGAAATATATGACTATGGAAAAAAGAATAAATCACTGCAGACAAATCCTTTTCAGTCTAGAATATCCCGTATTGCTAGATCAATACATTACCGATAACTGTGGTGGATAATCAATAGCTAGGCGGCCATCAGCGAGATTTATTTTTACAGCCGCTCTTCCAAAAATACAACAATAGTGTGAGATATTACAGCTGTCCTGCCTCTGGCTACCCTTTTTCAACACATTATGGCTTCATTCCAAAGCATTTTATTAGTCTGCAGCAGCAGCAGCATGGGCTGAATACAACCAATATCTCTAACGACCTTCTAATGTGCCATCATTTCACCAGCTGAAACAAACAAACCAGCCTTGTCGTCATTAACAATTGACCAGAACATTTCCTGTTGGGTAAGCTGTATATGGAAATGAGGCCTGCTCTACTTCATTTTCACTGTGAATTAAAGATCATTTATTTATGCCTTAAAATAGATATTTGTGTGTGTAGTTCATCTGATATGTAATTCAGCTAGATACTATAAACACAAATGGTGAAGGTTTACTCCCTTTATTGCCCAAGCTGTTTATATATTTACAGAATTGATAAGCACTGGGTATAGTAGTGAGTTTAACAACTGGACCAGAGCTAACTTCCCTGGTTGCCTGTTACTGCACCAGAAACAGTTAAGGTTGTTGGCTATTAGCACCCTCATTTTGGTCACAATGTATCAGAGGCCCTTTAACAAGGAAAGATAATTACTACCATCTGTTAAGACTGAGTGAGCTGCAGTGTGTCAAGTCTTAGCGGCCATGAGATAGTTTTTTCCCTTAATATCAAAGCATCCTTCCTAGAGTATACCGCTGTTTATCCGTTTTATCAATAAGACTTCACTGACTCTTTTTTTTATGTAGGTCTTTGCATTGGTTTTAAATGTCACAACCTTCAAGGACACCCATTCGGAGGGCTAAGCTGTCTTTCACTGTCTACAAGTTATTTCACCAGGTTTGTTTCCCCAGATTTTTATTCAGCGTGTGCTTGTATGCAGTTCTAATACATCGGCCAAAATGCACACAACCTTTCTTGTCCACAGAAAGGTTTTCAGTGGTGGGCGTTTTAACTTTAGCAGTCATTTTCCTGACATTGAAAATATGCTTAGATTACATTCATGTCATAACATGCTGTGTTAAATAAAATATTACTGTCCTACTTTGCTGAACAACTGCCACACAAAAGCAGTCAACACTAGTATGTAGTTGACATTTAGCTTGTACTGCAATTTTGTAAAGTGTCCTGAATTTTGCCCTCCAGCAAAACTATCTATTCATCCATCTATCCATCCCACTAAAGATGAAAACCACAAACTGAACACCTGAGGCAAAAACACAAAATCAAGTATAGCTTGATGATGGGATGAATGCTATGATGGAAAGGATGGGAGATACTGGCAGCTGCATCAAATGGCTCAACCGAGCTAGTGAGAGCACTTGCTGACTTAAGTAGCCTGTTTCATACTTAGCTGTTAGCACTCAAGTGTCTCTATACTAAATATGAAGCTACTACCAGAAGCTGACCAAAAACAGCTCATGAGATGAGAGATGAGTTATCTGTCTTGTTATGTTTTATATCATGTCAGTCTTTGAGTCATCTGTCCAGCATGACAGACTTTGTCTTTGTCGCTAACGTTTCCGTAGAGAAACTTTGATTATAACATCTGTGATAACAAGAGTTGATTATCCAGCCATAGAGTGATAGTGATTATAATGGTCTCTGGCTTTCTGTCAGAGGTAGAAAGAAAATGAGTGAGTAAAGAAGCGGAAAGTTGTGGATAGTGATGCATCATCCCAGGAGAAGAGCTTCTTATCATGGCCTGTGTTCCCTTGCACGCTCTTCTTCTTATAAAGATTAATGATCCAGATCCTTAATTTCTCCCTGCTAATCTGCAAATTTGCAGGCTGAAATGAATGCATTAGTTCTGTAGAAATTCAGATTAAAATAGGTAATTGAAGATTTTTTTTGAAAAATAATCAATTGCATTTTTATCAGTTTATTTTCTTAACTAAGAATTTCAGTTTCAGTTTTGTTTTCTAATTTGAAAATAGGTCCACTTAAATCCACATAAGAATATTAATCTCCAGGCTTGTGTTTTGAGATTGAAGGGCACTGGGTTAACTGTAACTATCTTATTGTCCTTAAGTACAATTCATAAATGTTAGAATACACTTATTGTTTTCATTATTGGTTTTATCATTTTATAAACTATTTTACTTTGTAGTATTGATATGGTATATCTATTTAATCATAACTGCACTGTTTTAGAGAAACTGGAATTCAGACACTTTATACTATGCTTTATCCCCTTATTTTAAAGTATTGATACTAACATCAACATGTGCGGTATCAATAGTAATGCTGTCAGTGCAGGCCAGTGGCATTACAGTTTAAGCATCCATCTGTCTGCAGCACATGCTCTCCACAGCTGAGATAATTTCCACATATTAGAAAACTGCCCAATTTCTCTCTCAACCATGTTGCACCATAATATCTAGCACCACTTCATGTTAAACAATGCCAGGTATAGCTAATACCAGTTGATCCATCTGGGTTACTTCTTTAATGATAAAATGTCAATACTCCTGCTCATTAAATGGCTTACACTAACTTTGTCTATGTATAATTTTAAGATTCAAGATTCCTGCACAGTGTTGCACACGGTTGCGATCTGAAAACCACATTGAGCATTTTTGGGCAAACTTTAAAACAAATCAGTCTGCATAGTTAACTAATGTCAGTAGCTAATGACAGAAAATTAGATGTAGATTTAGCATAATCTGTCAAATAATTATCTTCATATTTAAACATTAAGCACACAAATCATGAAACTTCACGCAGATATTCAATTAAATTGCGAGCTGCACATTGGAAGCAACATAATAACAACATAATGAAATTAAATGATATTCAAGCACAGACAAAACAACTGCAGATAAGGGGAATAGGGTGGGACCAGAGAAAAACTTTTCTCAACTAAAGTGCCTATCAGTGAGAGTGTACTGTTGATTAACACATTACCTGGTAGTAAATATAATAGAAGGTTACCTAGGCAATAGGAGGGAATTGGAATACCCATGCTTTGCCTAACATTATGTGTACGGCAGATAGATTTCTGTGTCTTGCCTAGAGTGACAAAAAATGAAAAAAGAGTCAGATTGTGTGTGTTTATCTGCGTGTGACTTCAGGCTATGCACCTGTGTATCACTGACAGTGCAGCAAGAGCAGAAAGTCAATAGGTGAGTACCATTGCCGCACCTAATGGATGGATAGTTCCATTAACTCATACCTTCTTTTTATTATAGTGCCTCTCAGTTCACCAAGAAATGCCTCACATACTGTTACATGTATTTATGTTTGCATTTTCGTCTCTTCAGGGTAAAAACTGCTGGTAGATTCCATAGATTTATTCTTGGTAAACCTTACCTAGCTTGACCTCTTGCTGTTTGTGACTTTATGAAATTGATGTGCTTTTCAATACAAGTATAAAAGTTTGTTATATATAATAAAATTGTATTGAATGCGTTTTGACTTTATGTTTCCCATAGACGTACACATAGAGAGCAGTTGCATAGTGGTATTCAGAAACCATGAAATTCTAGAGATGAAAAGCAAATAAGAGTTACCAATGCAAAGGTGACTGGTCCTGATTTGCTTCCATCCATCAATGCAGTTATTGATTTTTGCCACTAATCCCGGTTTGGGTCACGGGGACAGCAGTCTGCAAAGAAGCCCAGACTTCCTTCTCCCCAGCAACCTCCTCCAGCTCATTCAGGGGGGACACCAAACATATCCAAGCCAGCCAAGAGATATAATCTCTCCAGAAAGTCCTGGGACTGTCCTGGGGCCTCCTCCTGGAAAGAAATGCCCAGAATACCTCATCTAGCATCCAGGAAGCATCATAGTCAAATGCCCAAACCATCGTCTCCTTTCAATATGGATTAACAACGGCTCTGCTCCAAGTCCTTCTGAAGGAAACTCATGTCTACCACCTGTATATGCAATCCCTTTCTTTCGGTCACTACCCAGAGCTCTTGACTTACTGAGGGTAGGGACATAGAATAACCGGTAAACTGACAGCTTCGGTTTTATGCTTAACTCTCTCTTCACTACAACAGATCGGTACAGCTTCTGCATCACTGCAGACACCACCCCAATCTGTCTGTCAATCTTGCGTTCCATTCTCCCCTCACCTGCTTAGGAAACTAAGAGATACTTCAACTCTTCCACTTGGGGTAATTGTCATGGTCCCTGTGCCTCCCCGGCCAGCCCAGTGTGGCCACAAGTGTTGTTGTTCTCTCACGCTCTCTCTCTCTCTCCTACCTGTCTGCCTGGGCGGAGCTCTGACTGGGCTCCTGCCCTTGGCCACGCACCTGCTGCTGATCAAGCGATTGCAGTTCTCTGGCTCTTAAGGCTGGGGCTCTGAGCTATTCGTCGCTGGAATATTGAGTAACTCACGTTAGTATCGCCTGGCTTCTTGCAGTTCTACCGTTCCCGTGTTGCCTTTGACTTACCCTCGTCTGTGTTAATAGGTTACCTGGATCAGCCCTTCTGTGAACCCTGGACCCCGTGAGTGAGAGTGAGCTGCTTGTGTGGAGACTGGACGAGGAGCAGAGCGAGTGTGAAGGAGTGTGTCTCCCCAGCCTGTTAATCCCCGGGACCCTGGTGTTTTCCCCCACCCCTTCACGTGTATATAGTGCACTTGTGTGATTAAATAAGTGTCTTGAACCGTGCTACCTCTGCCTGCGCCTGAGTCCGTTCCACTCCCGTGACAGTAATAACTTGTCCCGTAGCTGGATTGGCACTCCATTCCTTTCTGGTTGCAAATCATGGTCTCAGACTTGGAGGTTATTTTCATACCTGCTGCTTGACAACAGCAGAACCACATCATCTCTAAAAAAGATAGATGAAATCCTGAGGCTTCCAAAGTGGAGACCCTCTATATTTGCCTCCACCTAGATATTCTATCTATAAAAACTATTAATAGAATCAGTGACAAAGGGCAGCCCTTCAAGTGCAACACCCACCAGAAATGAGCCAGACTTATTGCTAACAATACGAACCAATTTGCTATGGTTGTACCGGGATATACTGGCACCTTCCACAGGAAGGGACCTGGTCAAATACCTTCTTCATGACATTTAAACACGTGTAATTGGTAGATGATGTTGGCCCTGAGTCTTCAGGAACTCAGGGTCAATCTCATCCACCTCAGGGGCCCTGCCACTGTGCTGTTGTTTAAGCACATCTGTGACATCACCTCCTCCCCAGTCTCTACTTCCATAATAGCAGGCGTGACTATGGGACTGTGTGTTTAACTCAGATCCCGAGTTAAGCTTGTAAATTAAGCAATTACCATTGGGAGTGAATCATTCATAAGGGTGTTAAATGCCATTTATACCGATTAGAATCAGAGCAACCAGTCATCAGCTACAAATACAAAACAAGCTAAATATTTTTATATGTGGTTTAATTCTATTCATGTAAAACACTTAAAAACACTTTCTTATGGGACACTTGCAGAAAAACACCATACACAATTTTGTACAGAATCAAACTCGTCAGTTGCTTCTACTTTGCTTCAGGGTGCTAGTTTTCGTCATGTGGAAACAGACATGTTGTAGAGTATAATGAATGGCCTGGGATGCAGTAATGCCACATGTCCATTTAGAGAAGCACAGACACTTAAGCAGTTTGGTGGAAAGGGATGAAACCCCTCTCTCTGACCATCTGCCAGAGGGCTTTCCTCCACCCTCTGCAGTCTGGACAAAAACAGGGCCAGACTGTGGCGACCTGATGTTGAAATTGAAACATAGCTGCCTTCCAACTGTGAAGTACAACACTCCCTGGTTATTGATTGTCAGAGCTGAAGCAATAGGAAGGCTGTTCATCTTAAATTCTGTCACTGCTGATATTTGCAAGTCTGACAACTTGCCCAAATCCCAAATGTCACACACAAACACACACACACACACACACACACACACACACACATGCAAAAAGATACAATTATAAATACACATTTAACCCTGTACATAAATATACATGGACATTTCACATGTGTCACTTGGCAAATTGGCAAATACAACAGAGTGTGTAGTGTCAAAGGTGGTGTTGTTCGAGTGATTATGATTAATAGCAAAACTGTCACTGTATAGCAGCTAAGGCTGAGTGCTTGCATATAAGATTATGTTCAACTCTACGAAGCTATGTCACACGGATGGTGAATTTGTGAGGCAGGACATGCATACAAGTAGCATGTTATATCCATTTAACATGCCAGGCCCTAATGCTACACAAATGTTTGTGGGATTATACATTATAAAAATCATGGGTGGAGAACAAGCATAAATAACTCGTTTGTCATGGGAAAAAGGCACATAAATCAACTTGTTGTGACACTGTGGCTTGTCTTAAATTATAAACCTCATGCTCATATCAAGTGAGCTAGAGATCTGCCTCCTGACCTGCAGCCATGTAAGCTGTAGTTAAGTGGACAAAGCCAGCATTACCTCTCAGCCAGGCTACAGGTTGGCCAGGCTGCCTAGCATTCAGACTGAGGAGAGTGGGATCCAACTGAGGCCCAAAGCTGTAATTACACACAGACAGATGGCCTTGCTCAATCCCTCCTTCATTCAGACCTACTACCTGCAGCGTACTGAGCTCTCAGCATCCTTAAAGCATTGTTTCACATAGATTAAAGTAAATGGTAAGGGGCTGTCACACAAGCCTCATCCTGTGCACAAAGGTATCCAAATTCACTAACAGAAAAAAGCCCTAAACCATAAGGTTTGAACATTTCATTAAATCTCTTGTTGGTGGGTACAGACTCCTATTGGCCTATAAAATGAAAACCATCCCTTTAAGCTTACTGCATCCACTCAAGTAAAGGAAAGCAGCAGTAAGGGGAAAAAAAAACTATATAGTGTGTAGGGTAGCAGGCCAAGAGGCTTTCCGTGGTCTCCCATGAGGTAAAGATGGAGTGGGACAGATATTTGCTGTGCAAGCCATGTCCTTTGTTCTCTCTTTGAAATCATGCCGGTGATTTATGAGGACGGAATGTTTTGCTGTTTTTTTCAGTGGCCCAGTGTAGACAGAGGCAGAAATATTCCTCAGTTTAGGATGTGCCAGGCAAAAAAAAAAGATAAAGATGAGCCACAAAAAGGGAGAGAATTTATATAACTTTTAAATAAAGCCTGCAAAGCATTTAAGGCCACCACATAAATGATTCAGGGGCCCTGCGGTTTTGGAACAAACAGCAGACAGTTGATATTTACTGTTCTGAGACCCCACTAAGCTAGTTTCAATTTGTGGTATTTGTGAAACTGTTTTATAGAGATAGGACAGCTCCCAGCTTTAAAATGTAATGATTTGTCAAATCACAGTTATATATTTGCCGTTGAGTGATCTGGTGACCAGATTCTAGATCCAGACACTTCTTTTTAATCAAAAGCTGCAAAATGAAATTGTGCGCAGTGAACTGTAAACTACATCCAGATGAATGTATCACAGAAGGAAATAAATTATGTTCCCCCCTCCTTTCCTGTCATATGTGTTTGCTATAAACCTGTCAACCAGCAGAAGCAATTACTGAATTGTTTGAGCTGACTACATGGTAACGGTTGACTGCCCAGAGTCATAGTTCATGTCAACATCTGATCTATCAAAGCTGTTATCCTGCATAATGTTACAGAGGTCACTGCAGCAATGCCTTGCTGTGTCTAATGTCCATTAGACCCTACATTGTGCCTCTATGGTGGTCACTTAATGTTCAACGAGTATAGCGTTCTCCTCAGTGCCTCAGTGGCCAACTCTCATTCCCCATTGTGGCTGTAGACTTGTTTTCCTCTGTTTAATGGCATAAAGAGGAGCAGGCTCCCTGTGCCCACTGAGACATGGAGTTGTAATTACACTCTGCCAGATTGGTTAGGGAGAAAGGGCATGGCCAGAGTGTACCCATAGGACACACAAAAACACATATTTAGGTGCATTTCATATATATATATATAGTTCATGGGGACACAACACAGCAACAGTGCATCCACATGCAGGTCACACAATGTTACCTTTCTTACAACAGATACAAGCACCTCCCTGGACAAATGTTGCTGATGATTTATTAAAGCGATGAGAGGAGTAAAGGAGAATCACCAGGCACCAGTAATGGAGAGAGGGAAGCCATAGGGAGAAGTGGGGCAGAGATTTGGACATCTTGTCACACCGATACTTGATGAGCTAAGCGTGGATCCCACCGCTAAATGCTGCTTTCAAAAAATAGACTACAAAATGAGTCTCTACGTTTTAAATGTAATTAATGCAAATATAACTTGCACCGTATTCACCTTTTTGTCAGATAAAGAACGGAGGCTAGATGTACACATAAACTGTGATTTATAAAGAAGAATGTGTGGGAAGAATATGCAGAATTCATTGTCTTTTCACATGTTTTAACCTCCTGGGACCTGGCATCCACATATGTGCACATTTTGGGTTATTTAGACCAAAATACTTAATTTTGCTCTACAAGGGCCTGATATCCACTTACAAGGATATTATACTATTATACTGCTACCGTTCTATCGGAATTTTATATGAATATCCTCATATGTGGCTCTCATTTAGTAACCTCAAACATTTAGTAAAAAATTAAGCAAATACAAGTAATCTGCAATAAGTTACAGGTAGTAAGAAAATAAACTACTAACTCTTTTACACTACGTCCACACATACACAGGTATTTTTGAAAACGCAGCTGTTTCGTCCACACCTAAATGGCGTTTCGAATCACCGAAAACTGAGATTTTTTAAAACTCCTTTTTTGCGTTTAAGTGTGGACGAAGAATACAGAGTTCGTCTGGCAATGTCAAAGGTATGTGCCTTTTTTCACATCACGCTGTGCGCCACGTTATTGTTTACATGAGATGAATTGTAAATAGAGACAAAATACTGTTAATACTATCTTCAGGTTTTACATGCTTATATGTACACATGCAGTTACTGTCCCTCCATTTAGAAAGGCAGAGGCGTCACGATGTGATTATTTTACGTGTAGTTGTTTTTTTCCTGTGTAATAATATTCAACATTGCTATCAATGCATTTTTCAAAAAATGCCTCTCTGTGCAAAATGGGTTTAAAAACATAAACAGCTGTAGGATACTGTTTGTCCGTGATTTAGACAGGGAAGAAATTAGGGCAGGATCAACCTGATATTATGTATAAAAAGCTAACATTTCCAAAATGTCAGGAGTAGTTAGTCATTACAAGACCCCCCCCCCCCCTCCCCCCTTCAAAGGCCCCACACTTTGGGAAGCTCTGCATTAATGGTTTGGAGGAAGTAATTACTGAAGTTAATTTAGAAAGATCTATTAGAGGAAAAAGACTCCAAATAAATATCAGTGGTACTGAAAGTAGCTGTACATAATGTTACGTCTGTGAGATGATTTTGAGTAATTTTTTCTCTAATGGCTAAAATTCTATTTGTGGATAAATGCACATGGCTTGCAATGCTGTGAGCGGCTGGGTGTTTTACAAGTTGTTGGAATGATGAACACTCATGTCATTGGTTCAGTCAGTGGAAACGCTGGCGAGGCGACAATGCAGGTGGAGCTAGCCGCTAAGCATCGGGAGCAGGCTCCGGTACTTCAACAATATTTACCAAGTTCTGGACAAAAGCACTAAAATGTGGCTAAAATGTGTCTTTCAGTCTTGAGAATTTCATGTAGCTATTTCTGGTCATTAAGGGGGGCAGATCTTGACCCATGTGCCTGAAGGCCTGCAATCGTTCATGGTATGAAAATATATAGATGAATTTATTAAATAAATATTTATTATTAAATATACTAATAGCTGCTATTGTTTTTCCCTCTACATACAAATTCCAAGCTCTTAGGGGTTTCCCTGATTAAAGATCTAATATCTGAATATGATGGGCATCAAGTATTTCTCAGAATTCCTTATAGGTTTGCAACAAACAGTGAGCTCAGAACTAATGACAAAATACATCCAAATATTATTTACCCTGGGGGCTACATAATGTTTGGACCATTAAGATCAAAATAGCTAAATTTATTCACAGACATGCCTTCAGTAACATATTGAGCTTAGTTTGCATTCATACAAACTAGACTGATAAATATTTAAATAAGCATTTCCCCTGGGAGGACTCATTTGCTTTCCTTTTCTGTTTAACTATACTTTATATATACTCATATTTTTATTTTGTGCTGTAGTGCAGTATTGCCTTTAATTTATGTTTTATAGATCATGGTGAAGTTGTATTTCTAGCTATATAAAGTCATTTTAGAAAGTTTGTATCATGAATTAACTCTTTTAGTATACAGTTTGCCAAAAGGTTAGAATCACTTCATTTTAGATCTTCTGTCTGATTTAAAATCAAAATCCATGCTGTGAGTGAACAATCCTTCCCTAAAGGGGAGCTGTATCAATCTCCCCCTGAAGAACAAACTGGGGAAGATTGCTTTGAAGGACACACACAAGTCCAGGTTGGATTCTTCATGCCTGCCAGGCTGTCACTCATATATAACAGCTGGTAGCATTACATTATCCCACAGATGGACCTGTTTCTGTGAACTGGAAAATGTATCCTCCTCTTGCTGATCTTTACTGCTGTTTTACCCACCTGTCACCTGCTCAATTAGTCGAGCCTGGAATACATTTAGCCTGTATTTTCGCTGATTTAATCCAACAAGAAAGTCATGATCTTGCCATAAATTATATCTAACACTTTCTCACGGAGCATCAGTTCGTGTTTTGCAGCAAGCTGCAGATCATCCAAAATTCCCTGGAGGGGCTGGCAGTATGTAAAAGAGTGGTCAAAGTTGTGCATGTGTATTTTACATTTTGATAGCTCCGCTGTAGGATGAGTGAGGTTAGTGTTTCATATAAGGGAAAGCAGCAGTGTTTTCCCTCCCTGACACATTTTACCCCTCTAGTTTTTCCTCTTTCCTCTTCTTTGTGTTTCTTTGGTTACATGGAGAGAAAATAATCTGGCATGACTGGAATAGTTTCAATGATGGAAGTCTTCTGTAAAAAATGTAGACATAGCTTCAGGTGAGGTGGAGAATGGGATGATTTGCACTTTATTTTAGAAGATAATGATGAAATTTCCTGCAACATTTCAGACACACTTTTAAAACACAAAACTTTGTGATATCAAACTATTAGCTCCAGTATATTAAAAGGCATCTTATAGTTGTTTTTAGGGAATATGATCAATTTTAGTTTGTAAAAACTACATTCTCAGCTTCTCACAGTGTTTAATTTACTAGCAATATTTAGCTTGCTAAAAATAGTATCCATAAAGAATGCTACAAGACATAAAAATCATAAACGCATCATTATTAATGAGTAATGAACTCCCAGTGGGGAAGTATATGTTATTTTTCAAACACAAAGTGTCACCAAGCACATGTGAAAGAATTTTATTGATCCTCTAAATGTATAATAGAAATGCTCTAGCTCTAAAAATAACCTCTGAATATTCCCATTTCCTGACATTCTTCACTCTTTATCTTTATTTCTCTATCCTTTGTATGTCCCTTGATACCTCTTACATATTTCTTTCTTTGGCCATTCCCGTATAACTGAACTACAGATTTCAAGAAAAGTGTGACACTGACAAATGGACTTACTTTGTGGAGCCCTCTTATGTTCTGGTTCCAGGCGATTAGATGCACTGTGTGGACCGGCTTAGTCAAGATTAATCAGAGGTAGTTTTTCAAAAGCATAATTGAATGACATTTTGAATGACAGTTATAGAGTATGTAGCTTCTTTTACGTCTTTCCCATGTTATATAAGACAGAAATACAGATAGCCCACAGATAATAGGATAAATATGGCTTTATGGGTTTGCCAAGTGACATGCTTTAGCGAGATGATTTCCTCTAGATGTGCGATTCTTCTTGTGGGTGTCAAGTAAGTAGAGCATAACAGATCTGAAAACACTCATGTCACGCACCATGAAATACAAAGTAAAGTCTTCATGCTGTGTGGGAGGATTTGAAGGTGTTTTTAAAGAAAAATGATGAGAAGGTTGTATATCTTTAATCACGTGTCAGCTTTGTAACTCTGCCGTGTGCAAACGTCAATCTGAAGTCTGTATAGTAGGTAGGGAGAATGTGAAGAAGGCCTTGAAACGTTCAATTGGCAGCAAAGTGTAGCTCTCACCTTGAAACCCCTCACCATGAAAATCATACTTTTAGGTCTCCCATTTGTTTAAACTAGAACCCCTGCCTCATGGCTGTATGCCTTTGCATGGTTCCAATTACATCCATTCCTGTCCAGATCCATTTTTATGTATTAAACAGTTAAAGGGAATTTAGTAAAAGGTATTAATGTAAAATGGAACTTCAGTATTACAAGTCTGACTGATATCAGTGCTGCCATAAATGTGCTTCATGACTCCTTGAAATGGGGACAGTACATGCTGATGTTATTGTCACTGGATGCTGACCTCTGATATTTTGGTATTGGCATCATAACTTCATGACTTCAATATTATTATAAAAAATTGTGTGAAATTGACCTTAATTGGTATATGAATTGTTAAATGAATTTTGGAGTTGATTTTTAACCACCAAGTTCTAATCAGCTAATATCAGAACTTTTGCCATTTGTGCCAAATTTGAAGAAGTTCCTTCAGTAAATATCACATTCATTAGAGCTGGACTTTTAAAACATAATGCTTCCAGCTGTGCCTGCACCTATGAGGAGGAGTTAAAAATATACCAAATCTTCAGAAAAGATCTGCTTCCACTGTAGCAGTTTAGTAGGAGTTGTTTCTCCCTCATTGGTGACGGTGTCTTAGTACACAGTTGAGGACTGTGCCTTTAAACAGCATGATAGCGCTGCAACTGTTAAATTAATGAATATACCTAGTTCTCTGCCAAAACACACATGACAAGCTGGACAAGGAAAAGACTGAATGTAGCCACTGCGTCAGTATTTAGTCCTCAAGTAACCAAGCTGTTTATAGAATAAAATGACAGAGACGGTTAGTTTATTGCCTCACTTACACAGAAATGGTTATTTTTAAATGGTCTATTTGTGTTTATCACTATATTACTTTTTCTTTTATCCGTGACAGATATGGTGACATATTCTGATGTAACGAATTATGATTTCTAAACTTTTTTATGCAAAAAGAATCTTTATGCCACACACTTGGCTGTTTTAGAAAGGATGTATTTAGTTGGCAGTTGAGTTGCATTGTGGATACTGTAGGCATCATGTTATGAGTTTTATAAAAACGTGTGTTACGGATATATCTCAATATCTCAGAGCCAGCTCCATTAAGTTTGTTCCTTTTTTGACTGCGAAATAAAATGCATGCAGAAGCCCTTTAAGGGGTAATGTACTTTCCATGGTGGTTACGATGGATAAAAGGGAAGCTTACTGGACAATTTCCAAAAGGACCCGGATGTTTTAACACATTTGCACATACTTTATGCACATAGAAGAAAAGTAGACTTTTGTACAATATCTCACTAAATATATTTACATGACATACAATTCGCCATCAGTGCAATACATAGGAATGTTGCATATTTACCAAATGTTAGACTCTTTCCTTTATGAAGAAAAATAATTCCAGTGACAGAAGCTGATAAAACTAATGTGTAAAGTAACATGTGCAACTTTCGTATCGGTTAACAGCTTCACATGAAATAAAAAAAATAAAATCTTAGTACCACCCTATCAACAATCAAATATTAAGCATTGAAAAAGTAAAGATCACATGTACATATATATCTTCATACATGTAATGGATTGCTTTTGTACAAATACTTTATATAACTTTGGCAGTTTATCAGGAACAAAGTTATCGGAAAAATATGAAACAATAATATCAAACTGTCAGCAATGTCATGTAAGCTTGCCTTCCAAAGCTCATGTTCACAGTGGTCATTCAGAAAGGTTGGAAGCCGATGGCAGAAAAACCAAGAACAAAAAGCCAAAGAAAAAGAAAACATTTCCATCCTTTCTGCTAGGACTGTTAGCACTGGAGGCTGTCGTCATTGTTGTCATGGTTATAAAATTACAAACACCTATGAAGGTTTAGATAGCAGTCATCGCCATTTAAAAAAACATGGTCTATTTTCAGGTCGACTTAAAATACAAACAGTTTGAAGGCAAGGGGACAGGACCCTGCTCAGCGGTCACTGTGGAATCATGGGAGAGACATGACCGAGAAGAGGACATGCACATCAGTGCTGTGTGGAAGCACGTGAGGCCAAAAAACGAGGGTGCAAAATGAACGAATTTGCAACAATCGAAACGCCACATGGTCAGAAAATGACTTACACCGGACAAAATAATCGAGCAAATTTCAAACATACTAAGTTCACCATAATTCATATACGTTGATTTTGTTCTTTTTTTTCCACTGGTTTGGCACTTTATTGGAACAAATCTCTGTTCAAAAAGACTAATGTTGTACAAAAGATATCATGTCTCATTAACATAACTCGTAGAATATAGTACTTAATAGTAAGCATACGGTAAGTAAACACTTGTACATACTGTAGTTTTAAAATGAACATTCCAACAGATGTTTTACGCACATGCACAAAAACAAACAAACAAACACAACTTTCTCTCTCTCGCTCTCTCTCTCTCTCTTTGCTGCCTCGCCACATTTGGGCCTCCTCCATTTCTCTTTGGACAATCTTATTCTCCTTCTGAGTGATCCTCTATCCCGAAAGAACAACTGTTGCTACTGCTCTTTCTCATCTTCCATCTTTCCCTCGCTATCGTTTACCTAAGACAACACAACTCATTTAATACTGTGGGGTTTTTTTTGTTTTTTTTTTGCTCCACGTTATGACACTTCCTCCGCCGAGCGCGTGTCTGTCTTGAGACGCACAAACTCTTTGGCCACCTCGTCGTTGGTCCTTTGAGAGAGTATCCTCATGATGGTGATACCCGTTTCGTCCATGGAGATGCTCTTCACCAGCGGGTAGCAGGCGGCGCAGCTGCCCTTGTCTGCCAGCTCTTTGAGAGGGATGACGGTCATGCCAATGATGCGGTCCTCACGGGCAAAGCAGTAGTCCTTCACTGAGACATGGAGCTCATAGACCTCTGGACCGTGTTCGTTACTCAGAACACTGAGAAAAATGACAAGGATGAGGTTGGGGTGTGACTTAGAAAAAAATTAGACATGAACAGAATTAAAAAGTAGTCCTAAATCCTACTTTTAAAACAACCATCATGGGTAATGAAAATTTACATCACAGGCAGTGAGAGGGTGTCTGAGTGTCACTTAAAAGTACATGAAACTAACCTGAATGCACTTTTTTCCTATTATCATATAAGCTTAATAAGTGTTCCTGTCAGGAACTGTACAAGAATGTGAACGAACTGCTGACATTTGGCTTTGTTTACAGCTGAATATAGCCTGCCAGTAAACAAGTCTGGCATGGTGACATTTCCACAGTGAAAAGCCTCCTTACTGTATGTGTGGCAATCATGAGAAACCCAATCATGTTTTGTGAGGGAAATTAATGTATCTATTCAAAAGAGCAATTATTCTGAGCTTTTTTTTTTTTAGGCTTTTTTCTAATAATCCACAGAAAACTGTGGCTTCTTGAAATTCAAATGACAATGCTTGGGGTGAATATATATGCAGACTGCACTGTGCTTCCATTCATCACGATGTGTGCTGCTAACGCTAAGATCACTCCAGATGACTTGGCTGAGTGGGCCTGACTCTGAGAAATACAATGCTTAAAATTGTCACGCTAAAACAGTTGCTTGATTTGCTTTTATTACAAAAATAATGCTGCTTAATAATGTACATTCTAAGGTTAGAAAGGTGTTACAGGTACTATTAAGCATATAGATTGCTGCTGCTTTCTTTGTAGTGTGCAGCAATCTCAGTTGTTAAAAATGAAGGTAATGTGCCAAAAACTGCAGTTTGTTGAATAGCCACCTGAGACCTGAAGTGCCCAACTTTAAAACAGAAATAAACACGTAGAATCTTGAACTTGGTTTTTTTTTTTTGTTTTTTTTTGGTGTCTCTTCAGCTTATTTCCCCTACATGGGACATTTTTATTATTATAGATGACTGATGGTGTGGACTGAACTGGGATAGGACTGTCATTCTGGCGTTCAGTTTAAAAAGGAAACACCTGATAAATAATATGGCTCACTGTGTAGTTCATTTTACTGATAGACTGTGCAACAAAAATAACATTTTTCATTATGTAAATTTTGGACAAATTATTAGCATTCGTCACTGTGTGATGCAGAAATATAATATATAAAAGATATAGCCACTGTGATGGACATGACTAACACATAGTGTATCTGACAGAGAAACTAAGGGACACTGGCTGCTCATTGCTGCTCAAGTTGTAAATTGTAAGTTATTAGTCATCCATTATCTTTTCTGAATCTTAGTTTGACCATGATTTATCAAAAGGGGTTCATGTTCTTTTCAGTATGATTGGAAACTAGCAATCATGGACATGAAGTCTTCCCAAAAGTGTTGACTGAGGTCCCTGAGCAAGGGAGCCAAGGGCTAAGTTCCCTTACACCTCTGTATAACAAGAATCTTTGTGCAAACAGAGGAGTTATCCCCTGCTGGCCATTAAAAATAATGCAGGTTTCAGGGGCTTCAGCACTGGCTTCACTTTACAGACCTCAAAGCTCCAGCTATCTTTTATATTGTATATAGATGCACCCTAGTTATCTAGGCCAGTTAACATTTGCTGTTTGATAACTTAATACTGAGACCTGTTGTCCAAACATAACTCTGCCAAAAATATCTTTTGAAAGAGTAGACCACAAAACAATAGGTGACATTACAGTTCCAGGATGCATCCATATTTTATTTACACTTTGTGTTTGTAGTTTGCAGATAGCACACTGATTTCTGATTTGAAGCAAATATATGAAGTATATTATTATTAATGAGAGTAATAGAATGACACTAAATTAAAGAATATTACAATATAAAGAAGTGAATGAAATTGCTCACAATTTTATTCACTTCTTTAACTGACGAGGAGGACACAGATACTTACTACTGGAATGTTTCATTGTACTTTGGTGACCAATTGTTATTCTTGGTCTTGGTGCTGAATTTGCGTTTCTTGTCAGCCAGATGTGGACCCACAGCATTGACTTCTACAAATGGCCGGAACATGGCGTTGGTTTGCCAGATGAGGTTGTTCACTCCGACCACTGAGAAACGCAGAGGAAATAATAATCTCATTCATTACGACATGGACACAGGTACAAGAAAGGAAAGTCCACTAATTCTGCCAAAAAAGATTGCGTATTCCAAGCTCAGTTTCTATTTTTGGACCTGTATTTATCTTGTTCCCACAGATAAACAGCTAAATGTAGAAAATGTCACGTTAAACTGAGATACTGTCGGAGCAAGCATAACAGAGCCTGATAACAGAAACATTTCCAGCTATCTGCAGCATTAATGGTAAACATCTCTGCGTGTTAGTGCCTATGAATCAGCCTGCAAAGATTTCTTTTCATACTCACTCTTCTGCACTGAAATTCAAATAACGAGTAAATCCACAGTGAAGAAGACCAGAGACATTGACTGACATGCAGCGTCAGTAAACCATAATGATGTGGCAGCATGCTGGATTTTCTGTGTGAGCTGCCAAATTTAAATTCAGGAAATGCAGAAAAAATTTAATCAAAAGCTAAACTGTGACTCATGTAATGATGGCTTTTCCTGTTTATGAAAACATTGTTGCTTTGCTCTCATGTTTTTAGTTTCTCTAATGCCTATGGTGCTTTTGAGAGGAGGCAGGTTTAGAGACACTGTAAGGAAATAAGGAGGCTCACAGTGAATTAAAAGAAATAAATCTCTGGAGAAATTCTGTAATGATAAAGCAAAGAACTAATAAACAGCCAACCTTTGAGCCAGCTGTACATGCATAGCTGAACTTGACTTGTCTTACCTGTGTAGTAGCAGACCTATGTATTTTCCAGTTTATAGTTATTACAGTATTCAAGTATCAATCTTTTTTTTTTCAGCTATCCCCTAATTACAGTGACTTTGTACTGTGCTCTAGCAGGATGTAATTTTGAAGTACAATAGAAGTATAACTTGCAGGGATAACAATGCAGTTTTAGGACCCCGTTTTGGTAAAAGGCTTTTCAGGTGCATTGTTTTTTTAAAAAAAGATCATACTGGCAAATGCAGACGATTTGAAAGAATGAAACTATTAAAGATTAAATTTGGACGATCAAATAACAACTGAATTAGTTTTAAAAAAGTTATTTTTTGCAATTGTCTTGTGCTTAAGTTTGATTACGTAATAAAATTTCCTTTGTTTTTATCAATGTCTTTTAGTATGTAATGCTCTACTACTACCAGAAGGTGGTGATAATGTATCTATAAGCTGTTTGCCAGCAACCATGAAACAACACAACATAGAAGAAGAATGTTACTAACACTTAAACAGGAGACACACATAAAGGCCAAAACTATTGCCCCATGTGAAATTGCATGGAACTGCTTAAAAAGTTAATGGAAAAGGTCACGTGCAAAGTCTGGTTGACTCCAAATATGCACGGTCATTTGAAAGCTTAGAAGAATGATTGAATAATACCTATAGTACCTAGTGGAATCTACAACAACAGCTATTACAAATATGACAATACTGCATCAATCCCGACACTGTCATGCATAAAACACCTGATTTTCTATTTAATTACAATAAGAAACAACATATCAAAAGGTAATTTCCTTATTCTCTGATTTTGAAGGCGCTCCAAGAACATGCGGCTGTGCTGCTGATGGCCCCTGCAGCCCAGTTGCACAGATGAGGTAGATTTTTGTGAATATTTGCAGGTGTGAAGAGATTTGATTAGAAATAACAAAAAGCAGGTTTGAGTATAGGAAAAAGCTCACCCTTCACGCTGACTTTGTGCTCTCCAGTGCCAGGGTGAGAGATGAGATTCACTTGCATCGACACCTCCCCCACTGATCCGTTGGATGACTGACCTGGACACACACCAAAACAGCAACAGGAGAATTGGAAAGAGGCGTAATGAAAATCAGAAAGAATGGAGGAGCAGCAGTGAGGAAGCAGGGAGAGAAATACAGAGATCAGCAACCCGAAATAAAAGAGATGGAGACCGAAAAAAGAGAGAAAGAGGGAGGATGCGAGGACAGATACAAAACTGTGAAGACAACTATCTGTGCACCTGGTGAATCCAAAGATTGATCCAAAAAGCTGCGTATAAACACATGAGCGTGTCAGAACTAAAAGAGAAAAAACAGACCTAAGGAAAACAGTAAGAGAGTAGACTTGTTTTCACTCTCATGGCAGCCCAGTAGCAAGCAAAGCCAGAGTTTCCTTTAGCTCCAGGCTAAACAAGAATAACAACAAGTAAATAAAAATAGAAAAATGAAATAATCTGTCTGGTTTGAAGGCCGTGAAAAAGGCACATGTTGTGAAGGAATCCACTAAATAAATAATGTTCTACATGCTGAAATCAACAACGTCTTAGCTCAAGTGAAAATTTAACTCCATGGAAACACACTATGAATGCTATGCAACAGAAAGGAAATAGATGAGGCAAAGGGAATGCATGAATATAAAGGAGGACTCTGCTCAGTTGCTGTGCAGCATCATTAACGTGTCACTCAGTCAGAGATGAACAATTAGAATGGATTGCTGACATGTTACATACTGTCTGATGTAGGGAGCCCTGCTCATTTCAGCTGCTTCTTGTTTAAGCCAGCCGGGAGCAAGTAGACATTGAACACTACTTAATGTAGAGGCATGTTGATCCAATAGCTAATCAATACATGCCAAACATGCAGCACCCGTTGTGGCTGGTAATGGGGAAACAAGCCTTGAGATTTATTGTAATGAAGCCCCAGGAAGCCGATGGAGAACTAAGAAACTGCAGCACAATGAAGTCCTGAATTTGTGAGAACACACAGCAATGCCACTGCATGGTCACTTTAGCTATCAGTGTAAAAACCATTAGACATTATGATATGTTGTGCATTTATGAAAAAAAAATATACCGGTGTACTCAACAGATACTAGAAAAGGAATTCTGAGAGACGTGGAAGCTCAAAGTGTGAAGAAGACAAATGGTACATGTTGAAGATAAATGAAAGCAGGGATAGATAAAAACCAAGGTGGCAGCGAGCAGGCCTTAGGATCAGATTAAGTGAGGAAAATGCAGATAAGAAAGGTGAGTTGTCTGCATTAATTGACGAAGACTTGCTCTTAAATTCCCAGATTTTTTTCCACTGTTTTCCACTGCTTAGCCTACACCGAGTGACGTTTCAACACACGAATACTACATAACCAAAAAACTGCAAAATATTCATGCGAGATTACTGTAAGCTAGACAACCTCAGCCCCCACTCAACAAAGAGACACATGTATGCTTCCGAGAACAGGCTTGGCAGGATTAAACTGGTACATGCCGTGGTCTAAATATGTCGTTCTCAGAGCACAGGGGTTGGTGATTAATGAAACTGTGTCCACTGTGCTACATCAAGCATCATCTCCACATTCTTTAATTTTTTTACCCCAACCAGCTCACTACTTCCACTTAAAGACAGAACATTAGGCCACCTCAGATAAAAAGCAAAAACACGGTGTGAAATTGCAGGTGGAGCTGGAATGGGATGAGAGATGTAGCGCGGGTGGAAGAAGAGAAACACATCGAGCAATCTGAAAATAGCACACAGCCAAACACTGTGCATCTATGCCCATCTGCCACTCAGGGAAAACGGCAATGCTGGTTGGCCTGCTGGCTGCCGAGCTTTTTCCTACAGGCTTTCAATTTCCTGCTGCCTGCTATGCAGTGTTCTACAAGGCTGAGCACACTGAGGGAACCGGGAGCTTAAAGCTTCAACGCCCTGCCGGGTTGAATTCCCTCTTGAGCATCTCTGGATACCTGAAGGTATTTCCGCCTTATTACAGAGAAGAAAATCCAAATAAAGACGGATGAGTCAACAACATATACAAGTGTGCCAGAGATGCCGGAAAGAAAGTGTGAGGCGACTGCACAAAAGAGAATTTATGGATTTACATAGCAAATACTGTATATCGTATTTATCCCGACAGTGTTTTTTTATGCATTGTTAATGAGAGATTGAAGGGAAAAGAGCATGAGAGCAATTAAGCCCTTAAGCATACAGGATGAAAAGTCCAAAGATACTGTTGCTGTTTGTTTGTTTTTAAAGTTATTTACAGTGAAAGAGGCACAGTGCTCCTACAGTGATGAGATAAATGCAATTACAGCAATGTTCACTGTGCATTTAAGCTGATAGGAAATAAAGTAAAAAAGAGGCATCTTCAGAACACATTTACAGCAATATATATGGGGTAAATACTGATGGGAAACACCATAATGTTAAGGTTAAATAAAGTATTACAACTCCGAAATGTTGCAGACAAATCAGGTATTAACTGTAAATTACAGCAACAAATATGTTATGAATAAACTGTTTTGCTACAAGTGTAATCAGTCGTCATAAAAATATGTTTATTCACTTCTGCCTAGGTGCTAAAATATAGCTTCACAATAGAATGACCAATCTGTCTTTTTTCACGCCTTTGCTGGCACTCTCACTGTGTTTTTATAGATGCTTTCTGTAAAAGTGAAGCTGTCCAAGCAAGGCAGAGAGAATACATAGTATAGCTCTTAAGACAAAGGTTTTCCAGCATTTGGATGCTGAAATAACTCCATTCCCTCCCAAACTGAAACCCAATTGAGCCTGACCATAGCTAGGTGCTTACCTTGAGAGGTTTGGGTGCATATATATTTCTTGATCAAGGCATCTGTAGGTTGAGTGTAAAGGCTGAGAGCATATTTGAGGGACTTCATATCAGGGCTCTTTTCGAGGAAAGTTTTCTTCAGGCCATTTCCTCCAGCATGGAAGTATTGCTATATGAAAAGAAAGAGGAGTTAACTTCCAGATGACTCCAAGAATGTTTTCCAGGAAGGGATCCTCTGTTGAGTTCATACACATCAGCAAGTTTCAGTTGGCAGAGAAATAACCTGAGATTATGTGGACAGTATGCATTTTCCAAGCAGGAGACCAGGCAAGAGACAGCAGTAATAGCCACTTTTCTGTCTAATTACCGTGCATTTAAATCTGAAACCCCTGCTTGGGTGGTTAATGCACATTTGCGCTGATAAGCATGATAGCTGAGTACACACAAAGCTTTGCATTCTTTTGAAATGCTGTCACCACTCCTACATATGGAAGATGGGAGACCATGGAGAGATCTTATTAAGAAACGATGGACTGTTTTTTTGTGCTTATCTGTTCAGCTAGCTTTCTTCTACAACACATGATCATTACACAGACAAAAGAGCTATTGTTAAGGGCGCTTGTGTTGTTTGCGGAGTTTCTGTTGTCATGATCCAAGTTAAAAAGTTGGTGCACCCTTATCTCATGTCAATAAATACACTGGACAGAAAATGCAGTAGACAGAGATAAGGTATACACAGCTGCAAAGTGACATCCGAACCACATTGTCTTTATCAGACAAAGCTTGACACCACAATGGAGAAAGTGCCGGTAAATATTTTCAGACTGGTGTCAGGTCAGTACTTGGCAGTGACTCGACACATGGGGAGGCGCTGTTGTCTGCCTCACCAATGATTTATTAGTCATAAAGTTTGACCGACATGTGCTTCTTGTGAATTATACATAATCTGGCGTGCAGAGGTTGAGTCATCAGTGGAGTTTTAAGAGAAAGAAAGAGAAACGGCACATATTCTATCCATAAAATGCCCAGGAAACACTAAATATACCTAAAATTCCCTGAGATTAACATCTATAGTTATTTAAAAAAAAACACACATCCAACTACAATTGAATTGGCTTAAACGAACAGTGGTGCAATAAGAGTTGTATCTATTCACAATTTCCCACCATGTAACACAGGAAGATGTTCAGAATGTCTGTATTTTATGCCTTGGAGATTTGTCTCATTTTAGGTCAGAACATTTGAAACAATTTATTCAAATAAAAAATATCACCTCCTCATTCTAATCATCGTCACAGCACTAAGACTCACAGAATAAGCTGTACTGATCTATAAGAGTGTCGCCTCATCCTGAAAAATGCCTGCAGTGTTACTGCTGGGCTGCAGTGCTGCATTCCCTCTGGAAAAAAGACCCAAACCAACCTGCATGCTCAAGATATCGCCCTGCCTCCAGTAAAATCACCGGCCACCTTTACAATATCCGTACTTTCTTTTTGTTACCTATTACTTTCCTCCAGTTCCTTATATTTTGCCTCATTTATTAGATTTCGTTTTTCTTCTTCATTTATTTTCTCTATCTTCGAGGCTTAGCAGGGGTTTGCATTTGGTAGTTAATGATGTGAGGCTGTAGTCTTCTGCTGATTAGTCTTTAGCACATTTACCTGAGCAAGTAAGTGATTACTAACAGTTTATTTTCTGGTAATACTAACATCTGATAACAAGACAAATAAAATGGCCTCCATAAAAAATCTTATTATCAGTTTTTTTCCTAATATCTATGTTTGCTGTTCAAAAACTGGGATCTATTCTGAAATGCACTTCAATAAATGCCTACATATTATCTTATTAACTATATCAAATATACATTTTATCGAGGAACTCTCAGACAACTTTCTCATACAATCAGACAAGGCCAGAGTTCAAAGAAAGGATAAATAATACATTACTGGGGCTCTGTTAAGTGTGCTACTTTGTCAGGTAAGGTCTGCTTAGGCCAGTGCATTATCCTGCCCATTAATTTTTACAGGTTTGAAGTTCAGCTTGGATGAAATATTATATTTAAATGTTTAAATAAAAAAGCATTTAAATAAATAAATATGTTGCACAGGATTTAACTTTTTAGTCCAAGAAGAAATTGTGTATTTTCAGGGTTTTTCTTGTCTTTACATAAGTTTGGCTTTAATAAAGTGTAGACTGTTCTCCACCGTAGTAACTAGTGAGTCATTGTAAGTTTCTGCATATTCTAACTGTAGTAACCTGCCCGGAGGAAATCCTTTGAAAAGTAGTTTTCAATAAGTGCATTATTGGAATACCACCTGCTTATGTGAAGCAAGACAAAGATTAGCTGAGTGCCACCATTAAAAAGTTCAGAATTCTTCATAATGTTGATGAGAACAAACATACAGTATAATACTGTATTTTAGAAAGCCTGAAAGAGGTTTTTAGAGTGTCTCTCCTGTCAGCATATGTCTGCCTTACATTCCTGCAGTGAAAAATCAGCTTATATAGCCTGACGTTGGAGTTCTATATATTTATAGTTACTGATGAATGGCACATTTTTTTTTTATTTTAGTGTATCTATTTTTGATGGGTTTTGGGGTTGTTCTGTTTTTTAGACTGTATGATTCAGGTAACCATTTAAACAGAATTTCTAAATTTCTACCAACTCTGTGTTAATCGACTGCTCTCATTGGAATACTGATGAAAGAATTTCGGTGACATGATTGATTTAAACCTCCAGGTAGTTTCCTTGGTGACAGCAAAATCAATTAGTTTTTTTTCTACACCTTATGGAGTCGTGTTTCCATAGTGGCACCTTGCCATAACTCTCCTCTTGTGCCCGAAGAACTTGGACTTGGTATCATTTTGTATCCTTTTACAAAAACTGTCAAATAGCAGAAAAGTAAAATGCTGCTGTTTTTTCTTCTTTTTCTATGGGCTTGGGAAGTGTCAGAGGTATTTTTAAGATGCAATTTATTTTTAGTTTTAAGTTGTGCACCATACTCTTGTAGTTTCACTTCATCAATATTAACATTAACAAGCAAACAAGAAATACTAACAAGCTCCTGGTTGAACCAAAGAGCATCGCTTTGGAGCAAATACTACAACTCGTGACCAGAATTTCAGTTTTTTTTAAACTGCTAAATAATTTTTTTAATGTTATTTATTATTTTATTAAGTCCCACCCTATTACACTACCACCACCATATTTTACTGTTGGTATTATGGTCCTTTTTTGAAATGCTGTGTTAATTCAGATTTTGTCTCGTCAACCCACAGAATGTGACTTTGACAGTGACTTTGTTTCTCTTGTGTTTAGATGAGGGGTAGGCAACTCCAGGCCTCGGTTGCCGGTGCCCTGCAGGTTTTGGATCTCACCCTGGGTCAACACACCTGAATCAAATGATTAGTTCATTACCAGGCCTCTGGAGAACTTCAAGACATGTTGAAGAGGTCATTTAGCAATTTGAATCAGCTGTGTTGAATCAAGGACACATCTAAAACCTGCAGGAGTTGCCTACCCCTGCTTTAGATTGTAGGATGATGTTAGGAGAAAACCTCAGGAAGCAAAGAATCACGGGCCCAGAGTTAATTCATGTACATGGGCGATGCCTGAGCACGATCCGTCAACTACAGAGTCGTGCAGGCATGCGCGCCGGGCATCTGCTCACACTTTATTATATACTGTCTTACTCATGGGTGGAGTACAAGTTAAGGAAAAAACAACTTCTTATCTGGTGATTGCATACGAGGCTGCACAGGATGCAGCCTTGCAAGACAAAGAGGAACAAGTTGATTAACGATCTTGTAATAACTTGAAACAATACATGTGGGTGTTGTCTAAACTTGAGCAACTTCCTCATGTGGTCACTTTGTTCCAGTTAAAGAATTGCTGACACGCTATGTACAGGCATTACTGCGAAATTCAAATAAAGCTAAACATTAGCAATTATCACAGTTGAATAAAGGTAATAAGGTAATACAATTCAAAATCTTTTAACAGATGATGTGTTGCTTTTTGAGACCTCTCAGTCTTCTTCACTTTGTCACTCAGGTTCTAAGTAATTTCGTAATTCAACAGGTCTGCCAATAATCAGGCCTGACTGTGTTTAGTAAAACTGAACCAAACTTTCCAAAAAAAGTGGTTAATCACAGTTAATTCATGATTTAACAAGACAGCCAATTAATTTTTTACACAGAACCAGATAGGTTTGGATATCCTTTTTCCCTTAATCAATAAAATTATCATTTAAAAACTGCAATCTGTATTTACGTGGGTTATCTTTGTCTAATATAAACAAATTGTTTGATGATCTGAAACATGCAAGTATGACAAATATGCAAAACACTAGGAAATCAGAAAGAGGGCAAACACTTTTTCACACCACTGTAGCAACTCAGCCATAGAAAACCCTGCCATGAATCACCTGGTGCACAACTTTTGTACTGATGCTAATGCTAGAAGAGATTTGGAACGCTGCAGTTATTGAGTCAGCAGAGTGCTGGAAACTTTTACGTACTAACCTCAGCACTTAGCAACCCGCTCTCTTTATGTGGTCTTTTACTTTGTGGCTGAGTTACTCTGATTCCTAAATGCTTCCACTTTACAATAACACGACTTTCAGTTGATGGTGAAATATCGAGGAGAGAATAAATTTCACGAACCTACTTGTTGTTGCAGTGGTATCCTGTTACAGTACTACACTTGAGTTCAGTGAGCTCTGTAGAATGACCCTTTCTTTTCTGCCCTTTATGTTTGTAAAGACTGCATGGCTAGCTGTCTGAGTTCATACACCTACAGCAATTCGAATTACTTTTTCATTCATGTAATTTACATTTACATTTTGACCATATTTAATATCATTATATATGATGTGGAAAAAATAAAACATAATCGGTAATCTTTAGTAAATCCATTTACAGTGTAAACATAGGTGCAAGTAGAGACTATAGCTCTTAAGACTAAAATGTCCAAAGCATGTCACGAGTAACAGAATTTCACACTCCTAGAATATGCATTTGCATATATCTGTTATGCTATGCACACCTGCTTTTCATTTTAAAGGTCAAGTTTAGCCAGTACTGCCAACTGTATAATAAACAAACAAAAAAAACCTCACCTTGATGGTGGGAAGCACAAGGTCCATGGCTGCGCACTGGCGTGGTGTCAGACTTCTGGCTTCTTCTCGGATGACATGCTCCTAGAGAGAGAGAGTAAAACACTGCAGTAAGCAAATACCATCACAAGTCACATTTGTTAACTTTGAATTTTAAGACGTATCTCCAGCAAAATGGTTATGACCTTAAGTGAGCCATAGTGCTCGTGATATATAGCATTTACTGCTTACAAACCAGAACCAGTGCAAGTCAATTAAACTGTGTGTGATAAATTTAAACCTCGCTGTCTCACACCAACACACAAAAAAATCTATTTTAATCATGAAAAATGTTTTTGTCAATTCTAATTGGAGCTTTCCTGACCCGTAAATTGATTGCTGTAAATAACGTTTGGCACTGCCTTATTTCACAGGTGTGTACAGCTCGTGTGTACAGAAGCACACAAAACTCTGAATTTCTGCAAAAGCTTCATATTGGATGAGATTTAACTATTTAATCCACATAATCACACTGTCAGGTGCATGCCGATGGTGGTTTACTTTGAAAATGCACATCCCAATCTTGAGATGAAAGATGTGTGTATTCAGCTGCAATCATCATATGGTACAGATTTAATCAACCAAACGTCTTTAAACAGAGCTACTGTGAGAGGAAATAGTTTATTCTGCATCAGTGCTAAGATGTTCTTTGGTTTTGATGCCAAAATTGCACTGGGTCACCCCCATTTGCATTGTGTCTGTTCCAGCACTGTCTCCATCCAGAGAAAGCAAAGCCATGGTGTGCCCCAAAAACACTGGAGGTTGCATGTAGGAAGATATGTTCTGATGGAGAAACTGTGTATGTTTAGATAGACTTTTTTGCCATTTATTATTATATTATATTACTGTAACAATGTATTTATTCACTCTCGCAATTGAGTATTTCAAATAGAAATGGCTATCTTCCTGCAAGATCCATGTAGTAAGCTGGGAACACACTACAAGCTGTTTGTTGTCAAATATTTGCTGAAAAAGATAAGTGCTGTGTAGAGCTGAGCACGGGATTTACAGAGGTCATAGGACATAGACATCAAAGTGGTCCTGCACACTGCATTACATTTTTCAAGCAAACTGTCAATCAGCCAAAGTGTTCTTCAACTGTTCCAGCGAATCTGAAAACATTACATAGATCAAAAGTCATATCACTGCAATAGCAATTAGTCAGGGATTTACTTCGGATGTTAGATTGTGTAGGAAGAGTTAGACACATGCTTTAATATATTAACAGGAGAGAACAGAGCTAAGAATAAAAAAATGACATCAGAAAATGAAGCCTACATTTTATGACAAAAGTAAAAGAGCTGGAGATTATCAGTCATAATCACGAATAACAAGAGGATGATGAAGCACTTTAATACTTTGGGAGAAAGACAGAAAAACGCCCATCTGTGTACAGATGATCAGTACCCAGATGTTGCCTCAAAGGACATCTGACGGAATCCCACACACAACACAAACATGAATTCGCTTAAAATTCAGCAGGGAAACACACATTACATTTGCAACTTCTGTGTGACTCAGAGCTAAAATACCTCTCAGAGGTATTGTCACACCCTAGTTGTTTGTGAAACCACAGCACAGCCACTGATCTATCCAAATGCTTCACTAAATGGAGCTCGTGGGATTAGACATCCTCCAGTCACATCAGCAATTAGACACCTGCCCAGTTATGTAGCTCTGAGCTGTATTTTATGATGCCAAAGAAGAATTATCTTACAAGGTTTTGTTCTTTTTCTATTTCTGGACGCTTGCATGTATAAAATGTTGATCATGTTCAGCTGTGTGGTGAGATTATTTCTTTTGATTTGTGTAATATATATTACATAAGCCATGACCACAAACATTTTTTGCAAATATAAGAACAATCCATCTTTAATTTAAGTCCCTTTTGGAATTAGACAATATAGGATTCAGACCAAACAGTAGTGTGATATTTATAAGCTCATTCATAAATTACCTTCAGTTTGGATAGCTGTCCCAAGTCCTTGGCAGCACTGAAGATCATCTGAGCTCCTTGCTGTTGGAGAAGCACATACGGTTCCATCATGAACCATCGTATGAAAATATATTTTTGAAAAATGCAGCAGAAATTGTTAAAAGATTATCAGGTGATGAAGCTAAACAGAGTGAAGGGATAACTTATTGTTGGTGAAATTGGATTTCTAAAGTGGCATTGGGAGACATCTCAAACACTGTTTGACATGATGACTTTAAGATTTGCCTGGTTTGGGTGACAATAAAAAATGGGCTTAATGAGATACTCCTAAGATGAAAAATATTAACCAAGCTCTCACAAAAGGATTAGGAGTATGAAAAAAAATTGTTCCATGTGCATAAAGATTTAGAGATGTCATGTTGCCGTGCTTCATCTTCTGTACAGTGATTTGTGTGCTATGAGGGGGCAGGAGAGAGCTGAACAGATGGAGGAAGAGAGAGAGAGACAGGTGCATAAGAGGAGGGAGGTGGAGGCCAAGTGAAGAGCTGAAAGAGGTAAGAGAGAAGGGAAATCTCACACAATACTCACACTCTGGTCACTCAACGGAGGCAGAACAATTGTTCTCTCGATTGTGTTCAGCACAATCTTCCAAAGCTCTTTGAGGACTCGTTTCAGCACTGTCTTCTCACAAATCTTGGCAAATAACATTAAACTGCAAAACAGGAAAGGAGGTCATGTGTCAGGTCAACACTTACAGCCCTGCCTCAAAACTAAACAAACATGGCTGAAGACTCCTACTAATGTCGTCATAAATATAATGATTAAATAAAGGAAAGAGGAAAAAAACAACTGGGATTCAAAGAATAAATGCAGCAGCTTTATGATTTAATCTCACCCTACTGTGGAAACAGGGTCTAAGAGACATGAGAAAGGATTTTGTATTTCCATATCATTAAGAGGATTCCCTGTAATACCCCACTGGCCTCAATGTTGATTTGACAAAAGATTGAGAATGATTCCCAGGGCTCAGCTAACCATATCAGGACACAGCGTAAAAACCCTCCAAGAAATAAATGCAGTCCTTAGGTTAAATTAGTAGGCAGTGACCCATAATGTGTCTCCTGTGTATTATACCCATTTTTCCTAGTATCAAAGTGGTCCCAACCAGAAATGAAATGATCAAACAATTGATCAGCATTGAGGAGAATGGATTTCTTTACAATCCAGGGTCTATTTTTCCCTTAATCTTAGTCTTAGGACACAGCATTGTCTGAAAAAGGCAGCCCAAGGACTTAAATGATACTAAAGAAAAATGCAATGTCCTCTAACAATGTGCTGAACTGGCCAAACGAATAACACCAAACAATAACTTTCGGTATGTTAATGTGCGTGCTATATTTTTCTGCTCAACTTGCAAATGCTGTGTTTAAGGAAGTGTGATCTAGAGCTCCCTGGTTGGATTGCTTTTGTAGTTCTATACTTGGATTAATGACATTTGCTGGAGAGGTTGGCACGTGCAAGTATTGTAAACAAAAGGACGAATTTGTGTTACACAATTCTTCTACCTTGTATTCAGTAGATACCCACTTTTTGTCCAGAAGGTCCATAAGAGGCCGGAGGACAGTCTCTGCATCCATGGCAGCATTACTTCCTTTGGCTGGACCTTTCATCTGAACCAGCTCCTGGTTCATCTGCTTCACACAGTCCTCAATCACAGGCTTAAAACTGTGTGATGGAAAGCAGAAATCCTTTGAATCTTTTTCTTCTTTTTTTTTTTTTATGCTGCAGCAGTAAAAATTAACCATTTTGAATTGGTGCTAGCTCACTCTCGCTGTTCCTATTATATGACTGAAAAGGTGTTAAGAGCTGGGGTGACATTTGTTCATTTGGAAATGTTAAGGAACTTGCTGTGCTCACAAAGCATGGTGCACAGCAAGAGCGCGAGCCAATTACATTGTGAGCAAATGTCTGTCAATAACTAAGCAGCCATATAGTTCAATTTCTTTGACAGAACAAGACATGAATGAAGTCGTTAACCACTTGAAAAATACCCCATGCGCGCATTTTGAGTAACACCAGTGCTCACCTGGAGCCAAACACTCCGCTGAGCTCATCCAGCACTGTGTTGAGTTTATTTTGCAGCTCCTTTAGCAGATCACTGGCCTCTGCATCCAGCTGTGAGTAAAAAACAAAAAAAACAAAAACCCAGTTATGGCATAATTACACACCATACACTAAACACACACTGACTAGAACTCGATATCTCTGGAGGATGCCTCTACGAGGGTGGGGGTGCTGGGGGGATGGGGGCAGGCACAGAGGAGTGGTAACCGGCCTTGCTGGTGGCCTCCTACTCATTCTGCCTGCCATCTGTGGCAAGCAGCGCTCTGAATACCAATGGACAGCTCACCTCCGAGCACTGTAACGATAACTGCCGAGTCATGAGACACGGTGTCAGCAAAGAAGCAGCGAGCGAGTGGTCATTTTTGTGCACTATTACACATGTTACAGAAGAGAGAAGATGCTGGGAGCCTGCTACATCTCTGGGATTTAAGCATTTGGGCATTTATACATACAGATGTTCTGATTCTCAAGACGTCTGACTGACGTTTTTCAGTTTTAGGGAGAAAAAACCTTTTTATGTTTGTTGCAATAAACAGGTGCAAGATTTATTTGAGAGTGAAAAGTTTATTTATTGAAATGTGGGTGTGTTTTGATTGATATCTATATCCCATATATCTCTATGGTGACAGATGACAACCTTACAATGAATAGCTTCCAAAGCCAGCCGATGCAAAAGACATCAACACTTTTTTCCCCCACAACATTTACTGTACGCATGCATTTGTTGGCCATATTTATGCATGCGCATGTGATGAATGTATGCGCATGTTCACGTTTGCATTTATGTAATGTTTTGGACATATTTTCATAAAATACATAGACAGACACTCGTGCTATGCTGCGTGACAGTAACTAAATGTATGACTGCATCTGCTTGTCTCAGTGTTTGTGAGGCTCTGTACAAATGTTGGTGTTTTTGATGTTGTTCAGGCTTAGTGCTGAGATGGATGTTTGAGGTAAGGCACGGCACGGCACCACATGCATGACAGATCGTCACGTTATACCCGATAAGCTTAGCCATGGAGCCGCTCATCTCTCACATTCTAGTGGCAGATAGCTCAGCTGGGAAGCAGATGAGTAAACTAAACCTTTTATGGCTGTGGAGGAGACACACCTCTATTTGTGGATTGATCGAAATAGATTTTACATCTGTGTGCTCACATGCACAAACATTAAGGCTGTTGTCACCTCAATGGAATTGATGGATCATGCTGACAAAAAGTAGTCTGTGCCCATAAAGATTTGACGTGTAATTTTTTTCACCATGTGTAACGTGATTAACGTCTTTTCATGTGATAGCAAAATAAATAAGTTAAAAAAAAAAAAAACTAGGTATTTTTTATTTTGCTTTCTCCTGGGAAATGTTTCAGATCGGGGCTGTAATTTCTAGCCTGGCAGTCCCTGAAATTGAACAATATGTCTGGATAGGGATGCTGGCAAAAATAAATAAATAAATCCCAACACTGTTAGAGAAACCAAGGCAACTGTCACCTCCCAAGTGGAAAGAAAAGTCTACTCTGACTAATATGTTATTCCTGATCCTGCAATCGAATGTCTACCTGCAGTCCTAACAGCAAGGCCTTCATTTAAAACCTGTGACTTGGTAAAAGTCACCGGTTGCATTTTTTGCAGATTGAAATGCCAATTTAAAGATGTGGTGCATTTTCCTGGATGCGATGTCTAGAAATGAATATGGGTACAATTGATAGATACTACTGCATTTTCATTTGAAGAAACTGCTGATGAAATTTAGGGAAAATGTACACCAATTCCACCACAAGATTTCTTACACGCGTAGTCTAAGTGCATTTTTAAGCCAGTGCATAAGCCAGTGCATAAGCCAGTGCATTTTTAATGATGTCAATTAATCTTTAGAGGAGGGAAACAAAATGTCTGGAAATCATGGAGCACCTGGTTTCTCCATGGCAACTGGTTTCACTTGACACTGAGTGGCATCCAGAGTCTTCCTGAGTGTACTACTCTCCCCTGGCTGACAGCCTATCAACTGCAGTCCAGCTCTGATTCCCCTTGCCTGTTTCAACAATGCAATATCTACTCACTGGCAGGTTGTTAGTCCAGAGCACAGTTTGTCCATGATGACTAACAATGCCATGTAAATAAAGGCTTAATAAAATGCCATTTCTAAGTTGAGCGAAATACCCCAAATAAGTACTAATACTAATCTGGGGAGATCAGTCCATGATGAGTCCATAGATGAGCACTGTAAGAGATTATTGTTAATCTCTGTTATGATAACAGCTCTTGGTAATTACACTGGTTCTCTGGGAGTTAATTTCTGATACGGAACTCCTCTGTTATAAATAGAGGAGAGAGGAAACTAATAGGACACTTTCACCTGAAATAGACTTTGGCTTTATAATTAGCCAGATAAATTACTTGAGACATGCTTAAAAGATATGCCTGATAATCGATTACCAGTAGTTATTCACAGTTTTTGAAAGGAAGTTACGACTTCTCCTGTCACTATTCTTCAGATAATAATGGAGAGATCCGAGTGTAGATCTGCAAATATTTAGGCCATAGCAGCACCTCTGCTAAGGGCACAGCTGGAGAGATGTAAGTGTTTGAGAAGCTCATTAAACACAGTCTGAAAAATCCTGTCTAAAGCATTTTGTGGCTGCAGCTTGGGGGATGGAAAGAGAAGATCAAAACCACAGCCAACAACTTAGTGAGCCCCTGACTCTGCTCTTTGCATCGGAGTAAAAAGGGGAGCAGTGAACTAAAATAGATATCACACTTCTGAATTTGACACGGATAGAAAAGTGGCAGACAGACCCCCCCCCCCCAAAAAAAAACACGCTGAAAATAAAGATGGGATCAGGTGGTTTGAGCCACTTTCCCCAGAGAGCAGGGGATGGTGAGCCTGAGCAGCCTGTCCAGAGGGGTGATGGGTAATTCAGATTCCGTATGCTCTGTGGCACATGCTGCTGGAGGGGCTGAGGGGGTGGGGTGGGGTGAGAAGCGTAAAAGCGTGAGGGGTGGAACGGGGGAAGAGGGTGTGCTTTTTTTTTTTTGGTATTATTTGGTAAATGGTGAAAAGGGGTGCTGACAAATCCTACTACACACACCTTACAGAAGGACACAACCCCCTCCTCCTGGAGACAGAGAGAGAGAGCACAAAAAAGAAATGGGAGGAAAACAGAAGACACAACGACAGAAGACAAAACGCAAGGCAAGACAGGTGTTAGAAACTACAAAGAAACATGCAGGTAAGTCATAGGAACAAGTGGCAGCTGCTTCTCACGTTTGAATGACAGGTTGACAGGGAAAATATTCACCTGTGTTTCAGGCACAACGCGGAGATTTTGGGGGTTTAAGTCAATACGAAAAATGTTGAGTCAACACATATTGTACACAGGGGAGATTAGAGGTGGGGAAATATAGATGGAATACAAAGAAGGTACGAACAGTAGCAGACGTGGTAGTCGGAGGGGTGATCTACATGTCAGATAAATCTGTTAGCTGTCTGAACTGAGGTTAAGATTATAATGGGGTCAGTTCACTTCCACTTCATATGGATATCATCTGAAATGATCATTTACATAATCACACCATATATATTTTACAGCAGCAGACTGTTGATTCGAGAAGGGAGGTTTAAACTTTCAAATTAGCTGGCACCACCTGTGCTGAAGACACTTTAACAAGATACTAAAATCCTGGCGATGCCGTTTTTTAGCTAACCTTGAGATTTCCCCTTCCTGGAAGATAACAGATTAAGGGAGTATTTAATTGTAATGATTGATATATATGAATAGATTGAGGGTTACAAGTCTTATTGAAATTGAAAGTGAATTGCCTCAAAACAGACAAGGACATCACACAGAAATAGCAAATAGATAGTTATGTAAGTGCAAACCTGCTTGCCACCCATGGACTCAAACATCTTCTCCAGCTGGACACGAAGCTGCTGAATGTTGTTGAGAATGATGCAGGGCTGTAAAAGGACAAGAATGAATGTGACTACACTGTTTTGTAAAAGACAATGTAACATCTAATGTGTCTAAAAAATATCTTTGAAGTTTAAATCCTGCAAAAAAACTAGCACATCAAATTTAATGGTTCCCAGATACTGACATAGTAATGTAGCAGTTTGCTGGATTAACATCTAACTGAAAACACAATGCATAATGTCAGAAAAATCACAGGGGCACTCACTGTAAAATCTACTTTTGATTTCCTGACACATCATCTACACAAACTGGCAACGTTTCTGAATGACATCAGCAGTCAACGGGGGGAAATGCAATCCGTACGCAACACAACAAAGAGAGAAATATCTACACCGAATGTGTCAGGTGGCAGCGTTATCGATTCTCCGCTCCACAAGAAGTTTAACAGATGACAGACATTAATCACAGTGCTCTTTATGGAGACCAAGAGTAACTCAGACAGTCACAGATTATATACACTCAAAACAAAGCAAACAAACATAAAAACAAGACAGACATGAACTCAACAAACTACAATTATGATACTTGTAATAGAAAGTACTAAAATGATCATAATGTGGCCCACAGAAGAGGGGTGATTACTGTCTTTCAAACCCTAATGCAGCCAAAAGTGTGTCTGTGGCAAAACATAATGGGTTTCTTTTTATAAGATTTATGAGCATATGAGATATTCTAAAACCACATATGATTATTTTCCACAGCTGCATAATTTTAGTCTGTGAAAAATGTAACATAAAATCCTTGGTTTACTGACATATGCACCGGATCTATGGTGCAATTTAAATGTAAGAAAGGGCAAATAAATAGAATAACACAAATAAAAATCACACAAAACTAAAACTAATGTGTTATTGTGAATGCTCAATGTTCATATGTAAAACTAAACTGTCAACTACGTCTGACAAAAGCAAATACAATTATAGGGTACATCCTTGGTTAAAAAAAAAAAAAAAAAAAATATATATATATATATATATATATATATATATATATATTGTGTGTACTGTATAATATATGAGTTCTAATAAATTAGAGATTAGATTAGGTTAAATTTCTGGAACTATGTAACTTCATTCTTTTCATCAATTGTCATTTTAATTCTGTTTAGGGAAGGGACATTTCATGTTTTCTCTGGGACAGTTGTAATGAGCCTGTCAGCACTGTAAAGAAACATCTGCCTCCTCTGCGCGGAAACTGTGTGTTATCGCTCACTTCAACTTCAAAGACCACTGTGGATAATTAGGCCACTCACAAGGCTCTGTGTTTAGTCATCCGTCACATTAAACAATGGACAGAGAGCTCAGAAAATACCAATGACTTTTCCCCATCAGCTCTGGGCTGTGACATGAATAATTGCATCCCGGTTAATAAAGACACTTTGTTACGTGCATTAAGGAAGACAGGGCAGGGCTCTACATAGAAGAGACTGCGCTGTTATTGCAAACATTTTTTACATAGTCTCCATGCCAACTGCTGCTAGAGACAGTAATCATAGAAACGCTTTCTTCTGACTTGCCATATTTGCACTTGCACAAAGAAACTCAACATAACCTTTCCAATTAGCATTTGCAGGCTTTGAGTGGGCACTTACCACATTCTCCTTATTCAAATACAAAGGAAAGTCCTTGGATATGATTGCAGCATATTGCAGAAGAACTTTGTTTATAGTCTGCGGGGATTGAGAGAGAGACACAGTTTTCTAATTAATGACTGCTGCTCTACTTGCATTGCTGTATGTCCAGAAGTCACTGAAAAACCCTAAACACTTAAAGCCTCATAACTAGATCATATTAAACACAATAAATATACCAAAGAGTCTGCTTGCATCAATGGGAAACTATTTAACAGTGAGTTATTATTCCCAGCAATAGTATTCAGGGTTCACTAGGGGGGCCTTTCCAAAGAGCCTGACCTTCGCAAAGCGGCACATGAAGTGAGCCAGAGCCTGTGGGTTTGGGCATTCCAGCTTCTTGATAATCTCAAAACTCTGGTTTAGCTGAGTGAACACATCCACCACAGAACAGGAAAAGAGGGCATGCTCTGAGGTTTGCTGGAACTGTTGAGACATGTTCAGACAAGGAAACATGGAAGGGAAAGAGAAAGAAAAAATGTCAGACCTTAAGACCTTTAGGCACCTTCATAATTGCCTGACAGACGTATCTTAAAAAGACAGATAATTAAAATGTATTTACTGAGTAAAGGTACTAATGATGTTTACAAATGACTGGGGATGCACTAATAACATGCCACATAACTATCTGAAATGCTTTCAAAAGACCATATCAAATTCGGTGGTTATTCAGTATACAAATGAACTACAATCAATACATTTTAGGTGATTACAATATTTTATGAATTTAAAATTTAACTGTTTCCAATGAATAATAAGTAAACTGCCATAATAAAGTACACTTTACACTTGATTGAGGAGTATGGACGCTGATGGGGAGTAGGAGGCATGGAGCTTAAATGGGGCCTGCATCCAAAAATACTGCAGTTTCTACATATTCTCTAACATAGTGTTTCTGTTAAAAATATCTCAGTCATAGACACCATGAGTAGATAACAGAGGAATATGCTTCTGACTTCAAAAAGCTTGTAAAAAATCACAGAAGACACTAAAATACTGTTTTCAAAGGCTGTGCATAAACTGAGCTTGACATTTAAAACCTGGGAATCTACCCCTTTTTAAGTTATCCACTTGGGCAGGTTTAAATAAAAAAACACTTTCACTATGCAGTTTGAAATATCAGAAAATGTTAACTTTAGCAAACAATATACTGTGATGTTGATAGTAGCATTTGTAGGTGTTTATCTGGTTAAATGCATGAGATGAAATATATATCTTTTTACTCTGATAAACATTAACAAACACGCGTACAGACCTCAGTATACTGCAGTTGTTTTCTGAAGCTTTTTCCCATTTCCTTTCATTATTCTCTAAGATCATTCAGTGCCTTTCTTTGCCCTGAAAATCATGTTTTGTTTCCTGTTCATATCAATTTTTAATTGACATTTTATTAATATTCCAATCATGTCTTAGAGCGAGGGCTGTTTGGACTGTGTGAAATTCCTTTTATCCTCCCATATCCTACTCAAGAGGTAAATTCAGACTAAACAGGCCGTCCTTGTGAATAAACATGCAAGTGGCTTTGGTGAGTTAATATACAAGTTATATATTAAGAACTAATTCAATATGTACTCACTCCATCTTTCTTGTCCCTTTCCAGCGCTCCATTGAGGAAATCCATAGCAACATCTTCATTTTCATCAAGCCACTGAATGACAAATGGCTCAAACCACCTAAAACAAAAAAGCCTTTTTTCATTAAAGGATCAAACTGTAGTTTGGGGTTTCTTTGTATTATACAGAAGTTATTCAGATGCAGAGGGCAAGAGATTTTCATATATAAATATAGGGGAATCAATTGAAAATGATTGTAGTGCACTCAAAAGTTGGCAGATTTCGTTCGTGGTATTGACCAAGGTTGTCATTCACGAGGTTTTGAAATCAAATTTCAGTTTGTGGACAGATTAGACTGCGAAGTTCAGACAGAGGACAGAGGAGGACAGGCCGGAACAAATGAGTCTGGTAAAGAAGTACATTTGTTAGCGGAATAATAATGCTGTTCTATCTGTTTCACTTTGACATTTCCGTGTTTAATATTGTGCCTGAGTCTGTCCTCAGAGCAGCGGATGTTCCCCCAAAATTGCAGTGTACTCTGGCTAAGGGCATCTGCCACATGAAGTAAAGCCAATAAATAAGGTGGGCGGGGTGACAGAGAAAGGGAAGACAGACAGGGAGACTTGTGTGTGTGTGTGTGTGCGTGTGAGTGTGTGCGTGCGTGCGTGTGTTTGTATGTATGATGTGTATGCCTCTAGAAGAATCAATCTTGCTGTTGATGGTGTTTGAGTGACAGTTGGGCCGACAGGAAGGGTGAGTCATTATTCTGATAAACCGGCTGCATGAGAGAGGGCAGCGCGTTACTTGCATCCAGCACATGTTTCTATATTGCAGCTATTTACACAAAAAGCAGAACAAAACATTTTTTGAAATTCTAAAATGCTTCTAAGTGCTTTAAATTTTTTCTCCTCATCATAACAGTATTCTTGCTTAACCAGAAACGGCTGCATGTATAACAATGGTTTTAAATTATATTTAAAAATACAAAGTTTTAAAGATAGATTGTTCAAGTGAAATATATTCTGTAACAATTCATCTGAAGGTGAGTGATATTTACCCATTTAATTTTAACACTGAAAACTTATCATCTAATAAAGCTTTGTAATGCCTAGTGGCAGATATGACTACCACATGATATAATTTGGACAAAACAAATAAATTAAGCTCTATTGCCAAAAGTATGGGTCTGCACCTCTTATCTTTGAATTCAGCCATGTTTAGTCCCACTGCCTCAGGTATATAAATTCAAGCACTTAGCCATGCAAATATTTTCAAAATAATGGTTTGTTCTAAAGAGCTCAGTGAGTATGAGCACTAGTCTGTAATGCAGATTAAAACATGCAATAGCATGCCATTGCTGCAACAAGTAATTTTGTAAAACAGATAGTGCTAGAGATTACATACTCAACTTAAAGTGGTATTATTACAAACTGGTAGCATTCAGGAACCACGGCAACTTAACAAAGTGGCAGACCACATGAAGTAACAAAGGGGGGTTACTGAATACTGGGGTGCAGAGTGCAATCCCCAGCCCTCATCCAAACCTCCTCTGGCATTAGCAACAGTACAAAAACTGTGCTCTGGGCGCTTCATGGCGTGGGTTCCATGTCCGCACAGCTCGTGTAGGTGTGATGTCATTCCCACTCATGCTCCTTTAACTTCACTCTAATTTAAATGTTTTAACTTGGCTTTTTAGTTTTAATCCTTCACTAGCACTACCATTGAAGACCAGCGCTCTGATACAAAATCACCTACCACCTAACTTGATGCAGATTTCCTGCAGTGAATCTGCGTTGATGCACAGAAGCTGTTCTGTTATTTATTTGATCCTCATTTATATCATTGGGAATTATTACAGCTGAATCAACAGCTCTCTAAACCGTTTTGACAAAAGCTGATTATGACTTTCATTCACTGCTAAATTAGCCTGTATTAGTTTTATCTTTGCCATAATTTTAACTAACAGTTCATGCACAAACCTTTGCTCATACAGTAACACGTGCGTGTGTGTGCGTGTGGGCACGCCCGTGTTTGTGCATGTAGATGCGTGGAAAACACTCACAGAGAATATTCAGGTGGAACATCCTTGAAGGCCGGCAGGTCACGGACATACTCATTATGGAACCATTTGACTTTGAAGTGAAGATTCATGTATTCAGTGCTTTTGCATAGGCGGTGCTTATCATGCTCTGTAATGCAGATTAAAACACGAGGCACAATTGTTAGCAAGTGCAGTATTCACTGGAAGTAATTAATAATGACACACTGACATCTAAGTTGTGAAATGAATGAGTCTTATAGGTAGAAGGACCTGGACTGACCGGAGAGGATGCTATAAATTAGTGGTAAGTGTATAGAATGCAATCTGTTGTTCTTTCAAAATCTTCACAAGAACCACAAGAGCCGACAGACACTCATACTCTTATATTTGCTTATATAAATAAGCAAATATCCCCATAAACATGAAAAACACCTGCGCAACAGTGCTTGCTTTTAGTCTGACATCTTAACAGCCTCGATTATGTATAGCCTTGAGCTATCAAAGAACAAGGAAATAAAATGCGTCTGCGAATGTGTCCAGCTCTCACCAGAGACAGAAAGCTTTTGAATGACTGCAAACAAACTAGAGCTAAAATGAATTAGACTTTCATGTCAGCTGACAAGTCTGCTGAGTCATTTAGTCCAGCTCACCGTGGACATTTCAGAACAATTAAACACTTTCATGGGATCCCCTTTAGAAGAGACGGATGGTAATGGAGCAAACGAAGGGGTTAGGACAGAATAGATGAGAGAAAAGAAAGGAAATGAGTAAAAAGAAACTGTAAGAGAAATGTCAGACAAAAGAGAAGGGACCACCGGAGAAAGACCAATAAGAAGTAAAGCATTTTGCGACTGCAGTGATGGGCACGGATGAGATTATGGCTCTCAGAAGAAGTAGAAAACTGCAAAAATGAGAGGCCCATATGGTGGAGGGAAAATCTAACACAACACAAAGGACCACTAGAGTGTGTTGTAACGAAGAAATTGGATACAGGAAACTGTTTCATCACAGTTTCAACACAGATAAGATAGCATATAGGTCAAGGAGACCATCCTTCACTGACAAGACAAACACATTTTCTGTACAGGTCTACTGTACATGTCTACAGCCACACAAGCAGCTCACATCAAGTGTGAGAGGTGGCAGCAATGGAAAAGTTTCCATTGGGTGTGACACAAGCTGCCAGTCTGCTGCTTGTCACTCATTATTGGGCTTCCAGCTGTCCTAATCAATAACCACCCAAACAAAAAAGAATACTAATGGAATTACATTTCATTATATAATGTCATGCTACCGTGTGAGAAAATTGTTTACTAAAAGCTTTTCTGCTCAGTTGGATGAGTGATGTTTTAATAGTAATGGGTAATATTGATAGTGAAAGTTAATACTTTGTTTCCTTCACAATTCTATAACTGTGTGAAACATTGAACATCTGTAATGCAGTAATGTAATTTCTCTTATCCCATTATAATTACAATTATGCCATTATTGTTTTATAAAGGTTCTTTAGATAGCCTGCAGAAGGGCAAGGGAGCATGGCTGAGCTTATGAGGTGGTAAAATGAGGACATCACTTGTATTTTTATTGCACAGATTATAGTAAAGTTGATTATGGTAAAGCGGAAACTGCATCTACTGCTGCTAACACAGCATTGTCCCTTTGCAGAAATATGCAGAAATTTGTCTAATTTGCGTTTGTACTTAAACACTGTAAGTGTGTGTGTCCCCTTATTAGAACAGGGATTGGTACAGTGTGTTGCCTGAGGTTTCCATATATGTGTATATATCAATGAACTCCTACGTATTTTAGCATCAAGCTGGATGTTTAACAGTTTTTAAAAAACGTGACTTTTTTGGTCAATTACAACAATTATACTGACAGGAATGCTGTTTTCTGTGAAACTGGTAATTATGAGAGTGACCCAGTAATGACGTGATCCAGCAGTACAAGTTGCGACTTTAGTTAAATACTAACATTACAATATTGGCTAAACAGTGCAAACATTGACAAGCCTTAAATTTAGACTGTAATCTTGAGCATTCGGTAGCAGTGGTGGCAGGGAGCTAACCCTTGCTAATTAGCACAAAACACATAGAGCCCTTCTAATTACCGTCGTGTGCCACTTTTTCTACTGTCCTCTTGCCTGTGACCTAGAGACTGATCTCACCACACTACAACAGAACGTCTTAGTTCCTATCTCTAAGGAGAAGTGAGGACAGAACAAGTTTGCTGAAGGAGCTGAGAGTGAAGATGCACAGGTGTATGCTCTGCAGAAGCATTTTTACCAATCAAGATGTGACACACGCTTTTCCACATTAAGAACACCGTTATGCTCATTTGACAGAGATCTTGACACAGAGCTGTATGCCATAGCAAAACAATGGACATTTGGTGCAGCTTTGACACACATCAAATTTAATTAGCATTGTTTAAAACAGGGGGAGGTGAGTTCTGTTCAAAAATCCACAAATAGAAATGAAAAGAGGGCGCTGTACACAAGTATTTTTCTTTTATCTGTAAACAACATTATGACAATCCATGAAAAAGTTGTTGCAATGTTTCAGCTCAAAGCGATGGACTAACAGACTGATGTTTCCTTGAGCTGTTGTTGCCATCTACTAGTGCACATTTGTTAGCATTATAGTCTTGCACTAAAGCATCCTGCACTCCCCTTGGAAATCCAATGCTTCTATTGAATCGCGTGTTGGTCTTTTTATTGGTCTCTGTTAGCCAACCACTCCCTGTTATTTTGTATGGTGTTTTTTCATTTTTTGCACGACCCTTTCCTTCTCATTTTTCATGCACTTTTATCCAGTATGCAAATAGCCATACAATTCCTTTCTCGATGGCAGACACGATTTAGTGTAGCAGCTGCTTCAGTGTTTCACAGATGGAATGTGTTGCGTAGGCACTCTACATCTGATCATATGGTCATTTGATACACATTCGAGGCGTACTGTAATGCCAAATGTATACCGTAATCCATTTTAACTAAACCATAAAAACATTTGTCTGTTTCTGGACACACGATAAGAGGTCTCAATAAGGCTGAAAAAGCAGGGAACATAAATGAGCACAATAGTTTAGCAGAAAGAAAGAAACCACCTAATCACACACATATTCAAATGCAGGAAAAGATATAAACAAGCACACAACATCAAAGACATGTTTAAATCCAATGCATTGCACCGTGCCTGTCGTGGCTTAATCCTGATAAGAACCTCAGTGCTTACTTTGATGAATAGTGCCATGCTTGCCATGCTCGCTATACTTCCTTATAAGCTCAGAAAAAAATATTTACATATGTGCAATTAACACGTGTCTGCCTCAAGATGCATTCAAACACAATACAGTAAGTGCTGTACTTGAGTCAGTCGGTTTTCAGCTGTTACCGCAGCTTGTTTTATACCTGATTTAATAACTTAACGAAGACATAGGCAGGCTGTCATGTACATTAAATATCTTTGTGAATGAATGTGTTATAGTAGTTCTACTGAAGCATTAACATAATAATTGGATGGCACACTATTGTTTCAACGCATCTTACTGAAAGGTTACATAATGTTGATATCCCCAGAGAAAATGTCTTCAAAGCAAAGACCTGGGTTACATTTTTATGAAATGTGAAGACAAGTGTAACAACAGATAGATAAGTGCCATAGAGAAAGACATAGAGAAAGGTCACAATCAACTGATTTTCTCCACTCCACAAAGTAGTCTGTGCTTGAAAATGCATACATTAGACTTATTTTTGAATATTTTCATAAGCAGCCATGATACCGGTTGGTTTAAAGTGATTTTCTGTAGATTACTGGCATGAAAAACCACAATGATGTCAGGAAATGAATTCTTTTACTGACACGTCACTAATTTCATCAGCACCTAACCTTCAAGGCTAAAGTGGTTTTCAATGTTGAAACTGCCATGTTAGTTCTTACCTGAATTCACTGATTCAGTCGTTGTCAGAGAAGGAGCAGCTGGTTTAAACACCGAATACTGAGTCTGCATTGTTTTATTAGGGAGGACCTACGGTTGTAATATCTGAATAGCTATGGCAGTGCCACTTTAATAATCGAGCTGGCACTGCAAGGCTGCTTACACACACAGCAGAACAGACACATATACATACACCATCACAGTGTGTCAACCTTTCTGCCCTCAGCTCTGCTTGCATACACCTTTGCTGTCACCTACAATCATCACCTAAAGGAAGCAGATGGAGGTCAATTGGAAGACAGAAAAGTAGAGGTCAGCAGGTGTTTTGTTCAGTGCTGCCAGTGAGCTTCTTCATTACTGTATGTACAGGAGCATCAATGACTTAGAGAAAGTGGTAACAATTTTTATTTTTTGACAGCAGATTGTTCTAGCTATAAACTTGCGGAGGGAAATTAATCAACTCTAAGAAGAGTTCATGAAAATGAAAGGAATCCAGTAGTCTTCAACCACGTTATGTACGCTCCGTTTCGTTTTGTCTGTTACATTTCTGTGTTGATAATTTATCTGATTTTAGGCCTTTTCTAACTGAAGGTTATTCCAGCTTTAGAGGAGAGCTCGTGAATTTGATCCTGATGTTTTCTGGCCTAATCGTAGCACTTGAGTAAAGATCAGGGATACCAAAAGAGGCATCATAAGGACAGATCCTTTAAGTATAGTGAAACAGCATGAAGGGTATGTACTACTGTGTTGCACTGGCAGTACTGGCTATTAAAGCAGATTTAATCCTTAAGCTCATTCTGGATACAAATTACTGTAACTAACAGTGGTTAAAAGAGGGCTATACTCTTGACTTTAAAAGCGCCTCAGTCATAAAGACACATCATCTTATATCATCTTTTTTAGAAAATGCAACACAAAGGGGGAGAATAATTCTTTTCAAACTTCGACTAAAAGTCATTTTTCTTACCAGTGTGAATTTTCTTTTGGAACAGAGGAAAAAAACTGAGGTAAATAAGACTGCAGGGAACATTAAAAAAAATACTGCAATAAAACATACAGAAGCTGCCTGACTTCACAATGAGTCATCTGAAAATGGTTTTAAATTTTTTATAGCTGAGAATTCCATTTTAAAATCTTGAAGGCGACAGACATAGCTTGCCTTTAAAACAGGCAGAGCCTTCTTAAAAAAATGTAATTACAGGAAGTTGAAATTCAACACGATTAATTTATAATTCACTTACGAATTTCACCTCGAAGACAGTAATTAGCTCTTTGTCAGATCTGTCATTTTGCAAGGTAAGTTGATTCAAATTTATTGTTATGCTGATATGATTATTTATGCAAATCCAGCTTCACAAGGCCTCGTGGTGTCACTGCACTGACATATTAAAAACTATATAAGTATTTAATTGTACCATGGCTGTTCATGCTTCGATGTGAGCTATATGCTTAAGTACAGTTGATCATAAATACTGTGGCAATAATGTGGTGCTAATGGGTTTTGTTTCTGTTCCAGCTCTTCATGAATGATGCAAAACTTTGCAGAGGGCCACAGCAATAAAGTAGCTGTATGCAAATGAGGTAACACAAGGTAAAGTGACAGCCCGATGAGATCAGAAAGCCTTATGATTGCATATGATCGATTGGACACTTCACCGAAGACATTTTTCACTAAATTAATAAAGTTAATGGTAAAAAAAATGCCAGTGAATGAAACTCAGTAAGGCACTGAGGTGCTCTATAAATGAGACCTAAAGTTCTTTTTAGTACTGGTGGATGTTGTCCATTACAGCTTGTATGAAGACCTTCACTCTTCAGCTGATTGGCCTGGCAGGCGTCTATGTGTTTTCACAGTCCAAAACACAGATGCAGGTGCTAGTCCCAAATAGGATGCATTAGGAAAAAACAGTCCACACACTTCCATTAGAAACAACTTTTGTCTCTGCATGACTAAGCTCCCTCACCAACCTTACCAAGTGTCCTCTTTCCACAATCTCATTCACAAAGAAGATTTACACCAATGCTTTCTCACATTTATTAACAAAAGTATTAAGTGAGCTTGAGCGTGGTCTCATTGTCTCATCTAGCTTTTTAATCGTGCTGTAAATATGCATGTAAATGTGTGTAGTATATCATTTTGTGCACTCATACACTGTTGTATGCGTATTTGGATCTGTGTCATTTTCCCCTGCTGGTGGTAAACAGTGTGGGCTATCCTGAGGGAGGAGTAGGCTCAAGGTCCCTGGCGAGGATGTCATCTTGTGTGACGCAGCCCACAGGGACAGACAAACTCACAAGAGACTGCCTCACTCTCTGCCTCATTGATTTAATACAGTGGATATTATGAAGTGTAGCAGTTTACTGCAGCTTTTGCATTGTACAATTACCATTCAGTGACTATATCTGTAAGGTTAGACGGATGTGCTCAAGACAAAAGCCCAGAGGAGCAAAATGGCAGCCAAAGGCAGTGTACTTTTCTCTGTGGCATAATTCCTTCATCTTGGCTTCTGACCCAGTTCAGTCAAAGGGCCTCCGTAGCTTTATCACAGGGGTCTACTGACACAGCTCGGCTAAAACACAAGAGTCCACAGAGACACCAACCCATGTTGATGAGACTCAAACAGAAATATAATGAACTGACACACAGCCAAACCTGAGGTGAACTAATGTTAAGGCTCCACTCTGGTTCAGGATAATGAATCACCACTGCAAAACGTAGTGCGGCATTTGTGGTCTTAAGTTAAATCTATATCTTTGTGGATATTAAGTACGGATTTATTTTATCCATTTTATTAAAACAAATACAATAACATTGCATATTATACAGCAGCTCCTTAAGAGAGGAAATATAAAACATTACTATTGAACTGGACTGACAGAAGGCATTACATTTAATGGAGGCTTTATTAAGCATTTATGAGACCTCCATGTATGAAAAAGCTGCTCTTCAGTGCTTTATAAAGTCAATTAATATAAAAAGACATAAGCTGTCAGATGATGTACTAAGAGATCTGAACTGAGGTTCCAGTCTTATGCCAAAAAAAATGAAATGAAAAGTTTAAAAAACATCAGGCACGCCTCAGCCCTGTAAACACCACCTTGTTATAGAAACCAAAATCATAATGTACATTAACTGAAGTTCAATTTAACTCTTTTATGGAGCGAAGCTGTTCCAACAGGCTGAAGGTGAGTTAATGGGCTGCAGAGGCACTAGATCTTCAACGGCATGCCCTGGGAACCACCGTCATTAAACAGCTATACAGCGCATATAAAATGTGTGCCTTAAACTTCATCACAGTCCGAAAGTCTAGAAATAAATCCGTTGTTGCTGTAATGAAGCACTATTTTTATTCTCTTCCTTATTTGCTTCTGTTTAGCTTCAGTGACCAGTCTGCATGCTCCCTGTTGGATGTTTTTTAAGGTTTTTTAAGAAATCAACAAACTACACAACAACATGGCAAATTATAATAATGATTGATATGCTTCTAAAAGCTCAGTTTCTAACTACGCAGCACAATTTTACAAGTTTATTAGTAAGTTATCAGGGATTGCGGGAATACATTCAGCTATAGTCACAGTCATTCACACTCGATATGCTCCCACATCTTTTCTCTGTCTCTTATTTTATCCCCTCTGTTTTTGTTATCCCTCCTACCTCTCTGAAGCGCCCTTTCCCTCTCCTCTCACACATTCAGAGATTCTCACAGTGATGCTAAAATTAGCAGCATCCATTTCTGCACCAGCGCTGGCACCAAGGGCCTCCAAGCAGGAAGCAGAGGATGCATCAAAGACTTCATTAAGTAATGTGCATGCACATCTGTGCACAGAGTCACAAAGACGCAAATATTCTCTTTATATTCTCATTCATTCCTTCTTACTTACTTGCACAACTGAGCGCGTGAACAAATGTGCGAAAGTGCCTGCACATTTGTCTGCACACATGCATGCACGTACGCACGCATGCCCACACAAGGACACGCACACACGCATACAGACACAGATAGATAGACCAATGAAGCAGGATATTCCGGCCCACCTCCTTCAGGGTGTCTCTGTCATCCACCCTGCCAGTTTTATGGGCCTTCTTATATAAACAGGTTACTCTGATATACTTCCATTTGTCTGAATGAGACAGCTGAGCAGAAACCTGAATTGGCTCAAAAAAAATCACCTCTTCTCTACCACCTCATCGAAACACGGTACATGCAGGAACAGTGCACGTGTTCATACACATATGTATGCAGCTTAAAATAGACCTACAGGACCAATTTGGTCACTTGTCTACAGTTTCTGCTATTACACATGCAACTTTCAAATAACACTGTAGGTGGTACTGAATAGTATTCTTACACAATGAATGTGAAACTTTAAGAGGACTTTTCCTACCATGCCATACCATGAATTGTGACCAATCAATTGCTGATGTTCACTTTGATATTTAACATATTTAGTCATGACTATGAAACGGAGTGATGAAGCAGAAAGGTGATTTAAGGGACTTTAAACTTGGCATGGCTGTTGGCGCCAGATGGGCTGGTTTGAGTATTTCAGAAATTGCTGTTCTATTGCAGTTTTATAATCGCCTTGAGGGTTTGCAGAGAATTGTTTAAAAAAGAGAAAATATCCACTGAGTGCCAGTTTACTACTCGAAAAATGCCTTGTTGATACCAAAGATATAAGAAAAATGGCTAGACTGCTTTGAGCTGATAGGAACACTGCAATAACTCAGATAACCACTCGTACAACCAAGCTTTGTGGAAGAACATCTCTGTACAAATGCTGACAGGCCTGCCGAGCATCGATTGCTGCTGCAACATTGAGATGGTAGGGTAACAATTTGGTGTAAAGAATGTGAAAGCATTGATCCATCCTGCCAGATATCAACAGTTCAGACTGCTGCTGGTTGGTGTAATGGTGTCGGGAATATTTTTTTGGTACACTTTGGACCCCAGAGTACCCGTTGCACACAAAGTATAAACATTGTAGCTTGAGTATTGCTGCTGACCATTTCTATCCATTTATGACCACAGTCACTAAACTGTAGCTATTGTTACTGATCATTATCATTGCTATTAAAGGTTCCTAAAAAGCCTCCAGTTGATCCAAAATGTTACTATCAAGGACTAGAAAGATAGACCGTATTTCTCCCATATTAGCTTCTCTTCATTAGCTCCCTGTTAAATCCAGAACTGAATTTTAAATTCTTCTACTCACACACAAAGTTTTGAAAATACGTCAAAATATGCATGGGAATAATCACGCCCCATTATCCCTTAAAGACCTCATAATATCATACTATGGCAAAACAGCACTTCACTCTCAGGCTTACTTGTGGTTTCTAGAGTTTCTAATAGCACAATGGCCGGCGGTTCTTCCAGACACCAGGACCCTCTCCTGTGGAATCAGCACCCAGTTTGGATTCAGGGGACAGACACCTTGTCTATCTTTAATATGAGGCGTAAGGCTTTCTTTTTTAATAAAGCTTATAGCAGGCTGGATCAGGTGACCCTAAAACATTCCCTAGGTATACTGCTATAGGCTCAAACTGTTGCAAAAACTCACGTGAGAACTTTGTGAGTTTTCACTCACCACATGTTTATATATCACTGCAGCATGTCATGAAATCATTGTCTAGTCTGTGTGTGAATGAAGACCAAAAGCTGACACCAGCAAGATGTTCCTAATATAGTGACCAGTGAATATATTTAATTTTATTATTCCCAAGAAAATGTTTCACGAGTTTACATGCAAACCCTTTAAGATGTAGCTTAAAAGTGTATCCAAACTTTCCAAGTTTTGTACTGTTTTACAATCAGTAAAGTAGTAAAGCATCTCGCATGATTTTGGGTGTGTGTGCTTCTGCTACACCATTATGTGGTTTATGAGCTGTCAAATGCTCCCTCATTTAACTACTAACCTCTCTCCACCAATCCAAACCCAGAGCTCCAACTACTAGCCGATCCAACAAAAAAGTGAGCAATAATTCATACAAAGTGCTCCTTTGAGGAACATGACAGTCATTTCCTCCTCCTGGCATGTGTCGCTGTGAGCATGCAGTGATGTAATGACAAGAAGAGGCACGAGGAGGCAAAGTAGGGGAAAAGGGTTCAGGCTCAAGGAGCGAGAAAGAGGGTATGTGTAACTGAGTGCATCCGTGATTCTTGTCTCTTTTTGTAACACTGACTCCACTGGGCAAATCGTGCACGCACACACAAACACACATGCTGCCCAAACCTGCTGTGACAGCAGTCAGTAACACCCCAGGTGGTCACATGCCCAGCTGCCCTGACTCAGATATCCTCACATACAAACACAAAGCCCCAACTGCTCTCACTGTCTCTGTTGCATTATTGATTTGCTTAAATACATATATTATCAAGGAAGTGTAAACACACGAGATGTTTTTATATATTATAGAATTTTATTAACTCTCTTTCAGTTATTGGTTTAATATCTAAGAAGAACAAATATAATAATTATACATTATTTTGACCTTTAATGTACACTAATGAACTAAATGTTTTTTTCTTATCTTTGTCATGTTTAAAGTATATACGCTGTTTATTGTTACAGTTTTCAATTACAACATGCCACCAAGCTGGATTGTGTGAATTCAAATTGAATGCACTTCAAGTACAAACAGATAAACAGGTTCAACAAGTTCTGCATTGCCAAATGATGAAATAAAGAATAACTTTCAAATTGTTTTCTTACTTCAGGGCACAGGAAGTAGCAACATCCTATATAAGACAGAGGGTGAAGGAAGTCTGAGGCTATACAAGTATGTGATTCTTTCATAAGTATGACGTACACACACACACACACTAGGCACCTGTCACAGTATATTAAATATAAAATGGACATTGACATGAATTCTGTAGCCTTACCTGACAAATAAAATATCAAAACTACAACCATCTCAATATAACACATGTAGAATATAGAGTATATGCTTCACGTGTGTGTGTGTGTAAGAAATACTGCAGTTTGCAGTGTCTTCACCATGACACCTGGTTGCTATAGCAACTTAAGAAGGCTTAGTACAGAGGAAGCAGCAGGTATATGCTGAATAGATGAGAATAAATTGTCAATAAGCTCTTTGGTGCTCCTGAGCTTTGCGTCTTCAGCACAGTCTGAAGAGCATTTCTAGTGTTTAAACCTCAATCACATCACCCAGCCTGCTTGCCTTCATCAAAGTAACAAATATGTCTTCTGTCATATTTAATTCAGCACAGATGTGGCTCAGATGTTCAGCTTGGACCAGGCAAAATATGCATGTTTTAAAAAAAAAAACAAACCCACTGCAACATCAATGTAAATGATAAATCAGGGTCGCAGTCGATAAAGAGAATCTCATAATATTTAATATGAGGTGCAAACCATTTGATATCATTTTCTAAATGCTGCTGGACATTTTATCTTCTCTGCCCAAATCAAATATGCATAAATCAAATAAATCAAATCAGATAAGCTGTGTCCTACATAGTCACAAACAATCATTTTGTTCATAGAACTAATGAGTTGAATGACATGAAGTGATTAGATAAGTAAGATGAATTTGGTAAAATTAAGAGTAGCATCTGTTGGGAGAGGGTGATTTCTGTGTGAAAAAAAAGATTCATTGGTTTTCAGAGACGTGACTTTGGCAAACTTTATCTAAGTTAGACTTCAGAGCATAAATCCACAAAAACTCAGAACCAAGGGTGACACCCTGCTGAGTCCTTATGTGCAAACACACTGACACGAAACCATCTTAACACTTGTTCACAACCCCACTCTTCATTAACGCCTTTCTGTATTCCGCCTCCCACCATATATCCTGTGGGGATTGATCCAGAAGCCACCAACCTCAAAAACCAGCCTCCAGGTGGCATTTACTGGCTTTTGGGAGGAGAGCTAGAAAACGCGTGGGCAGGGATTAAAGACAAAACCCACATAAAACAGGGAACATCTGTTTTCGTACTGGTAGAATATATCAGAGATTTATGACCTGATCACTGCAACTCTCTGCTAGCTGTCTGGAAAAAAAAGACTTAACTTGTATTGCAAAATCTATATTAAACCACCAAGGCATACAGAAAAACAAATACTAGTTTCATTTTGCAGTACTACACAGCTGCAACAGTTTACACTCTTTTTGGTTCGTCCACAATTACAGTTAATAAATAATCTCATGAAACTGCAAAATGTAATTTTTTATACCTTTACAGTGCATGTCAGTCTGGTGGCCCTTTTTCCAATACCTTCCAATTTATTGTGTAATATAATAAGTTAAATACAGTGTTTATTTGGCCAAAACAAGGACATGCTGTAAAAAATAGAGATGCAGAATTACTTGAATTTTAATATTGATCATGATTTTGGATTCCCAGAAATGAACATGATTGTGCAATATTGAACATGCATGCTAGAGAGCAAAGCGAAAGCGAATCAACCTCTCTCTCTTAATCTCTACCTGACAACAAGACTGAATGATGGTGCTGCAGCTGTTCCTTGTAGCACACCGCTTGAGGTTTCCTGGACTAGTCATTGCGACTAGCAACCAACACTACATTATATAGACATATACAACAAGAATCAAATTTTTGGCACAGCAGATGGTAAAGTTCATCAATCCGTGTTTGGAAATACTTTGGATATACTTAGGGCAATTGTTTTTAAATCAAGAAGTCATCATATGCGGAAAGTGCTGAAAGGATAACTAAGTTGTTCTATTGCCCGAAAGAACATCACAAACTGCAGTACGATGAATGCATGGAGACCAAGAAAAACAACGCAGTGGCTGCTAATGTCAATCATCCAACATCAACTCTGACACCCACGAAAGACGGAATCGACAGCACGTCAGAATCCAGTTCACCAAGATGTACTAAAATTATCAACACAGTCTTATTAGCTAAAGATACATGTACAGTAAACAAAATGACTGTGCAAATGTCACAGAGGAAACACAGTCAAATCTCACAGGTGTCCAGCACTTTTCTCTGAGTGCTATTCACATCAATCATGCAAGTACAATGATTGTAGTGAAAGACTTTATTTTGCCTCTTGAGCATATGGGTCAAGTGAATAAACGTTAGTAACAATGTGAAAGTGAAAAAAAAGACCTGCTGATTTACCATTGTGTTTTTAATTTTTCTTCTAAGTTAGGTGCACTCAAGTTAGGTGAATAAAGAGGACAAAAAAGCATACATTTTATTTATTAAAATCGGCAACTGTGGCAGCTTCTCGTGATCTGCATTTTGATTCAAATAATCATAATAATAATCATGTAGCCCTAGTAGAAAGAATACATTAGAAAAAACTCCAGCACACACTTGCATGCTCTGTATCTTTAAATATTTTAAACTGTTTGACTTACAATCAGCAAGATATAACACATCCTTTTATCCCAAGGGAAACTTAATTTCTGAATTTAACCCATCTTAGAAGTAATGGGTTGCCACTCTGCAGTGCCTAGGGACTAAAGCCAGTGCCTTGGTCAAGGGCACAGTGAAAATACCAACCTCTTTAGGGCCAGTTTCTGGCAAATGCCAGCTAGATACCCTCACCAATGGTGTGCCAAAGAGGATGAAGAAATATTCTGTCATTGCTCCTATTCCTCATGAAAAGGTCTGATACTATTGATCAATGTACCTCACACATTGTTAAAAAAATGTTTGCCTCACACTGCAGTAACAGCTGATACTAACACCATAGACTCTAAACATACACTGATTCCTGCATAACCTGACTTTTTCAAAATCATTTTTAAACTAGAGATTTGGTTGCTGACGCTGGTGAGCAGGTATGACTAACCAGGGTACTGACTTTCCCTCCAAACAGGTCAATATTGTCCATACGGCATTCACTTATATTACAGTTAATATTGTATGTGCACAGTTGTGTCAAGAGTTTCTGTGATGTAGAATTCAGTATTGAGAAACAATGATCCTAAATCTGACATTAAGATGTCACTGATGCTGCGTGTAAGCAAATATAAACCTTTTCATATTGATTTAAATGTTGGCCAGTTACTCAAATTTTACATGCTTAGGTTTTACATACCGCGGTCTGCGATAGTTCTACCTCGAGCAGAAAGTTGCTTATATTTACTCATGTGCCATTACAGCAGTAACATCACCAAATCATAATCTTGCCAAGGGCACTAAAAGTGGGCCTCGAACTTACTACTGCTTACTGAAATTTGCCGTTAGCCAGGGACTCTTACTCCAAATGTTGCAAACTGCAGTAACACTGGGGCATCATAAATACTTGTCTTTGTTTTTTTAAGGCGGCGACTGAACGACGGAGGTAATTAAATAAAGAGACACAAAACCTGAGCATCTCACTTGTCTTTGATTGTGCAATTGATCAAATGCTTATCTTGATTAAAAGAAGTTCCAGTTTCACTATAGTGATCAATAGAATGAAAGAAAGCAAGCATAATCTAGATAGGCAGTAGCGCTGACCACAGCCAGGCACAGGTGATAAACAGTGAGACACCAACCGATAAACAGCACTTACATGGACAGGCATAAAACACAGTAACACTCTGAACTTTTGACTGCAGAAAGCAACACAAAGGTCAGTTATTGTTCTTCACCAAGACTCAGTCAGTTCATATCATTTGTCTTAATCTTCCACTCGGTCACTTATATACGCATGCCCTCATGCAAAATTATCTGATGAGCACTGACCTTCCATTGCATACTTCATATCCAGGGCAAAGAGACTCCACATGATTTCAGCGCTGATCTTGCCCGCATTCAGCTCCTGTGGAAACCTGGTGGAATTCAAACGGATTTCAATCAGACTCATTTCCGTACAATGACACGCTCGAGTGGATGGTCTGATGGCCATCCCAGGTCTCTAATGAATGACTTAACAGATGTGGTAGAAAACATCTCATAATCTAATAATCCCCCGCTATTTCCAAACCTAGTTGAATTGGGGCGGAATTGAGTTGTATGTGCGTGCCTTAAAGATGAGAAAAAGTGCAGAAGGAAATGACAAAGTGAAAGAGAGAGAATGAAGGTGGCAACGCATTTGGGAAGTAATCTTCTATTTTGAATGCCTATAGATTTTCAGTCAAAGCTTGAACGTGAGATGTCAATGGTTTAATTATCCGTATCTTCAGACAGTGAAGGGAGGACATTTATAGATGACGGAGCCTTGGTTTGAGAAAGGTCAATTTATCTGGAAATGTTTTACTTTTGCTCCGGGCCGCCTTGTTTCTAACAACAAACTCATTTGTCCGACAATTTCTATTGGAGCAGTAATCATCTGCTCAGCTGGGACACTCCTGCAGAGAAGCAATGCTGAAGTGCACTTACTCACATACACAAAAACTCTGCTGTTCTCCTTTTCCCAACCTCAGGTCTTTTTATTGAGGTAAGAGCCAAGTCCAAAAGGCTGATTTATTGCACCCGGCAAAGAAGAAAAGTGAAGAGAATCCCTGAAACAATTGCACTTTCATCTCTATCACTCTAAGAATCTTTGTTTCCATCTCAGTTATTCCTCAGCCTTGTCATGCAACCAGATGGTGTACTGTAGGTAGGCCAGATAATGAAAACCATTTGTGGTGAAGATGAGCATAATATGTTCTGCCACAGTCTTACTTCTATTTTGTGAAATAAATGGTTTATGCATGAGGTGTTTCTGGGGATATTTCTATGCTTATGCATTTAAAAACAACTGCAGCATCCACGTTTTTCCCCAATCATAAAATGTATTCTTTTAAATTAGTTTAAAGGCGTGAAATTTTCAAGGCTAGTTTCATCATGTAAATATTCTCAACACAGTGTGACAGATTAACATTTTTCTCCCTATGGCTGCAGCCTATTTAAAGGCAACAAGTCCCCTCCTGGATTTATCATGAAAAAGCATCTGAGTTTCTGTCACTCTGGAAGTTGACCAGGGGAATGTGGAGGCATTAGGCATGAATATTGCACATCTATCATTAGACAGTGTAGGAGAGAAAGCTCAGGGCATAAACAGAGTCTTAATAAGCATCGTAAATCAGCAAGAAGAAGGAGAAAACAAAAAGTGGGAGGCATTTGAGCAGATATGTATGAGCGAGGCAGAAAGAGGGAAATATATTTAATCTTATTTTCTTTAAAGGCAAATGACACTCTCTTTCCTTTAAGTCATGAAATTTGTTTATTTTATAAACTACAGTACTGTAGTATTGTGTAGTTTTGAGTCACCCTGCATTTCTCCAGCATGCCAAGAAAAAACATATTTGCCCCTTTCTGATTTCTTCTTCTTCTATATATTATTATATAAATAATAATAAAATACATGTAATATATTATATTAAATTGCTTATTTTTACACAAAGACAACCTGAGCAATTACAAAATGCAGTGTTCAAAATATTGTTTAATTTATTAATGAATTAACTGACATTAACCTTTTTGTTTGGAGAGCTAAGTATAATTTTCCTAGCCGCATCCAGACCTAATGAATCGAGAAAACACTTTAATAGAACTTGTTCGAAAAAATGTGGGGAAGAGATCTCAAAAAGTAGCACGTCATGCCACAACATAAAGAATAGAAAAACTGTAAACCTCACAATGTGAAAGTTTATTTGTCACAACATGCATTTTTCAGGATGGCTCTTTATCGCATGTTATGGTTAGAATCATAAAATATAAGGCTCATCAGTGTATATGCAAGGAGATGAAAATGCATATATTGTCGAGTAAAGAGATACATACTGGTTAATGACAGGGGTGTAAGCTGTCCGGTCTTCATCAATCACAGAGACCATCAGAGTGATGAGTTTTGGCCAGAAGTCCAGGTTCTTTATCGATGGACCCTGTTCCTCCCTGGGAAGGTCTTGCTTCCGGCTCTAAAGGAAAAATTGAAAGTTAAGGTAGAGGCTGAAGCATTTTTATAATGACATTTCAACAAGACAAAACACAAAAAAACCTCTTTTTACTTTATAATGACCTAATGTTCTATTTATATGTTCTCTTTTCAGCTTCAGCCGTGAACAGCTTTGATAATGAATGGGAACCTGAACCTAACACGACTAGTATATATATATATATATAAAAAAAAAAGTAACTAAATCTGTTTCATTGCTGTTCTCCTAATGTAAAGTGAAGTTTTGCTGCTAGGCAACAAAGAAGATGGCTGTGAGACATGCAGTGTATTTGTCTTAGATCCAAACAAAGACACGGTAAATTAAGGTGTTTTTCTGATTGTAAATGAGTTTTACATTTTACAGTGGGTAATGGCATGAGAGTTGTTAAATGAAGAGTGGCAGGCATCCCAAAGTGCTCAGCAGGGTAACCAAATCCTTTTACTCTGTGCTCATGTTATGCAAAAAATAATGATGATAATAATAATAATAATAATAACAATAATAATAAATAAATAAGTGTGCTCTGTGTTCAGCATGAAATAAGACTGCATTGGCTTATCCCACGAGAGGTAGATTATTAACTGAACTAATTATAATAACCACACATTTCTGAGTTTTTTCTGGCTTCACTGCACACAGTCACATTATTGCACTGTGTTTCAGACAGCATGTCTCCACACTGAGTTTCTTCCACCCACAGGTTTCTGGGAGCTGGAGGATAAAATTACAATGGCTATAACCATAAGTAACAAGGTGTGTTGGTAAATCAAGGACAACAACCTTTCAGTTTCAATATCTAATGTGTGTCCATGCAAATGTGAGTCAAAGTCCACTGCATAAATCTGCTGCTATACTGGGGAGAAAGGTATTGAATCCAAACCTCTCACTGACTCTGCCATCTGTTCACACCACACTGCGTGCGTCCACACTGATCTCTAGTCACCAAGTAATTGCCCCTGTCGTGCCCTTTATCATAAACAGGTTTTATAGAAAATCCGCAAGAAAACAGCAAAACACTCCTGAGTTTCCAAATTGACAAAAACGTACACACACTGAGAGAACTGCATCGTACGCACAAACGATTAAACACCCACGCACAACAATAACAATGAAAAATCTAACCCAGTACTGTGAGCATGCACTCCCGATAGGAAGCCATGCACATTCCAACAACTTGCATGCATGACTAAAGCAAAAATGTCTTTCTGATGAAAAGAAAATTTTGTTAAAAAATGAAAATGTTCAGATTAGTCGTTGAATAATTTAGGTTGAATTATTTAACAATCTTCTACATATTGACTTTGGGGTGCAGCACAAAAAGGAGCGCTCTGGAAACAGAAATGTGATGAGTCCATAAATCCTCAATACAGTCTTCCCTACAATAATCAACTTGTTTCTAATAATGAATTTTCTCCTTTTGAAGAAATATAAGTCACATGGTGTTGGTATGTCCCACTGACACTGCATTTGGGAAGAATCTCACTAAGATTAGACTATTACTTCTTCAATGAAAGCTTCTATTGTACTGATTATATCCATCCATCCATCCATGTAGTGACACATCTGTCATGGCAACAGTGCGAGGACCCCTTGGTATCACATTTTTAGTACGCTAAGTACCCTTATTTTTCAGTATACAGGGTTATTATTGTGAATATGTTTATTTTAACCCAACCACTATTTTTTCCAAATCTAAAAAATATATTTTGTTTAATAAGCCTAGCGGGTGAAACGAGTGAAATCAAAAGCAACAAATTTAAAATGAAACAAATTGCAGCTTTGTGGTCTGATAATTGGTGTTGTTATTTATGCCACTCCATCTGTCTACTTTTACACTTTTGAAAACGATTATTATAAACAACAGGTTCAACTTCATAATGGCCATCCAAATAATGTCTACAGGTGCACATAATAAGTAATATTTTTTTAAACAACTGCAATTTTTCAATAAACAATTATGAACATAATAATTGGTTATATTTATGATAAACATGAATATAACCAAAGATTTACTAATGATTAACCAATCAGTAAGAAAAAAAGCATAAAAATTAATCAGAATCACGCTGTTTTGGTTGATCTATTAATGATGTTACTGAACTGAGCACATGCTGTTCTGTGTCCATTTGTACAAAGACTCCATTTACACCATGATCTATATAAGATGGCTATGAATGAGAAGTGAAACTAGGCTGGTCAGTGTGATCAGAAATTAAGACAAACAATGACAATGGCAGATGCACTTGTTAAATGAATCATTAAGTCAAATTTATTTGGATAAAGAAGCAATTTCTGAGTTTTAATCAAAGCTACCTTAAACAGACCAGCAATCCTTATTGGCCTCTATCTGTACTTTGGTAGAATAGCGATGCTCACTTCAATGAGAAAGGCGATGGTTTAATGTGAGAGGCCTGAACCATTGGGGAGACATGCCACTATGTATTGGAAAGCAATTTTTTTGTTAAATTGGAAACATGAATAATAAAACACATGCCTATCTGTGTGTCTATTTGTGTGTGCAAAAGTATATGCATATACGAAGGACACTGAAGGTTGTGTCATCCCTGCTAAATCTGATGTGGTATGCAGCAAGCTAAAATGTTGTGTGTACTCCCTTTGATTATTGGTATTCACTTCAAGTAGGTACAAAAATCCACTGTAACAAATCCATTGTCAAAAGTGATTAAGTTAACTTCTGTCATTTTTATCTTATTTTTATTTTTTTTTACTACGCACCCATGGGTTTGACTCCCAGTTTCAGTAGGAAGTCAATATGACAGTGAGCTAAGAGTCCAGTGCAGTTTCTCTACTTCTGCTGCACGGGGTAGTGGGAGCATAGCAGAAATATTGATAGCCGTGTATAATTCCTCTAGGGGGTAGCCAGTGGTTTATGTTTATTGTTTAGCTCCTGCAATTCCCATGCAGAAGAAATAAGCATTAGCATACCACTGGCTCCTCATCAATTCTCGCAATGTGACACAAATTACAGAACCTCTGATTGAAGGATGTTCCTAGAGAATGTGATCAAATTCCCAAGAGAATGAGCTGCGGGTGGAACTGAAACTGCTTCCACGCATTTTAAGGCACAATGAGAAATGGTTGTGTGTTTAATGCGTTGGTGAAAAATACATTTAAAGACACCAATTCTGAAAACGAAAAGCATCTTTTTCTTAAATACCCCTTTGTGTATTGTTGGCAAATATGTGATAATGAAGGTAATGTAGCTACCTATCAAATCACTTTGAGAGGCTTGCTAGATAAGTGGCGGAGTGCTCTAGCTTCTCCTTTGTTCCTGTTGCACACAATCATTGAATCCTTTCCTCCCCATACAACACCAAACAGCTTCTGTTCACTTGTCTTCTTGTGCATTAGCATTTGCATTGGCATTTGCACGCGTGTGTACATATGTGCATTATTTAAGATGCATGTGCATGTTACCAGATATTTCTAGTGTGTGCACCATCACTGCTGCTCCACATTCCTCCATAGTGGATAAACCTTTTCTGTGATTTCTCTGCCCTCCCTCCAATTCCCCTTCATCTTGCTTTTCAAAATCCTCCCTTTACTGCCAGGATTTAAGAAACAGTTAAGCTAGATTCCCTCAGCCCCTCCTCCCCCGAGTCATTTTACACCCAGGCAGAAGCAGAAAGCTTTGTTGTCGTGTTATGCAAGATTCCTCGTTGTGGCTGGGATATTTCTCTGCTTGCCTGACCACTTTGTCAGCTCTTGTGTCACCACACTCAGTCACTGTTAGCAACTGGAGAATTGGGGTCTGAGATGTGTTTTATCTGCTGGGCCAAAGGCTACCTGCTGTATGTGAACATAATTTATAATCACAGTGAGGTTTACTTTGGGGTGAAGTGCATGCCTTTTTTTTCTCTGCCACCGAAGAAACATTGATAGAGAGGCTGTCTACTGCAAAACTGGTGGACGAAGACGTAATTAGCACCAAGTGTCTATCTCACCGGTTTGGTAATTGCTTACAACCCCTAAGGCTGTTTAAACAAAGGAAACTTATTATTCAACTTTTGAGCAGATTGCTCCCTATTACAATCTAAAAAGACATTATCTTCTGTGATGTAAAGGCCATTCTCCCTGGGAAGTAAACCGTAAAATAATCAGTGGAGCTGCCTGTTGACTGATTATTTACTCAGGCGAGGCCAAAGCATAAGTAAACTAGCACGCGGAAATGAGTCTGGAAGAGCCAAACATAATGCAGGACTTGGTGAAGCTACTTTTTGAATACGTAAACAGGTGCATCTGCCAGTTCTCAATGTAAAAATGCTGCTTATAGTACTAATAATACTGCATAGTATTTTTATATGAATAGTAGTATGATATCATAGTTTCACAAAAAAAAAAAACATCATTCAGAATGAACCTTGTTTTTGTGGTACTATATTATCTGCGGCGACATTTGAGTATAAAAATCTTCAAGACAGTTGACAAACTTTATTTTTGTTTTGTTTTTTTACATAAGGTAAGATCTTCCAGACGGTTGGGTGCTTTATGTTTTCCACCTACACGCTTCCTTTTCAAGGCTGAAGTCTTTTATACAAAGTCTGCAATAGACACTGTGTGCATTTTATTGTCTGATAAATGTCTGTGGGGGATTTATAGACTATTGATTTCCAGCCATGTGGGATTGAATATACTTTCCAGAATTGTCACACATCAGTACAAAGCAAAATAAAGCTGAAAAGGAGACCATGATGTCACCTTTATTATTGGCTTGAGGTTTTACCTGATAAAGCTGTGCTGTCAGATAGATGCCAACACTTGACAGAACATGTTTTTAAAAGAAAGTTTTTAACTTGAAATTAAATGATTCCGAATTAATAACCACGTTAAATGTTATTGTTACTATTGCTTCTACAGTACTTTTCACACTGATGTCAGTAAAACTCAATTAAGTACCAGTTATCTAGTTATTGGTGTGTGCCTTGCTAGTTAATTAGCAGATGTTGAGTTGCTAGTTTGTAAATTACGAATGACTGCATGAACTGCGAGTTGTTCTCATTAACATTTAGGAGCTGTTGCTCAGACTGTGTTTACTCGTCAAATCAAGAAATTGGGAAAATATTACATTAAAAAGTCATTATGATAACAATAGGCACATTAAATTTTTATTACAGTACTTGTCATTACCCTGTGTGTACCATCTATAAAAACCCATCATCTTTGCAGAAATTGTCTTTTTTCTCCTGTGAATGGGCCACCATCAGAGAGGTTATAGTTTTCAAGCCCAGGGAGGCCAAAGTAACCACAACCATAATAAAATAAATAAAACATTACAGAGCTGAACAGGTGGCAAGCAAATCCTATTCCAGAATACTAGTGAACAAATGTGTTTTAAAACTGCTGTTTAGGAAGGAGGAAAATTGGAAAGTGTTCACTGACCCCAGTGTTTCTCCTGCAGCAGGTCTACACACACACTGCTGTTATATAACTGCACAGGTCTGCAGATGCCCTGCACATGAACCATGCTGTGATTAAGCAACTTGCCACCTGACCCTCTTTTTTTCTTCTTTTCTGAATTAAACAATCCATGCATAACTACATTACTGTACCCAACCTTTACTTTAGCTTTAGCTGTTTACATATAACTTAATATCAAATCGCAACACCAGTCGCCTCTGTGTGGCTTTAATTGTAAGGTAGAGACCCTACAATAATACAGACAAAGCTACAGTGAAGCTGGAGGATGGACGCTAACTTTTTTCCACTCGATAAAAGCTACGTGAAGGTTCCCGATGGTTATGGACAAATGCAATCGCATGGCAGGATGCTGTAAGCGGACCAAACTTCAGTCAGGAGAACAACTGAGATAATCCATCAACAATACGAGGTTAGTCATTAATATACTGCAACAACATGAGAATAGAGCAGCTGCGAGAGAATTCAACATTAATGAATCAAGAGTACGGAAGTGGAGGAAGCAAGAAGAATGAGATGAGTAAAGTTTGACTTCTCGGACTGTTTTGTTTCGCTTCATGCACCTTATAATCCGTGCGCCTTATGGTTCGAATAATACGGTACCTATCTTTCTTTCACTGTATCACCAGCTAACTTTAACCAATAACATGTCCGAGGAGCTTCAAAAGTAAGCAGTCAGTGTAGTATAAACAAGTGTATAGTTAGCAAGCCATTGAAGATTACTAGTACACAGCTTGAGACCTAGCATGAAGCGTTCTCATGCGTTGGACACTTTGTGCAAATCATCTGATTTTGTTGTTTAGGAATGTTTAAGTTTAAAAGTACAGGCCTTAGTGTCATTAAAAGAGATACAAGCCAGTTACCTGATCAAGGAGCTGGTTGTATAGCTCATGACAATTATCAAAGATGTATTTATAGGTGGAGTCTAGACAGGCTTTGACGCAGTCCTTCACCACCATACTGGCTCTTGGTGGACTCTGGAGTTCTTGCACCTGCAAACACACAGAAATACATACAGTGATTAAAAATTATGCCTTCACATTCAAACAACCTAGGTTTGTTAGCAGCCCATTCAACATGAAAATCATCCAGATAATAGACATAATGCTAGCAACCCTAATCAACACCTTATCACTTGTGCAAAAAAGGGCAACCTACTCTATGTACTATATATAGTAACTGACATGTAAGGGAACTAGCATTTAGGCACATGTGCAGTGTATCACATACTAACACAAGGACTCCACTGTTTGAGCAGCGGTGCATACTGGCTCAGCATGGCTATGGCACAGAATGAAAGCTTTGGTAACCTAAAGTGACAGTTTTCATTCCTTTGCTCACAGCTGCCATCTTAGCTATGCCTCAGTGCGCTTGCGCTACAACCCCACTCCCACAAAGAACGTCGGATGGAGCTGTGCTTTTCATATAGCAGGAGACAAGTCAGCATACACTTGGGGTTGAAGAAGGTAGAGGAAACAACCATAGCTGTTTATTGATGAATGAAGTTTAACACAACTCCACTGCTTTAGCCTCAACTCATGTGGTTGTGTAACAATAAATGGTTTGGTTTTTAAGTAGTAGAAGGTTTAAGGAGTAGAAGGTGAAAATTCTGATGTATATCAGAGGTATGCAAAGTGCTCCGTTATCATTTAGTGCAAGTTTATGTCTCTTTCAGTTTTTGCTTCAATTACATCCTTGTGTTCCCCTTTCACCCCTCAGCTTGTCCACTGCCCATCCACCCTTCACTGTCACACATAAAAACACACCTTCATCCTGAAGAACGTGATGCTGGTCAGCAGATCAACAGTAGATTTCAGATCTTGGAGACGCTCTGGGTTTCCCGCAGGGAAATTATCCTGATTGAAAACAGAAAGAAAAATGACATAAGGAGAGAGGACATCTTGTTGGAAGCAGCCTTGTAACGTCACACACCTCCAACTACCACGTCATATCGCTTAGGCCAAAATATTGATTACAGAGCAATGCCCAGCAATCATAACAAAATGACTGTCTGTCTAATCGTTTAGTGGACAAGGGAGGTCTCTGCTGATGAAAACCTCTATTTCAGGGCCATGAAGTCATCAGGCAGTGCAAAGCACCGTGACGGAGAGCATATAAAGCCCTGACAGCTCAGAAGAAAGGCCTCGCTGGCCCATACATTATCCTACTTCTCCTACTCTCTCAGTGCTCTAATAAAATTTTGCTTGTTTTCAATCCGTCCTCTTCCTTGTCGATGAATGCACATGGGAGACTCAGGAAGTAGAGCCAAATCTTAACGCCGCCTTTAGGCTCGACAGCACAAGCGCAGGAGGGTTTTTTTATGCTAGACGATCAGCAGAGGCAAAACCCGTCTGACATCTTAACGATGTCAGCAGCATACAGAATTTAATTGGGTTTCCAAGAATACACACAATAGACAATTGAGGTTTTTTAAAAAGAAATGTTAAACACAACCCAGAGGCAGGTCTCTAATCTATCCAACAGAAGAAAATGCAGATGACCTGTTAATGTTTCACAGTCAGCCTGCAGTCTACCGAGACATTGCAGTATATTTCTCTAGACCCGTGATTAACAGGAAAAGTCCATTTTAGTGGTGAAAGTGTAGACCCCAATAAACTAAGCTTGACACACATTTTGCATAAGCAAATGTAGATCACGTATTCTATATTTGGCTGCTGAAGTGGGAAAAAAAGAGAAGAGAGAATCAGTAGAGGCTGTTTCTTCTTCAGATAAAACGCTGTTTGTGTCGCTGCCTTTTATATGAACAATACAGTTCTTTGAGGGTCTCATCATTTCTCTCTAGATAAAAGATTGCATTCAGTTTACATTTCATAATAAAATTTATCCAGTTGCCAAGGGACTTTTTAGAGTTATTGGGAAAATACATGGTCATCAGTCACTTCCTTTGCCTTCTTTTTTCTTCTTATGTAGCCTTGAAACACAACATTTGTACCTATGAAACAACTGCTCTATACTGTAGTGTCACCATAGCCTTGAAACTTGGTGTGTGCGTATGTACTCAGACCACACAACATCTCAGTATGTGCTTTAGTTGTTATGTGTTGGTACTGAGTAAAACTAAAAGACTGCAATAGGATTTGTTTCTATAAAGCATTTTTTTTTAAACAAAGGTAATCCACTGAGGCTGATGAATTTCTCAATTAACATTTAACCTAATCTGTGGTTTCTTATTTTAACAAAAGAGGCAATAACAACTCTTGGTATGAGAAGAAAATCATCTCAGAAAGAGCTTAAACTGCACTCCAGAAATGTTCAATTTTCACTATTGCCAGTCTGCCTTTTAGTGATAATGGAGGTCTGATCCATTCATCCTTTCATATTGCATTTAGGGAATATTTTAAATGTATTAATTCCAGCAGTTTAACTTAAAATTGTAATATAGGTGTGTAATTATGGTGACTAATGTCAAGTAAAATCAAGTGCTTGTTGACATTCACTTTAGCAGCTGTACAGAACATAGCATCTACAAATTCAAATATTATGACCTCACCTACCAATCTAATTTGATATCTGACAGCCTGTTTTGAATGCAGCTGGCATGTTTTTACAAAAAAAGGACTTTTTTACTGATTACACCTGTGTAAAGCAAAGGGATTTCTAAAAAGCGGGCTACTTTAAATAGCTCAAAATGGCCCATACTTGTCAATTAGTGTTACAAAGTACAAGATGTTAAATTCTAATCTACAAAATCACTCATTTATTACTGTTCAAGTGCTGCTGCTCTTAACTTCAGGTCTTTCTAACAGGAGCAACAGTGGTGGTGTAAGAATTTTGTCTAGCTCAACCTCTGACTCTGCTTGAAAACACAATGCTGCAACCAAGAGCTCATCAAGAGAAAAACAAAGTGAAAAGAAAGGAGAAAAAAGATTTATTGTCCACAAATAGACAAGAATACTAAAAGTCTAAACATCCATCTCTGCTCCAGGAAGAAAGACATAAGCATTGCCTTACAAAGATGACAGAAAGTCCATTATGAGATGAAATGAGGAGTGAATGATGCTGATTAGCTTTTAGTTCTTTGTCTTTGCTCTAGTGTATACTGAAAATTATGTTGGGCCAGTGCTTACAATTAGTGCAAAATTTCAAAACACTAGCTGCTTAACACATAAAAAGAAAAGTTAGAGCAAGCCTGCCATTTACAACATGAACTGTTTAAAATTTCAGCTCAGACGCTGTAAACAATACCCTGCACACTGTACGACTGATGTTAGGAAAGGCTCGAATATTGCACAGACAGTGAACAGTTACACTGATTTTACATGTGTCTGTTCTTTGGATACCCAAAAAAAAAAAAAAAAACATTTTTCCTGCTCTCCCTGTCACAGCAGCATGTTAAGTTTCCATTAAATTCAAATTATTAAATTCCTCCAGTCTATTTTTCTAAACTGATGACCTGCCAAACACCACTACTTTAGGTAATACCCAGACTATAGACAAGTACCTCACACAATCCCACTTAAAAAAAAAAGAAAATTCAAATTTTTTTTTTTGCCAGGTATGGAATGGAACAAGTCCAGCTAATTGGGTGGTAAAAGACATCAAAAGCAGTCATGCACTGTTGAGCGCTGGAACACATCATGGGATCTTTGAACTGGAAACAATACACTCTGACCATGAAGACATGTGGCATGCACCTCTATATTTGCATGCCTATTGCTATAAGGTGTAAATACTGCATTTAGGGGTTGCATATTAGATTTTATACACCTTTTAGATTTTCAAAGGCCTAACCTAACCTCCAATAAAAGTAGTTTTTAGTTGTTTTGCTGTTTCAAGTAGACTGAGGTTTATGCCGTAATATACTGAACTTGTTTTTTTTCCTGAGTATGTCAAATTTATAAGAGACCCCAAAAAGAACCAGAGAACACTGGTTAGATTATATTTCTCATCTGACCTGAAAATGCCTTGAGCGACCCAACGACAAGCTCAAATGCTACTGAAGGGGATGTCTGGACTAACTTATTTAGTCTGCTGCCACTGTGACCCACCTCTGGATGAGCAGCAGAAAATAGGAGAAAGTACTTCTAAGCCCTTTCTACACAATAAATCCAGCCAAGGTTATGAACATTGAACGCCAGTATCTCGTTCATTCCACTTTAGTTCTTTCTGTGCCCTTTCGAGAAATTAATTCAGTTGGCACAGAAGTTTCTTATTCTCTGCATTCTGTGAAAGGTGACACTAGCTCTTTTCTTCCGCTTGGATTTTTTACACTTTCTGCCATGAATTTCAAAGGGTTGGCTCTGGATTAAGCAGGTTCTGCTCTGGAAAGAACAAGATTACTCTAAATGCGCGCAACAATGCAGGCGTAGCTTTTGTTTTCTGAATGTTTGCTTCACAAGCTTTGAAATGATGTTTGGGTGCTATGTGGGAATCATATAAGGGTAATGTTTGAATAAATGCAAATGCTTTAACAAAATCTTGTTGGTATTAACTGTTAAGCATTTATTTTTTTGTTTAGTTCATTTGATGCTTTATCCAATCCATAAAAAAGGTGTTAGTAAAGAAAGCTGATGTAATAGTGCTGTGGAAAGCTACAGGTGCATTATTAGATTTTTTTTCCCACAGGTTTTGGAAGCAGACAGAAAAAACTTTTGTTTGCATGAAGTTCTACTATACAGAGTTTCATTTTGAGACTATATGACAAGACTTAGTGTTGCTCACTGAACAAACATCACTTTATATCAAACTGCCCAAACTCAGCCCACATCGTGCTCTAAATGCTGAGATTTTATGCACGACGCAGTGAACCTCAGTGAAATCCCAGCTGGGACAGACTGGCCATATGAGGTGTCACCGTGTATCAGGAGTATCAGACTAAAGTTGAAGGGGAAGAAATGCATATGTAGCGAAATGTAGGGTGGCACTTGCAACCTGGCTCCCTCTCTGCTGATTCAAGTCCTCTGTTTTACAAAAGCAAACTCGATCTCCCTCAGAATGTCATTATAGGGAAATCCATACTGTGAGCAGGCGGAGAAGCCAGATCTGAATCTTATTACTGTCCAATAGTGGCAGGCGGGCTCTGTGGGATGGCTTCAGAAAGTGAGAGAATGAAAGAGAAGGTATAAACTGTGTGTGGATGTGGATGTGTGTGCATGAACCACTGGTCTGTGGCAAGTTTGACAAGAGAGCAGCAGGGCAGTGCTGGCAGGTGAAGCCAGTGTGATATACTGTGACTTCTCTCAGTGAACGTGTCATTGCCAGATGACCAGGCCATCTGAAAATAAGAGAGGCCATCTCTCCTACACTTAACTCTCTCTCCTTCTCTGTCTACCACCCATACTTTTTGTCATCTGTTACTCCTTCCCGCTCTTTCCAAATCCATCTCATTCCTTCCAAATGTCTCCCTCTTTGTCCAAATCCTTTCTCCTCCAACTCCTTCTCTGCTTCTTTCATCCACTTCTCTTTCCAAATCCTCGCGATCCCTCCCTCACTGTTTGCAACTTCATTCTCCGTCTACCGTTTAGGCGCACACCGCTGCTTTTCGGGTGTGTCTTTAATCACATGTGGCTTCACACTGATGGCTATGGCAAAGAACAGGGGGACTGAAGCAATCACCCACTTAACGACACATTGCCTTTTGTGTTATATTAAAGGTGAGTGGGTCATCTTTCAGCTACAGTTCACTGTTTCCTGCCTTCAGCTAGAGAGAAGCGTGGAACTCTCAGGTGCATACCTGTGTGTACATGGCAGTATAGTGGGCTTGTGTGCGCAAATATATAAATAGACAGAGAAAAAGGGGGAGAGAGAAAAATATGTGTTTGTATTGTATATTTGGATGTGAGCAAATCTACATGCACAGGGTATGGAGGGTAAAGAAAATAATGAAAAAAATGAGTGTGTGACTAAGTATGTGGTATGTAGCAGGACGAGCTCTTAAAGATTATATGCTGGAATTTAGAATTTTAATTTAAAATATGAAATAATCTGTATCCAGATAATAGTCTCAGGACAACTGAAGAATTACTCTCTTTTTGTATCAACATTTCTTAAAATGCACATCTCATGACGATACATAAAAAAAATTAGGATGTCTTGGATGCACAATGATGCAAAACCACTAGACAGCCAAACTAACTATATTCATATTTATATTGATTAAAACCATTATATTAAAAATTAAACATTAATATTGTTTAAACTCCCATACAATGATACTAAAAACAACTGTGTAACTGTTGTCTTTGCACACTTTTCATACAGTTATTGTTCAAACCACTCTCTATCGGCATGACCTGGTAGTAACAGTTTTGTTAATTTGTCAATAAAAACAGCACATAATCAACAAGTTATAGAATAATTTAAGTTACATTACTATTGCAAAGAATTCATTGTAATTTTCTATGATATATACTGGAGTAAACATAACTTGACAAGGTGAAAAATAGGTGAACTATATGGTCATCATGGTGATACTGAACAGCTAAAATACATAGATGGAGAATTATCATAAAACAATCATAACATGATCTATTACAGTGGGACTGAGAGAATTAACTATTGAAGGAAGAAGTCATGATAGTCCCAGAGTTTCAGAAATCATGTGTACAACAGCATTTCTGACATTCACTGTCTTTGAGCTCCGAATTCACTAAGTAATTAAAAGTAACATATAATAAAACTAATGCAGACATTGTGTTGCAGATCTTGGGACACATTCATTGAGATATGTTAAATTGCAACGTATTATATATTTGGAATATGGTTAACAATATATCTGTTTTTCTTTATTTACCTATATAAATATTGGTTTTTGCATGTACGTAATTTTATACACAATATATTTGTCTACTTCAGTAGTCAGTGATACATCTATCACTGCGGAGAAAACAGCAGAAGCAAGACAACATGCCAGTGAGGTCATAGAGACGTGTAATAATGTATAACGGTGAGAGCAGTTTACATCAAAGGCGTTCATCCTATGGCTTTAACAAGTCAACCAGGAAATTTTTACATAAAGCAGGACAATCAGGCTCACAGAAAGAAGCTGCCTGATGTGCACTGTTCAGGAACAAGGTCCAGGCAAACGACCCTGATGTATGAACCAATATCACACAATAAATAGGCGCACAAGTGTTACCACCACTGGGCTCACATAGTGAAAGGATATTTCCCACCATGTGCAACAGACAAAATATTAGAAGCACGTTTCCCGAGACCAGAACAGTTCAACACTAGGGTCACTATACTATAGATCTGAATCGATATCTCTATACCATAGTATTAATAAAACTGATAACATCTACAAAGATTTATTACAGGACACTTTAAAGGACTGAACTAGCTTGCACACGTAACAGACATTTATAGTATTGCCTCATGGTACAACATTTTGATAAATCGTAACTTTGATTGCAAGTAAGGCAATCTGATTGTTCCTTTAGAAAACATAATTAGTAGGTTGTTCTTTTCTGTTGTCTGTCCCTTGCTGCTAAACTGTATAGTTAATTTAATGAAGAAGTTTCTGACAATGGACACTGCAGATGAACCATCAAAGGAAAAAGGAAGAAGACATGATTGCCTCATTAATTAAGAGCCCAGTTTAGGATTTAGCACTTATGAAATACATTTGTTCTTTATAACAGTAACAATAAATTCATATTTGTCTGCAGATTATAGTCTCCGGGTAGAAAAAAAATGGAGCTAACAGCCTACTTTATAGATATTTTCAGGATGTCCATTACCAGAGGCAGAGTGCTGGGCACTCTTTACTGGATCTCTTTATTGCACTAAGTGGACCACTATTTTTGAGATGATGGCCTCTTGACATTGTGGGCTGATTACTGATGTTTATGTGCCTGGATCTACCAGGGGCTGAGAAAACTGCAAAAACTGAGAGGCCATGTTTTTTGTACATTTGATGCAACAATTTTGTTAATTATGGCATTAACAATAAATGCCATAATGCCTATGTCTAAATACAGACAATGTATATCTATAATTATTCTTTTCCAGATCATGCTTTTTAGGTTTTCACTTCTTTTAGCACAGCTTCATACTATTAATATTGTACATAGTCCACTTGGTAAATGTCATCCTTGGCATGACATCACAACATTTACCAATGACATTTACCGCACCTTAAGCCCCAATATTTTGCGCATTTAACACCTTTGCACTTGGGATTAAGATCCATCTAAGAAGGAACCGTATCCAAGAAAAAGAAGAATCCACATGCATTTGGCATTAACAACAAAGTGTCACTGTGCCACACTAGATAGTCAAAGGAGAATGTAATCCAAACAAAGGTGACTCCACCTGGAATTTGTGTTGTAATGGGTACTTAGACCATCTTTACTCCAAAAAGGAACATAGAAAAGAAAATGCCAAGTGATGAATAATATTGAGACAGCCTCACTATTCTCAGAATATTTTGCCTTAGTCCCAGTCCTTGTATCCAGAAGGCAGTTGTCTACTCCCTAGAGTGTTTTGTCCTTCAACCGTATCACTCCTTTGTTTTACCTGTGTATGTCTAAGTCTTTGATCTTGCCACCCCCGGGGCTGTCTTCCAGATCCTTGATGTTTTTACCTTTTGTATCTATTTAACATCTATAGGTATCCCCTGCCCCTGTCATCTTCTTGTGCTTCTGTATAAACAGTATGATTTCTCAGAGGTTTTGGGTCAGCTTACCTTTAATACTTTAATAAACATTCGAACACAGCAAGTACCTTTTTTGGTAAAAAAAAAAAAAAAAAGTGTAATGCTATGGCAGTGTATTAGATGAGAGACATATATTACCATCCAACAAGTACACTCCCTGGCTGCTCCATTAGATATATCTGTTCAATAATTAGTTAACACAAATACCTAATCAGCCAATTAGATAGCAGCAACTGCATTAAGGAATGTAGACATAGACAAGATGACCTGCTGAAGCTAAATTGAGCAACAGAAGGGGGAAGAAAGGTGATTCATGTAACTTTTTACGTGACGTGTTGAAAGTGTCAGATAGCCTGGTCTGAGTATTTCAGAAACTGCTGATTTTCCCACACAATCCTATCATGCCAATTTCTGTTGTGACATTCAGATGGTAGAGCCAGAATTTGGCATAAACAACGTGAAAGCATGGATCTTTCCTGTCTTTTATCAACAGTTAACTTTGGACGCCTTAATACCAACCAAGCACCACAAACATCAAAGCAAAAGCGGGTTAAACCCAGTAGAAGACAGGTATACTTAATAAAATGCCTGATGTGCATATGTACATATGTAAAACAAGCAGATATCAAACTGTCAAACATTACCAACATCATATTTTTGTAGTGACAGATGCCACATAAACATGACTTCACACAAACACACACACCACATGTAAAAATCGAATACATACCCGATATTTGGAGAGGTCGATCCTCAACGAGTTGTGCAGCTGGTCCAGTAATTTGACAAATTTCTCCCTCTTCAAGGACAGAATTGTATAATTCAGTTTGGAGTATCACCTCAAAAGTATTGTGCCTAAATATTTCTAACACTGCATGGTGTGGAGCATATCTTCACCGTAGTAATTCAGTTTTATTTGCTGGAACAAGATTTTGTCATTTTGCAATATTGCCAGAGTCAGCTTGCTGGCTAAAAATATTATATGATGCCTTACAACATTAACTTCTGAGATGTTGCTGATTTTATACAGAACTTATCTTCCACTAGAACTATTAAAAACAAATAGTGAAGTCAACAGTTCAATATCAGCTTGTAGAAAAGTATAACATGTCACTTAAGTCTGACTGTTGCCAATAGAAATTACATTTTTATATGAACACTATATTACACTACGGTTGGCAGACAGCAAGAAAGTATTATGTGTACTTACCCCAAAGTTAGAGGCAGCAAATCGGTCTGAAGCAGAGGCAGTGGTTGTGGTGGTGGTAGTGGGATGGGCGAAGTAGGAATTGATATTAGCAAGCAGGTTGCTCATCACTGCTGGCACCCCAGGACACATGTATTTGGCGGACAGACAAGAGAAATGCCTGCAGAGGAGAATAAAAAGCTATTATCCTACAACAAGTGGTTGAGAGAGTAAGAAAAAAAGGCATGATTTCTTCACAAGGGAACGTAAAACAATTACATGAAAAAGCACAACTTAAGATCCCACATCAACTGGGCAATTTCAGAAAGAAGCATCAAGAGCTCAATACGCACTTACATAGTGGCGAGAAAATGCATGTGCTAAGTTACAAAGGTTAGAAAAAAGGCTGAAAAATATTCTGTGCTACTGCAGTAACCACTATAAAAAAAGAAAGTGGGAAGACATAGAGCAGTAGAGTATTTCCTCATCATATTTCAGCTTCCTATGGCTGAAGGGAGAACGTATTTTAATGTTCCAAACAATTACTTCTGTTAGAAGAGTTAGTTAGTGCAAGTAGACCACTGCCCATGTTCATGCAGTAAAATGTGTATCTATAGAAAATTGTGTCATAAATCAGACTGAGCTGTATAACCTATACTGTTAACTACATAAGGCTGCAAAGTAACAGATGGAGCATATAGGTTTAATAGTAAATCAAGGGAGGTTCAAAGGAGGAGAAATTAAACGTGTAAATTTAACTGAGAACCATTAATCCTGTAATTTTAAATATCACAGAGATAGGCTCCAGCACAGTATTTGAACTGCCTAGCTGAAATCAGCCCAACAAAAATTAGATCTCAGTACTGGATGGTGCTTTAAAAATAAAGCAAAGGAGGGGGTGAGGATGGAAATGAATGAGAGCTATTTTACTGCTGCAAACTTGACATCTTCCTGCTACCTTTTCTAATCTCCCTAGATCCTTTTTTGATTCTGTGACTTTTAGACTACACACAGTAACAGCAGCACATGCCACTTTGGATTTGGCATAAACTTGCCCTTTCTCTCTACACACATCTGAGCAGCGCTACCCAGCAGTAATTAAGTGTTGGAGCCTGAGAGGCCTAGTTTGAGCAGGGATCTCTGCCTGAGTGAGGAGCATATGCTCCTTTTAACACTCCATCCTGCTGCTCCACAAGCCATTTGGAATGCATCTTAAATCATAATGCAGCAGGATGTTGTTATTGTAGATAGTATACCACATATAAAATTAATAGGTGCAATAATCTGTATGTTTACTTTAATGCATCTCAAAACCATGCACACTTGAGCTGCATTTTCAGCCTCAAGCATGACCCATAGCAAACAAACATTTGGATGCATGAGAGCTTAAAGCAAGATCAAATGTTTTAGCACCACTACCTTTGAGGCAAATATTGTACTTTAGTCTTACAGCTTTAGATACTACCTTAAAGATTACAACTTTGCATGACCTTACATATCACCAAATTACATTTATGATAATTTAAAGTATTACATGTTAGTATTACATGAATTGGAAAAATATTTAGGAACCAATTGATTTGTCACTGAGTCGAAATCTGGGCTGTAAAAGAACTGGACAGGTTGTCTCATCTACTTCTACTTGCCTTAAAGCACTGAGTTGCTGCCATGTGGTTGGCTGATTAGGTATTTGTATTAACTAACAGTTGAACAGGTATATCTAGTGACGTGGCCAGTGAGCTTCATGGCACAGCGATGGGGATATACAAATACATACAGGACTCAATGTGCTGCTGTAGCCAACAATGCGACGCAGTTAAAATTAGCTGAAGCTTAAATGCCTACAATGTGCACATTAATGCACATTACAATATTACTATTGACGGAATAGTAAAGATAACATACATACATATATGGTCTCATTTAAGGTTTTGAATTCAAGATTTTTATTTTTAGTGGCGTTTTTTTCACATGGTGGTATTATAAATTTAATCCGGTCGTAAAGTCTGACGTCACTAGCCGTGTCTGGGCCTAAACTCCGCTGCAGGTCCATACATCAAACGATCACTATGGCATTACTGAGAGTTGAAAAACTGTCTAAAGTCTTTCATCTTTAATAAAAATGATTAGCGTTCTGCTCTACCAGGTGTAACAATTGAGTTTAACATCCAGGCATCCATGAAAATGGAATTTATGACATTTAACTGAGTTAGAAGTTAGCAGGAAGTTAGCTCGCTAGCTTCTATCTAAATACAAATATAGCATGTCTTGACTGTGGGGTTTTGGAAACAAATTAAAACATACAGCTCTGTTATCACTTCCAACATAAATGAAGACAGAAAGCTAAACAGCAGTGACGTTTGTAGGGTTACTGAAGTTTGGCTAGCTGGTATATAATGATGTGCTACGTGACCGCTAGCGACACAGCTATGTTAGCATAATATAAACAAGCTAACTTTTTTCCATTCGATAAAAGTTAATGTGAGTGTTCTCGGTGGTCAGGAACAAATGTAATCACATGGCAGGATGCTGTAAAAGGACCCAACTTCAGCCAGGAGAACAACTGAGATAATCCATCCACAATACGAGGTTAGTCATTCATATACTGCTGCATGGGCTGGGCTGTAGTTACATCCTAAGGTTTTAAAAACTGAGATTAAATAAATGATTAGCGGTAATAAAAGCCGAGGGAGGTCAACAGTGATCACTGACTGTTTTAGGAGCTTTTTGAGATTAAATAGAAGAAAATACATAACATTAAACATGTTAACAACACAAAGGCCATATTAAACGCAGACTACTTTAGGCCCGGAAGTAGGATTTGTCATGTCATCACTTAACGACCGGATAGGATTCAAATCCACAGATTTGAGCATGTCTAAGAGTCGGGCATTGAGACTGAAAACAGACATTTTGAAACTAAGAACATCTTGCTGAGTGAGTCATCACTTCCACAGAGTTATGTGGAGTAACGGTAGCAGATTTACTCCCCCTTCTTCTTTGTGGAGCGGACACACACACACACACAAAAAAACACAAACGTGTTCTCATTGGGAGGCCGATTTAATTACTCTGCTTTCAGCCTCCAAATTACCCAGGAGCACTTGGGGTTAGGAGAGCAAAGTGAATGATGCAAAGAGAGTGATGATGGCATCCGCTAAATTCCCATGGTGCTTTTAGAGCTGGATCTCCTGAGCCTATTTTCAAGAGGGAAGACATTGCCTCCCCTAAAGTTATCCTGCTTTGGTTTTTTACTAGCGGGTGAGATGTACTACACACTCACATATCATTTAATGGGTTCAGATAGCTAGGAAAAATGAGGGGAAAAAAAAGATGATGAGAGATGCGGACAGGGAGACAGGGGAGTGGTGATAGAGTGCGATGAAGAAAAACGAAAATGAGGGAGGGGTATGCCGGGAGTTGTTGTAAAGGGCACCGGAGGGAAAGTGAGCCTTCACAGCTGCTGTGATTTATGCAGTCATGATGTCAGGAGTTACTCGGAGTCAAGGTTCAGTGATGAAGAAAACAGGAAAGTAGGACCTTTCATAAATTCCTGATGAAAGATAATGAGAAACACCATGGTTAAACAAGGTTCAAGCCTGAAGCATTAACTCCACGTGATAAAGCGGGTAATCAGGCCACTTACTGCCCTTAAATAACGTGGCTATCCCTCATATGTTACAATGAACTGTCACAGTGAATCAACAACATGTCAGCTCCATCAGTTTGCTGCACCAATATGATCCAACATGTCAACAATGCTTGTGCTATAGTTGGGCTGTTGTTGTAGCAGCTGCACCCCTTTCTTGCGTGGATATTCTATGATAACAATTGATGGATTTTGGAAACAATTAAAACTGACTTTGCAAGGTTAAAAAGAAACTCAGCTGCATGTTTGCCCTACAGGGCCAGCAGGAGAAAATATAAAGTCCACAGGGTTAAATCATAATCGGTAAGAGAGTAGGTGGTGCGAGAATCAAGCATACTCAGAGGTCAGTGGTTAATAAATAAAATTAACAAATTTTAAGCAAATAATTTGAAAAGAATTCTCAGTCCTGTTTGATCACTTGATTTTCAAACTTGAAAGCAAAAATATGAGTTGAGCCTTCCATTCAATTTGCCAACAATCTGTGTGTAATTAAGGTCTGATTTATTTAGTTAGGCAGCAGTTAATTACATAGTCAGCTAGTGGGACTGCCCAACAAGTGCAGGGGGAAGAGAGCTTAAAAGGTGCACTTCGGTGGTGCTTTTCAGACAACAGCTCATACAGAAACCAGACTGCAGAGATACTCAATGACTCATTATTAATGAATTACTGCAGTAAAAGTCATTAGCAAACAATAGATAATAGCTGATATAATGCAAGCGACTATCTTTACCTGTTTAATTCTAAAACCCATTTTTTATTTCAACTGGTAAAGGATGCTTTATTTTCTGTGTTTACCTGCCTATGTGATATACTGAAAAGTATCTTACTATAATACAGTATTTTAGATATATACATAAATTATTAAAGCAAAATTTTAATTAAATCCCCATATAGTTATCTCCCCTAAAACATAGAAAATCTCAATCTGCCCATCCATGAACAGCTCCTTGACAATACTTCACATACGTGGCACACAGGCACATCTTGAGGATTTATCTACATCAAATATTATGACACCATCATGTTCCCTAGCAGCCACCTACCAATGGGCTGAAATGTCTCATTTATAGCATTTATCCAGTTAGAACATCAAAAACACTTGATCCTTTTTGAGTCATGACAAAAACATCTGATATGCATCTACAGAAGTTGAACACTTGAAATCTCTCTTTGACTGCAGAAGGAAGAGCTGAGCAACCCAACTTGGCACAAAGGTACACAGTAAGCACTTAAAGGACTTCATCTATATCAAATATGATGATGTTGCCTAGCAAGCATCTGGCTCAAATGACCAATTTTTTTTTTTTTGCAATTATGCATCTATAACATCTATATTTTATTTTGAAGTTATGAAACGGCCTCAAACTTTGACACATAGTCAAGCAAGAGATAGCTTAAGCATACTAAGTTTTACATGAGATAATATAGCTTCAAGATAGCCAGGCTCATGTGTAGACAATTAAAACGGAGAAGTAAACCTTAATTAAAGATCAGAGTTATTTTTCATACTAATGTCACTGCAGTAGTTCCTGACTAGCTCTGTCAATGTCACACAGAGCAACAAGTGTTTGCATTCACTTTGTCTCTGTGGTGGAACCAAGCTATAAATGTAGAGTTTAAATAACAGTGTAAAAAATAGTTTCTTTTATAAGAGTATAGTAAACACAAATATTTTAGAACAGGAAAAATCCATTCAGCTGGGCCACATACAATACAAAAATAAACTTGGGAATGTAAAGTAGTGCATCTGGGTTGAAGTAAATATGCTGTGCAAAGACAAAAAAATAAATCTGCTGCTAGTGAACTGGATGATGGATACATGTATTGTGCAGACTTCTAAAGTGTTAACAATTGCTTTAACACAGCACAATGTCAAATGTCACTGCATGACCTTGATCAATATTGAAAGGTTTGAATGTTTCCAGTGGTGTCACTGCAGGGGAATGTGTTTGGGGGTCACGATGGAGACAAAGAGATAAACATTTATAGACAGAAAGGGTCACAGAGGATCACCGACACAAGCAAGGAGGAAAACAACACTGTTTGTGTGCCCATGATCAATGTGACAAAGGCAGGTTAGGTTTTTCCATGAGACCAACAATCAATCAATCAAACTTGGGAGCTCGATAGTTTTCCAAGCTCTGATTCTGCTGAGGAGATATCTTTACTACTCCAGTTCTCCTTCGCTCGTCCTTCTCACATCTCCTTTTCTCCTTCCACTCTGGTAAATGAGACACTGACAGATTGGTGAGGTAAAAGGCCATAGATCAGGGTAGTACTAACGTCATAGCCTGATAGATGGATTCCACTCCGTATCTCATGGCAAACTCATCCACTATCTCCTGCGACACATCGTCAAAGTAGACCTTCCACGCCTCTTCCCCTTTCACCTGCGGGATCTTCACTACCCCGCTGTTCTTCACCTCGGTCAGATAGTGGAAAAGGTTCTGTGAGTGGCACGAGAGATAAGAGAGGAACAGGTTAGGGTGATGGAGCACGGTGTCATGACAGTTTTTTTTTGGGGTGGTGCATGCCAGCTGATGAAAAACCTTATCATAGCTGTAACTGTCTTTATAAACATGATGCTTAGAACTGTGGCAATGATTAGTGGATTAGAGCAGCAACCTTTCCTAGTAGCAAATCAAATGCTGATTACCTCGTGTAAACAGGTGTACTGGCCATGAGGAGGAACCACATTCTCCTCCCCTTTCATTTCCACGCTGATCTTGAGTCTGATGGCACCAGATACTGCAGATTTGTCAGTTCTTTTATCTGTAAAACATTACCGAGCTGGATTAGACATTTAGAATAACTTAAAATTATCAGGAGAGTAGATGGCAATATTTGTTCAATTTTAATTCTATCCAAAGCACAGGGTGCAATTTTCATTTTCTATATTTTGAGCTATGCAGTGTGGTTATCGTGCACCAGATTGACTAGTGTGGACTGGTAATTTGTTCTTTTTACTCTGCACAGCTTTCTAAATTGCGGGCCATTGATTTTGACAATTTTTTTCTTCACAATAGCAGATGGTGAAACAAGTTAAAGACATAAAGCACATTAATCTCTACAAGTTTTGTTGCACACAGTAAAAAAAAAAAACGGATGAGAGAGACTGAAAGGGAGAGAAAAAGAGTGAGAGCGTGAGATACAAGCTCAAGCCTGTAAGAAGTGACCTTACTCTGAAAAAGAACATCAAATTTAATAATGTCCATCACTTATAAATCTGTCCTTGACCACACTACAAGGAAGAGACATACAGTGCTGTGAAAAAGTGCTTCCTCCCTTTGGAATTCCTTAGTTTTTTTGCATATTAGCATATTAGTCACACTTAAATTGTTCAGATCATCAAACAAGTTGTACTATTAGGGCAAGATAATCCAAGTAAATACAAAATTGAGTTTTTAAATGATTATTTCATTTATCAGGGAAAAAGTTGTTCAAACCTAGCTGGTCTTATGTGAAAAAGTAATTGCCCGCTAAACCTCATAACTGGTTGTGCCACCTTTGGTAGCAAGAACTGCATTTAAGCATTTGTGATAACTGACAATGAGTCTTCCACATCACTGGATGTGTTGCTTTTTTAGATCTTTTAGTCTACTTCACTTTGTCAGACAGGTTCTATTTGAATCATTTCTTGATTCAACAGGTCTAGCAATATTAACCAATAATTAAACCTAAGTGTGGCTAGTGAAACTGAATTGAACTCTTTCCAAAAAATGTGGTTAATCACAGTTAATTCATGGTTTAACAATTACTTTTTCACACAGGGCCAGGTAGTTTTGGATAGCTTTTTTCCCTTAACTGGATATTTTAAAACTCCAGTTGTGTTTACTTGGATTATCATTTTGGAATATTGTCTTTGACAATGTGAAACATGAAAGTGTGACAAATGTTAAAAAAAACAGGAACACTGTGTAAAACATTCAAAGACTAACATTAAAATACATCTATAACATAATCTGACACAGAAATCTTGGCGAGAGGCATTAATAACACTTATAATGACATACAATAACCTTTTGGGTTTAATTCTCCACTAGCAAATATCAACACTCAAAGACCACATGTGACAAATAAAAAAAACGACCCGTACAGTAAGGAGATTGGGTTACTCTGTGGAGAGTAATTTGCTGGTACGGGTTGGGTTTATTTTTCACCTTAGAAAGAAGGGTCAGCGCAAATCAATACAAAGTTGTTTTCAGGTGATCTCTTTTATCCCAAGATGAAATATTTCTTTCCTCATGGGAGTGGTCTCTTCCAGAGAGACACTGGTCCCATCTGTAGGGCATGAAGGGTCACTCAGTGGTTTGATGAGCATGAAAATAATGAATCACGCTATGGCCTTTGACAGATATCAAAACAGTTAAAAATGAATGGAAGGATTTATTGGACATCACTCTCTCCCACCATCATCACCTCAGCACATGAGGGAAGCATGCATCATTCCTGCAAAGTTAAAGAATTTACTTGGCACATCGAGTCCCACTGCATGCTGGGATAGTTCATGTTGGGGGATCCACCTGACTCTACACATCCACATTCAGTGAAACACAGAACCAGAAGAATGATGGATTAGACCAGTGATTCCCAAACTTTTTTGCTAGGCCCCCCTTTGTTTTACAAGAAAAATGTTCGCGCACGCACACGCACGCACACATCCTCCGACCACACACACCCATATTTTGCTCCATTGTGGTTTATTTCACACCTCAAACATTTAGTAAACAATTAAGCAAATACAAGTAATCTGCAATAAATTAAAGGTAGTAAGAAAATAAACTACCAACTCTTTTACGCTGCGTCCGCACCTACACGGGTATTTTTGAAAACGCAGCTGTTTCGTCCACACGTAAACAGCGTTTGGAATCACCAAAAACTGAGATTTTTTAAAACTCCTTTTTTGCGTTTACGTGTGGACGAGGAATACAGAGTTCATCACGCAACGTCAAAGCTATGTGCCTTTTTTTCACGTCACGCTGTGCGCCACGTTATTGTTTACATGAGATGAATTGCAGAATGGCAGATAGAGACAAAATACTGTTAATCTGACTATCTGCAGGTTTTACACTCTTACATACACACGCAGTTACTGTCCCTCCATTTAGAAAGGCAGAGGCGTCACGATGTGATTATATTATGTGTAGTTGTTTTTTTTCCTGTGTAATAATATTCAACATTGCTATCAATACATTTTTCAAAAAATGCCTCTTTGCGCAAAATAGGTTTAAAAACATAAACAGCTGTAGGATACTGTTTGTCCGTGATTTAAACAGCCCAGCGCTGCTCCCGACTAAGGGAAAACCAATCCTGCAGGGGAAACCTACCTTGGCACTTGTGCAGGTGAAGCCAAAGGGAAGATATGCTTCATCATATTTTCTAGTCTTTGGCTTAGAATGAAGTTGGTTTGGAAACATATTCAGCGATGCTTCATCTCCTGCATTGCGTTTCTGTAGGCGCCCGTGCTAGCAGTGTCCAAGTGTTTTGTTTTTTCCCCCCCTTTTCATCTTTCATCTTTTCCTTTTCATCCCGCGCCCCCCCGCCATGGCTCTGGGAAGGTCTGGATTAGACATTGACAGGTCTGGTAGCTAATGACACTGTGGGGGTTCTTTACAGACATTTAACTGGCTGACTCTGTGCTCTCATATACAGTTCAACTGTTCTGTATCAAAGCAGTGAAATTTTCCTCTGCAGTCAGTTGCTCAAGAGACAGACAAGTAAAAAATAATAACATCACAAAGGGACAGACACAAACGCAAAGGACCAGATTGAAGAGGATCTGAAGAGGCTTAGAGAGGAGAGCAGCTGGAGGGGTGGACACCCACTCCAGCAAAGGCCTGTTTAAACATTCATTGTGGACATTTAAAAAGGCATAGAGCAGCAGCAGTGGGAAGGGGTCACTATTACCACAAATTGCTTCCGTTTAGCTCGAGAGGCAAACAAAGACAACTCCCGCCAGTCGTAATACCTCAGCAAAAGTGCGATCTTCCATTATGCTGCCATTCAACCTCATGCAAAATTGTGAAACCTGTGATATATGAGAGCAGATACAGTGAAAGATAGCGCATGGACAGTAATGGTGGCCACAGCTAAACCACATTATATCTCACAAGCAGTTATCAGCATCAGCTCCTAAAGCAGCTGCAACGTAACAAGAAAGCGAAGGGGGAAGACATCAAGCGGTTAAATGAGGCTGCATTGCTGTCATACTGTGCAAAATGTGAAATAATCATAATAATGATTGCCTGGGAAGCAATATATATATATATATATATTTACATATATTTTGGTAACAACTCTACATCCATACCCCTCAAACCTACCCCACCACCCATCTTAATCCAAAACCCAATTTCAGTCAGGATCACATTAGTCAAAGAAAATTATTATTCCATCTGTAGTAGTTTATATTCTGCACATGGCTCTGTTCTGAGACCTCGCTGCCCTTCAACATGCACACATCGAAAGCCTGAGGCAGAAAGGGCATACCTCCTTGCTCGTCTACGTGTATACAAAGAAGCCTGAGGCTGGGACAGCAGCAAGAAACCGCTTTCCCTACTAACATACAGAACGGAGCAAGCGTCAAACAAACAAGCCCAACACTGCATTATAAGGAGAAGCTGGGCCAGAGGTTGCAAAGTGACTTGGAAGCAGCAACAGTATGTATGTGCATCCTTTATTTAAATTTTTTAGTTATTTAGTTGGGGTTTTTTTTTGTTATGGGCTGTTGTGTTGGGGCAATATTACCCTTTGAAAGTCTAACACTTTGATAAATGAATAAAAGTCAAAACCTGGGCATTGTATTCATGTTGTACATCACAAAAAGTAATTGATGTCACCACATTGTCACACAATGGTAACGTACCTAGATTGTACCATACATCCATCTCCCCACTGAGAGTGCGAACCTCGATGATGGTCTGGCCCAGGAAATCATCTGACTCGCGCTTGAAATGTTGCTTCACCCGTGACTTGATGTCATCGTCCTCATCCCACACACGCACCTTGATGCGGTCGGTAGCGTTATGACATTCACTGGAAGTTAGAGGTTGATTACGTCAAGTCAAGCAAAAAAAAAAAATATCACAGTAACATAAACACCAATAGTAGCAAAGGCATATTCAGTGACAGCTCATCGGGTTGGGGTATTCAGCAGAGCGGAATGGCAGTCAAATGTACAATTGAAGCATAAATATAAGCTCAAATACACACATACTTGCGAGCCTTTCCTACATGGCATATGGAGAACAATTCTTGCCTAAGAATATCAGGGTTTTTTTTAAATTAAATAATTGTTTTGCTGTGTTTCAATAAGTGTAAATGCCTATCATGTCCATACTTTTGGAGAACGTCTCTCTGCCAGGCAGGAAGATTTACCTCAAGACAGTGCATGACCTTTATTCTGTATCTCTAGTTTTCCTTTTTTCCTACTACCTACTAAATTTATCAGAATAAAGCTGAACATTTCACCAGGATCACTGTTAAGCATCATAGCACTGATTATTTCTTTGTGAGTTATAAGTTCCACTGTAAAATATCCATTGCATCCTTGCATATGTGCAGCTGACAGATGCTTCACAATAATGACGCTGCGAAACAGAACATCGTTGACCAAAGCACTTCTGGGGTCAAACTGTTCTCTGGAATTCAAACTGAGAGATTCCATTTTGTTCTAATGACATCTTGGATGTGACGGCCAGAGAGAAAACAGTTCTGCGGTTTTTGGGGATTTTTTTTTTTAGCTAATCCCTTTCTGGGGAAAGCACTGGCTGCTGCTGCCGCACTAGTCTGGGACTTTGCTCTCTGCCAAGTACACAGTAATGTATCGCTCTATTAATCTACATCCCTGTAGTAATGGGAAAGAGCTTTATTACAGCCACAACTGGAGTCTCATTACAGGTGTGGAATTTTGTTTGTGACTAGCTTAAAACACACAAACATTCAGAAAATCTCCAAAGGACACAAGTACAACCATATGCTAAGAAGTTATTATGATTATTATAAGTATATTTACTATCATGACCACTAAGCAGTCCAAAACAGAATCATTAAAAAAACACTTTAATTTTACATGAAAAGAGGAACACATGAGTATTACAGGCAAAGACTGCAAAAAATAAAAAATAAATAAAAAAACACCGGAAAATTTAGTGTTAGTAGAAATGAAAAATGCCATTCGCTACTCTAAGTCAACATGAAAACCCCTCTGTGATTCTTTAACAGTACCCTATCTACAAACAGAGGATTATTAAAGCTAAACTGAAAAGAAAAAAGGAAAAGAAATAAATATGCACTGCTTTGCTGAAGCTTTGTGGACTGGGGCCAAACTTGGGTCAAATTATATGTGCATGTAGTTTTTCTATTAGTTTTAACAGAGACATCTAGAAAGGCTAAATATCTAAATATCTGATTATTAACTGCATAATGAGTATTTACAAATCAGTTTGGGGTGCACTTACTATTATTACATTTCACTGCAATAAACGTGGGAAGCCTTGTATCTGCACAGCACTAGTGAAAAACTAATGTCACATCCTATGTTTAAGATTTGCAGCTACTAAGTGGAAGAAATCCACTTTCCTTTTTATACTTTAGTTTTTTTCAATTCTGGTACTCATCTAAATGAAAGATAGTTAATTAAGGTAAAGACAGCAAGCATCCCACAGGGTTTATAAAAGAGCCGGGTGTTTGTACTATCGATTTGGGAATAAAGTTTAGGTTCAAAATATTTTCTTGAAAGCTGGTTTAACTTTTCATTACAATTTACTTGGTTTTAGATTAGTGATATATTTTAACAGCTATATTTTTTGCGTGGACATAATTCAGAATATAAAGTATATTAACTGAAAGGAAGAGAGGTGACCAATGCACCGATGCAATAAGACTACAATTATAACAGCAAAATGCATTTTACTTTGACATCCACATCCTCCATCTATCATTATGGAATAATGTCAGACCTACTGGGAAAGCACTTCTTGATTATTGTATTTAAATGATTCAAGTTTAAAGGTTAAAGATCTAATTTCCATCAATTTTCTTAACTTCTTATCCGTTTCAGGATCTAATGGACATGATATGCTATGAGTTGATTTTGGACAGAATAAGAGTTCACTTTAAGTGATGGTTCTAATGCCATCTTTCATGGGCTATGATGGGAACCTGCCTTAACAAAAAGGTTGAGCCACCACTCATTTTTTCTGCTTGGGGTTTTGTATTTTGTCAAGCCAGCTAGCTAGCAGACCTAAGAGAATAGACTATATTAACAATAATAAGTGAAATGGAGAAAAATGATAATCGCATCCAACTAAAGCAGTAAAGCTTTAATTCATTTCATTGTTGAATCAGCAGGGTTATGACCTGTGTTATTTGCCTTGTTAAGATGTCTTAAGACTTCCCTTGAACAGATCATTCTTAATCTCACTGAGGATTATCTGGTCAGGCACAGGTCAAATTTGTCGAGAGAACTCACAAGTTAAACTTCTCATCCCAGACTGGATTGAGGTTTCCAAAGATGGTCTTCGTCCTGCGTTTGGTCTTGCCCACCTGGACGGTTACATAAGGGTCGCTGGAGCCCGTTTTATCCTTGGCCTGTAAACCCTGCGCACTCATAACTGGAGACAGGAGATAACTGGAAATCAGTGGTGGGTCATTTAAGTACTACAAGCTGTAAATATGACATAGTTTTGAATGTTTGACTTCTCTGGCATAAATAGCACTGCTTCAATATGCCCTCTAAAGCAGCATTGTATTTAGCATGGTGTGTTTCTAAAACAGTTTTTTTAAGTTATCACTCAAATTAAGCATATTTAATATGTCATTCTTTTAGGCACTGAGAACCTGCTTCAGAGTGTGCCCGAGAAGCTGCACGTTTCTCACATCCCAACTAAAGAAATTGCTTGTTTTGCCACACTCAGCCTGCAATAGCCAATGCAACAAAGCAGCTCTCTGGCTCCTTGACAACAGCCATTATTCACTGTTTTTTCTATGTGTTGTCTATGGATTATCCCTTCCTACATCTAGGCTATATGAGGTTTCCACCTCTGTGTTTATGCCCACTGCTGGGTTTCAGAGAAAACTCATTGATTCTGAATCTTACTTCCACACACAGAGGAAGGTGCAGAGGAGAGACAGTAGTATTTCACCGTGCCATAAAAGGGAAAAAGGACACTGCAGCATTAAATATGCATAAGTGACAGTCTAAATAATTCAGGGTACATATATATCCTTCAGCTCAATGCTGACATGAGCTGGTGGGCAGGATAGAGAGGTTTGGGGAGTCACAGCCTGCATGCTTGCTTTGGGGGTACTCAGAATTCAGGGCATCCTGTAGTAAAGGAGAGGTCTGAGAAACTGACATATGCTTAAAGGGTCACATGTATGCTTAAGATAAAGCACTTGTTAAAATTACCCAATGGCAAGTAAACCTGCTGCCCTCACACCTTTTTATAAGAATTCAATCCCAGACATGACATGCTGCTGTTATAAAACATTTTTTATATCATAAGCAGCGTTTTAAATTCGCCACTCGCCGCGTTACTTCTGTATATTTCCCAAACAATAACCAATGGACCGCAAATCCCTCTGATGAAAGATTGCCATAAAAGAGAGTGTCACTACCCTCATCTGAACACTTCTAATATCTTAGCTCTGTCTGTGAAAGCCAGCTTTTTATTTCTTGCTACTTCCCTCTGTTAAACAGAATAAACCAGAGGCAAATTAGGTGTTTCACAGCATTTTATCCCACAACAAAATCTGTTTATAAAACTTAAATTCTATTGAATCCTGTCTGTAAATCCCATGCGGCTGTCTGGGTTTAAATTTTCTCAAGTATACGCAAAAACTAATTTAAACCTAGTCTGCATTTCAGTTTTTTATGCACACTCCTGTTTAACAGTAAACATGAGAAATTACTCTGAGAATTGTTACATTTCATGAGAATTTGATGATCTCAGAAACCAATTAATATTTGTGAAGCTCTTCAATAGAGAAATAAGATTCCCATGCTGCATGCTTGACTAACACTGTAGCATAAAATGCTGTTTTTAGTATGAGGAACTGATACTGAACAGAGGAGCCTGGTTGCATATCTGCTTCATAAGAAACATCATCTCAAAACAACTTTGCTATGAAATAATATAAAAAACATAGATAAAGAAGGATAACTTGTTTGAAAGACGGTGCTTCAGACTTTCAAATGTAAAATTAGTTTATGGGTGGCAAAGGTTCACATTTACTGTGCACATTCAACAAACACAGAACACCCCATGCTCACTGTCTGTGCTGCACAGTTAATCCCAGTCTGTTTTTATCTAATGACTGATAGAGTAAATAAATAAAAACGTATTGCCTACATTCTAAAATGGAGTATTCAATAATTCCTCTGGAAAATCAACTGAGGTAACCATGGATCTTTGTCACGTCTCTTTCACCCTTATTTTTTCTCCTTTTCTGCTCTCCCAGTCCTCTGCCTGTTTTTCCCTACATCTCCATTTGTCGCCTCACCTTCTCTGTTGCTATTTCTCTCTGCTGTATTGACACTGTGAGAAATGCAAGATGGGCAATAAATGAGCTGGACCTGGCACAGTGGCCTCAGAGATGGATCGCTGTCCACGGCCACATTACAAATATAACTTTCTGACCTTCTTTCAGAACCCAGTTAACATACATGGGAGAAATGTTTAATCCCAGAAATTAGATGCATGTCCCAGATTCACTCTGCAGAACGATATAAACTTAACATGGTCATCTAGAACTATCTTCAGAGAAGATAAATATTTTAACAGCAGATCTTTATATTTCATGCCTATGGCTTTATTGATTTTATTTTTTTATGTGTGTGCGTGTTGCAGGACAGACCATATAAACAACAAAACACAGCTGAGGTTTTACAATCAAAGAGGCAAAGACACCCATAATTAAATATGAAAAAAAAAAATGTTTAGTTTAGCTGGTTAGTTAGAAACAAAAAAAAGGAAGTTAGGTAAGAAAAAATATAACTAGATCATATTACGTTTGCATTTAGGACACCAAAAGGGAGAAACTGTTCAGTCTGACACATCTAACTACTATGTAACCTGTGGAACTGATAATCCACCCCCGAGCCCAGATCCTCCATCCCCTACACCTTACCCCACCACCTCAGCAGAAAAAATGTTTTTCATCTGAATATGTAGTAAAATGCTGTCAAATGGCACTCCGAGGCAAGACATTTTTGACTGGCATATCTGAGAAAGCTTGAGGTGCTGCTTTTGGGGGTCCCATTTTCAAAGTATATTCTGCAAAGTTGTGTCAGTATAGCTGTAAAAGTGATTACCATGGTCGTGAAAAAGACATAAAGCTCTCTTTCAGTTGCAGAAATGACTGTTCAACTGTAATAATAAGTCATTATAGCCTCTTTATTACAACATCTCTGATGCTTTGTACTTAATGTGCCATCATTTAACATTTGGGAAGCATCATAGTAAACCTGATAACTTTTTCTTGTTTTTATTAGCACTTGATACAAAAATCAAGCCTTATCAAAAATACATAGCTTCCTTCTGTGTTACACAAATCAATTAGACAGTGGATGATTGCAAGAATTCTTTCGCAGTCATCTAGAAGATGACCGGAAAAATTATTTATTATATTATCTCCAGTAATAACTCTCATGGTATTAAAAGCAAATTATCTCTCCTCAAACTACCAGATCAATTTCTTTCTCTTTCTCACATATTTATTTATCTGCAATTTCTCTGCAGATGAATAAATATGTGTTTCTGCTTGTGGTCTGGTGTCAGAGAGATTATTAATGAGATGAAACTCGTTAATATAACATTGCTTGTCATTTGACAAGGCCTCTGACAGTTTTGTTGAATTGCTTTTTGAGTCAAGGGTCACTCATAGCAAACATTACTGACTGAGAAGCAATTATCAGTCATCTGCTAACTGATGACTAATGTGTAAATGAAAGGGAAATTTAAAAAAATCCATATCATTGCTGGTATGCTATGACCCATTTTTGACATTTCCGTGGATGATGAACTTTCTGGTATAATGAGTAATTGGGCTAACCTGTTATGCTGATTTTGGCTGACCACTTAGAGGTCCCTTCCAACACTGCCTGCTTGGCTGTTTTCAGATGGCTGCTGAAGTCCTCTTTGGAGATATGGAACATCTCCTGGATCACTTCAAATACCTCAGGGCAGTTCTTCTCCCTTATCTTCATGCGTTCCTTCATAGCCATGATGATATTCTGGGTTTTATCTTCTGCCCCATGCTTGGAGCTCTTCTCCACTGCCCCTAAAAAAAAAAACTAAGTAGTTTGCATACTCTATGTATAAATATTAAGCACTAGGCTTGCTACAGTCACACTACGGAAAACAATGGTTGGAGTCTCTGACATGGGCAGTCGGTCGCCATCTGCAAAGCTGTTTTGGTACGTCAAAATGTTAGAATGGTAATACGATACAGTCGTCTGCCCTCAGTTTGCAATTGAATTGGGTCAAGTTAGCAATTATATGCTATCTGCTTATGATAAGATGGCAATTAACTGCAGTAAATGAGCAAAAATTGCAATTTTTTTGCCATCTACATCCACAAAGTTGAGCCAAATCCCTTACTGCAAAGACCCATGTCACGGACGAGTTTCATTCATTGGCTCAGATTGATTGCAATGAGTTGGCAATATATCAGTGTTTAGAATTTAGACTGCAATTATTTACATTCAGTCTGAGTCCACTTGTTGGGAGACAGGCTGCCTCCCATAAGACAACTTGCACAATCACACTGCAAAAGGTGATTGATAGCTGGTCGCACAGCAACTTGCAATCATTTGCTGAATATGAAAAATCTCAATGCAATTGCTGGGCAACCGTCAGTTTTTCTCTAGTTGCAAAGATGCTGCTACCCTATTTTTACTCTGGTGTGACTGAGCCATTAGCATCTTCTCTAAAATCAGCATCTCTAAGTGTGCATGAAGAGTAAAGTTTGCACGTTTGATTCTGAGCATTTATGGCAAAGCCAAATCAGTAATTTATGTAATAATGATGGAGTGTGTGTGTGTGCGCGTGCACGTGTGTGTGCATGATTTTTATGTGTCTGCAGGACAAAAGAGGAAGTTGTACCGGTTAATTTTCTATATCTGATCCCAGTATCACACTGCATATCAGCAGCGCATTCATGTGCAGATGAATGTGATAAAGATGAATCACGGTTTGAACTATAAAACACTGTTATGCTAGTATGAACGTGTTATAAAACATTGAGTTTTGTAACAGCCAGGGTGTCGCTAATCCACTTAGAGTGAGTGAGGATTGCCGTGCGGATCATTCTGGAGCTTCCATGTCGCATTGTTCAAATTAGTCTACACGGTCACAACAGGGCCGTTGCTGATTGAAAAACCTGACTGGAGATCGTAATGAGTGCCAGTGACTGACAGAGCACTGTAAATGTGCCATGTAGCTATGAGTACAAGGACATATGTAACATGCATTTAACAAACCGTTTTAACACCATTCACTAATACTTTAGGCTTTCAGCTTACTGGTGATATTTAGAAAACTGGGGAGAGAAAATAATTACACCAAAAATAATGTGTGCACTGACCAGATTTTCAGAAGAAATATGTTTACGGCTGCTGCACACTGTAGTAATTAATCTACTCCTTGTTTATTAGCCAAAAAACATTTGAATCATGTTAATTATGAATGATAAATCAACAAACACCCATGAGCAAGCATACTAAAAACGCCAAGATATGTTGCATTAATGAATTATTGAATGTAAAATACAAAGCAGCTTAGTGTCAGTATATAAATGAATGTACTTCCTTACTTTGTAAACAATCTGCATTGAGCAGGTCCTGGCACTTCTCATGGCATTTAACCCCACACTCAGAGCAGCGCATCCCCTGCCGGGCGATGCCCCACAGCAGACCCTCACACTCATGGCAGTAGGTGGGTGCAGTTGCTGTCCACACCTCGAAATTATGGGGTGTTGTGGATGAAATTGGGTAGATCAGTGCCTGCAGAGTTTTCTTGAAGACGTGTAGTTTCTGAAAGAAAGAACAAAAGAAAGAAAGAAGGGGAATTTTTCAAAAATATGAGAAATAATAAAGGTATAAAGACAATGACGGAAAAGATGCGGGGGCTGAGCGGATCGAAAGAGATGCTGCTGCTGTTGTTAAACTCTCGTGGCACTATAGGCCTGAGAAAATGAGATTTCATAACAACTTCAAAAGTTAATAAAAACAAGTTTGTACTCAAATTGCTTTTCAGGTGTTCCCTACAACTTTAGATCAGTACTAAAGGAAGAGTAACACTTTTGCAACTGCTGTGGGAACGCAACTGTCTGAAATTATAAAAGCGTCTGAGTAAACTATGGTGCATTCAAGGCTGGGTGAAATTTACAACACGTGTCTGCGTTAATCTTGGCAATTACATAACTTGACTAAAAAGCACTCTCATTTGGTACTGCAGCAATTTTTTTGTTTCTTTTTTCTTGGACAAAGTTCCTTGTACCTGATTATCAATGGAAAAGTCAGCTATAATAAATCAGTCTTAGATCTCATTAAGCTTAAATTAACAGCATCCTTAGCCCACAGGCCTTGTTTCCATTGAGTTTTTTCCTGGCTAAAGTGTTTCTAAAGCAAATACTAAATTCTCCAAGACACCTGCCTGGACTGATTGGTGTGTAACAGAAGCCTCTTCAAATCGAATGCTTTACTGCAGCAGCCTTGCTATGCACAAGGACTAGAAAACTAGCAAGGCCTTGCCAATTTTTGAAGGCAGAATCAATGAATGCTGTAAATAAGGTTCTTAAAAGTAAGCATTATCCAGATTGAGAGGGAGAGAGAGAGCGAGACAGAGAAAGAGAGGGAACGAGAGAGAGAGAAAGAGTATGAGATGTATTGCAGTTAAATAAATCTTCAAGAGGTACTTGTTCACCACCTCTACTGAGCTCCACTCCTCACCCCTTCTTCTCCACCCCTCCCTCTGCTGTCAGCCTCCAGTGTGTTGACAATGTGCTTTAACACCTGAATGGTAGGCTCTGCACTTTACCGAGACTGCTGCACTGCCTGCTGACACACATCCAGCCGGAAACACACACACACACTTGCTGAGATGATTAAATGACACCAGATGACAGGACAACACGGCTATCTAACATTGTGAAACTTTGCTGATACAACACAGAGGCTGCTGAACCCTGGAGGACCTCTAATGAAACATAGTTGGAGACAGAGAGATTTCCCTTTTAATCTGAGGATGATGAGATGAAGCAGATGTCTGAGATTTATCCACGACCTACGCACAGCCTCCACTATGGCCACACCCAGAAGGCTGCTCTTCGCTAAATTTAATACTGAACTGCCTAATACTGACAGAGCCCGCAGGATATGAGTGAATCAAAATTTCTTTCAGAGACATCTCACTAACGGTTTTTCTCAGTGAACCCACTTAGCTGGCAAATAATTGATTTATTTTTCTAATTTAACCACAGAGCAAATGCTTTGAGTCGCAGTGAAAATGTGCAAAACTCAGTTTGTCTGTTTCTTTGGCCATTACACAAGTAATGTTTTATTACTGGTTCCACCTATCACTCTCTGTTCCTTCCTCTGCCACACATCACACAGTGCAGCAGATGTGAGCAGAGTGTTGCATGTGTGAGTCCCAAGTGTTAAACTGTGAGGTAACCCTGGTGATTTTGTGCAAGACACTACTGGATTGATTGGCAGCCTGTGCCTGTGCCTGAGAGCAACATGACAGAGAGGAATCTAATCTCAGCTCCTCCTTTCACCCCTCCTTTTCAATTTCACCACCTATTGTCCTTGTCAACCACTTCATTGACACAGCCATCCTGCTCATGCTGTTCCAGCCTTCTACATCGCTAATCTCTTGCACTAACCAGTCTATTGTCTCCCCTCTAACAAGGCTTTTTATTTTTTAAGCCCGAATACATTTTAGACAATTGCAAGCATTTTGAAGTTTATGTCAGGCTAGATTTGAAAAACTGCAGAAAATAATTTGGATCAAAATCACAAGCAAGCATTTTAAAATCAATAGAGCATATTTTGCCGCTAACGACCTCCCTGATTATATCTGAACCGACTTAAAGCAACACATCACATCTCATTTCCAGGTGCTCTTTGAAACGTGTCAGATCGTAGCTTCCTTCCTCCTTTGTAAAAGTCCCTGCCTTGTCTCAGCAGGTAAGCATGGCCTCACTTTATGTTGACAGTCACCGTTAAAAGGCTTGAGCGCTGCGATCACATGCAGCTCAGAACATTGAGCGGACACACAGGCAGTTAGCCGGCCCACACATAATGTTTCTTTCTGCTCTAAAAAGCAGATGCATGGGAAACACGACACAGAAAGAAACAGCATAGGGAGATAGGGAAGTCTATATGTTCTTAAAATAAAATGAGTCACAATAAATTGCATTGTATTAAAAAAAAAAACAACTGGAAGGCGTAGTCCGGAGAAACAATGAGAGGATGGAAGAAGTAAGCACTATAAGTAGAGTGAAACATTTCTCCGGGGAAGGCAGTTTGTTCACCACGGCTGCCTGCGCAGTGACATCACAGCCACAGGGTCAAAATGACAAATCCCTTTTTGCCCTAATCTTCTCTCATTCTCTCCTAATTCCTGTCAATTTCTCACCCTTCCTTTACTAGTCCATTCTCCTCACTTAAATAGCATATGGTTGTTTACTGAGTGCTCTCAGAGTTCTCACAGGGAAGCACTCTCCTGGACTTAATGCCGCAGATAAAACTCTGACATCTGCTCGTCCTACTTTCTAAGACCACACAATCTACAGCTCTGCTCAGAAGTCAGCTCCCCCTGACCAATATTAAGACCAGTTTGCTCCTAATCAGCATACAGCTCTTCGAACCCCTAAAGTCTTCACACCACAGCACAAAGTTATTCAAGAATCAGCTCTCTGTACACCAATTAGGATGCTGCATCATTCACATCATGTCTCCTTCATCTAGGTCATGAGTTGTTCATCCCTAAAGCTCCTTTAAAACGATCCATGGTTATTAGTAAGCAATCAAGACCCCTGTCACCATAGGGAAACTGGCCATGTGGACCAAGAGGAACAAGTCAAGCGTGTGAAACTTATGAGCGACACAAGCATGTGCACAATCAGTGTGCACGAACTGAGAGCTGCATTTAGGACCTTTTGAAAAGATTAAATCTTTGAGCAATATGTATACAGAGCGCATTTGAATCCAGTAATCTTGTAGGCTTAGGCATCCCCTTGTTGCACATCAACGGATGTGAAATTGTCTGCTTGTTTGTCTCGCTGAGAAGCTGCTTTCTCCTGCTGTTTGCCTCCTGTTACGCCGTCTTCCCTCTGGGAGGGAAGAATTGCAATCCATTAATGCAGAGAGAGCTTTAGAGGTCACAAAGTGTCTCACACCATCAACTGAGACATTTTGCCCTTTCTTTAGATCTCAGTCATCCTCAATATGCAGTGCTCATTATTAATAGTCAAAATAAAATAGTAGGACCACTGCTTAATTTATGAATTTGGTCACATAGTAGCTGATCACAAAGACCCATTCTTTAAACTGAAGCTGTCTATTTGTAGACAGACAGACCAGCACGCAGACAGATCACAGTATGCTATATGTACATGTAAGAAGTAAAGTGGCCTAGTAATGGAATCCTCACATTTTGGAACTCCGTGTTCCTGCCAACATGACCCAGCACCCTGAAGTACAATGGCTGCAGCACACAGCACAGCTCTAAAAGTTTATAAGCATTTCAGTACCAGACTTTCGAAATACAGCACCCCCCCCCCCCCCCCCCCCAAAAATAGTCATAAGGTGGATCTAGCACCCTTTGTCCCTGTAAAGCCTTCCATGTTCCATTAATAGTACATAATAGCCACACATCGCAATAACCACATAATGACTTCCATGTACTCACCAGTTCCTCGTTATTCAGGGTGGACCTGTTCACCAGAGCGAACGAGATGCCTGCCTTTCGAGCAGTTAGGGTCTGATGGAAGAAGAGGAGGATAAAAAAAGAGATGAATTCACCAACCCATTTTACCTATCCGGACTTTTATGCAGTATTTTGGGGGGATTTAGACACAGCTTTAAACTATGTGTTAAGGAGTAGAAATATTTAATTAAATGTAGAACAGATTGACTACCACACGCAGATTTACTTTAGTAGTTTAATTGAACATTTGAAAACATTTTTTTAAACAGAGAATATTACTTTAGCACAGGGGGAAAAGAAAGCAAGCTTACCAAAGCCTGTAATATCCAAGAGATCATGAATAAAGAATGAAAGAAAAAATGAGAGAAACTGAATTAGACAAAGGGTAGGAGGGGGAACACTGAAAGCATAAACAGCAGAGGTATTGAATTTCTAATCCACAGTGAGCGCATAGGTGCTTCAACTGCCATGCAGGACTGCTGCTTAGGGCACAGAGCTCTAGAAAGATTCAACTATTTATCAAGAGAGATTAAACAGCGGTTGCATGATTCTTTATCCATTCATGCACTAGAAGTAACTAAACTGCAGTCATGCTTGACATTTATATTCAGTTTTCTGTTGGATGAAGCTTTGATCATATTTTCTGCTGTCTGCTCTGCACATTAGTTTGACACAAACGGAGAAACACATGGCACACACATACACACACACACACACACACTCACGTATGAGTGAAGCCAGCTGTACTGCACAACACCGACTCACACTCAGGCACACGCACGCACACATCTGCCCAGACAGTCACAAACTTATGTGAACAAAAACCAATAGACACCCACACAAGGCACTCTCACAAACACTGACATGTAACACGCATACATTCACACTAATACACACATTTACTTAAATTAGCTGTCATAGTAATATCCACTGAGTTTGGGTGAGCAGAGACTGATAAACATTTATCCCATACTGAGGAAAATTACATAACAGAGGAATGCAGACATGGACAGCTGACAATATTGGATCAGTCTTTACCACGACCCTCTTGTCTGCACAGCCCAGCTATGGTAAAGATCCATGGAAGCCATGGAGAATGTAGGAAGGAACGTGACCTCTACATGAACCGTGAGTGTTGATGTAAGTTTATCAACATGCACCAGCACTGGTGAGGTTGCTGCGGGCAATACAAGAAGACCCTGTAACCAGATGTTGTCTATTCAGCTACAATATAGATTCAGTGCTTTGTGAATCAATCTTCAACTTTTAATGTTGTTGGTTTTTTTTGCATCCCGCCATAATGTGGGGGAACTTTGCTGTCCGTTCCAATCAAACGCTGTTGCTGCCCTGAAGCAATCGCACAGCAAATGGGGGACATCGACAAAGGAGAGGCAATGAAAGGGGACCAATTAGTTTGCTGACTGCTGACTTCATCCCATGTGTAAAAGGCTTGCTCAGTGTCACTTTTACATGATTTAAAAGCCTCACACAGTTAAATCAGAAGTCAATGAAGTCTCTCGGATATATTTTTGGGCTGAGTTGTCAACATTTCAAGTTAAATACAATTTTTCAACACCTGCCGAGCAACAGAAAAAGCAAGAAAAACATCGGCGAGGCTGAAATCTGACAACTCACTGAAAAATATTACCCATAGCTGTTATGGGTCTTTGTAGGAATGGCAAATATACACCAAAATCCAGAAGAAAATTTAAAAAACGACAACCCATACTTACCAAGACATTGTTGGTTATTAATTTCATGAGAGATATGGACAAATACAGCATCAACTCATGTTGTTCACCGTGATATAAACATTCATCAGCATCTATGTGCATGACATCAAATTGCATTATCATTTACACAAAACTCATTTTGTAATATTTTAAAATAAAACCAATCAAGGAAGGGCATTCGACTTAACGATTATACCAAGCAGTTTGTTTAAAGATCTGATTTGTGTTAATATTTGTTTGGCTTTGGCTAAAAGACATGAAGAGGACACAAAAACACATACAAGACAGACATAGTGTGCAGTACATAGTGGACAAACAATTATAGACACACATGAATACTACTGGCATCACAACAGACTGTTGTCTTTCAGACAGACTAACCATGTGGCACAGTGCTAAAGTGGACTTGTTTGCAACATGCCGCTCTGCGGGATATCTTATGACACATTATGTTGCAATAAAAGCAAATGGCGGAGCATCGTAGTGATGCAATGTCTTAAACACTCTCTCCAGGCTAATTAATTAAGCGTTACGGCTAAGGTTAGATTTTAAATACCCACAAGGCACTGCTCTAACAGAATAGCCAGAGATTTAGGTGTTTGCTTTTATTACCCATCACCTTTTTATTGGCTTAATTTTGCCACAGTGAATGTCTAAGTGACACCTAAATTTATTTCGAATAAAATGTCTGTATAGTCGGCTCATTTTTAATTACAACAATCATAAGCTATAAGAACTTAAAATGCAAACCTGACACAGTCAGATTTTAATGACAAATTCTTGGAGGTTGTTATATACAGGATAGTACAGGACAATGATGAGAAACAAACAGTGCCACTTTGAAACACTGTAACAGTATTTTTGTCTACTACAGGGGACCCCCTGCTCATACTTACACAGAGAAGGATTCCACAACCGTGTCAAAACATGGGGTCACTTAGATAGATTTGACATAAATCACACATAACCTTGTTGAGGCAGATGACTCACCAGGTCTCGGACAAGAGGCACTGTCCTCTTGCGACGTAAATCTGGCATGCTGTCAATACCATAAAGAATACTGCCAGCCCTGGAGAAGCAGACAGATTTAAGGTGTATTAATATCATAATAATGCCATGCTGTGGGAGACATTACTACAGTGAAAGGGGGGCCTTGATTTACACAACTGTCAAACCCCATGGATCATGCCTCCTTCTGAACCTGTCTTACCCCCTTACACTTTGCTTGTTGTGAACAAACACTAGTAATAGAAACAATCCCTCTAACCCCCTGCTGTACCCATAACCTCCCCTTCTTCCATGTTATCTATTTTTCTAAGACATACCAGGGGTGATGGCTATTAATGACACATATTATACTTGTTATTATTTATATTATATACAATTAATACATGTTGAATCTGAAACTCAACTTGTACTCAATAAAACTAAATATTGAGGGCCCAGTGCAGAAAAAAAAATGCAAATTTTCTCTGCACCTCAAAAAACAGGAACTTTAATATTAATTTGTGTCATGTTTAAACACTTCAGCTCCAGTCATCTGGCTCTCTCTATTTTTCAATTCCCTTGTGCTCACTACGTCCCCACATGTCTTACTCCAATCCCACGAGGCTCTCAGTGGCATCACCTCAACTGTCACTCAAAGACTCCACAATGACCTCAACCTAACATCGAGGCCCCAATGCCTCCATACAGATAAAGCTCCTCAAGCTTTTCTGTCAGCCCTCTCGACGACATCAGTGATTTGACCCTGAAGATACTCAGCATGACAAACTGCACAGTCCTTTTCCTCATCCAAGAGACCTGAGCTTTCCCTCTCTTAATGCTTGGAGTATCCTGCTGTTACACTGCATTGTCTACACTGTCATGATATGCTGTGGGGTAAACTGAGGCTACATTTGACAGTTTATCACATATATCTAAGCAGTTGGGTTCATACGCTTACATGGACACTCGCATTTCTTAACAGGAAGTTAATCAAATACGTGGCATATATAAATAGTGTGAAGTCATCCTCCTTCTAGCAATCCTGACAGGCCTGTAGGTTCATCTAAATGAAAATTCATTTTCATGGTCACAATGAAAAAAGGTTGCATGTATGGACTGAGGAGTCAAATCTAATTTAAAAAACATGTTTAAAAAGGCTTTGATACTACATAATGTTGTTTCCACTGGAAGCTGCGCTTGTATCACCATCTTTGGTTTTGTTGAATATTCCTATAGATTTCATTCAGGATTCATTGAATGGCATGTTTGCCTTTTAATGGCTGCATTATCCCCCTATGGTGTTTGACCAAATAGCAAGCGTGGTAGTTTAACTGGGGCTGTATGCCAACGAAGCAGCATGCCTGTAGCCTTTCAGCTACAGGTGAGTGAGCATGAGGGTACAAACAGCACAGCAGCTCCAATTTGAGTAATTGTGAACCAATCAGATCAGTACGTGAGCTACCACTCACCCCCCAGTCTGCAAGCCGAGCACTTTGGGATCCAAAAGACTGCGAGGCTTCAGAGAGAAGAAACACATAGTGTAAAACAAGAACTACAAAGAAGAAAGCACTCAAACACGCACAAGGAATATGGGAGACAATTTAGATAGAAGAAATAAACACTATAATAACAAGAACGTGGGAAAATAGGTACAATAGGAGGGCAATTCAGGACAAGATAAATGATAGGAGCAGAATAATACCGCACAGGGAGAAGAGAGGAAAGCACCACAGGCAAAAGACAAAATAATTCCACATCAGTGTTGTTTGTGAGTTTTGCCGCTGTCTGCGCTTTAGGCCACATTTGCCTATTATGTAATGCTCCCTTCTCACTGACCAAATGTGAAATTTGAAACATGTATAATTTTCTAAAAAAAAAAAAAAGGAATAAAGGGATAACCAACAGAAGGGCACATGCTGCATTATCTATCACACCTACAAATATCACTTGGATCACACACACATTATAAACTCCACATTCACAAAAACACACATGCACATGCACAGTAATCACAAGTGTCCAATTATCTGATGATAAACAGTGGCTTAAAACCTGAGTATCCAAAGCACTGGTGTCTGAAAGAAGAAAATGACAAGAACATGAAGTTTTAGAAAGGATCAACTCACTAGAATACTAAACACTTATTTAGGACATGGATCTATTATTTCTGCCAGATTACACAATTCTGTTTTGCCAAACAATTTATGTCGAAATGAAGAGAGAGTCAACAGTTTAGAGGGAATTGCTAAGAACAGAAAAAGACAGTAGAACCAGCATAAAAAAGAGGGTTCCCAGCTAAGGGCTAATAGATGAAGACACAGAGTAAATAAACGCAGTTTGAAAGAAAAATGGCTGTGATCGATAACATTACCTGAGTTAGGAAGACATGGGACATTATGTAAGCAGTTGGTATCGTGTTGCTATTTTAGAGACAAACTGCAAGAGGGCAAGCCCTTTAAATAAGTCAGACTGGAGAGGTGTAATTACTGTGCTATTGATCCATAGGTGATAAATGGCAGCGTAAACATGATCTTATGTGAACAAATAGAAAGCAGCTGTTCACAAGAGAAAGATCAAATTGCCAGCCTGATTAAAACAATAAACCTACTGTTGGTTTTTTGTTACTGCATCACTAATAGAGAGAGAATTAAAGGTAGAAAATAAGATAACGACCTGATTTTGTTTCTATGATTTTGATTTTGATTATGATTTTAATCCTACACATTTATTGAAAATGAAGTGGTTGACTTTATCACAACTATTTTATAGTTATAGTTAATGTTTTTAAGATAAGTAATTGCCATGGAAGCGTTTCAAAGCATAAAAAATGATACGCAACATTGTATAAATTCTTGAAAAGGTTGATTTTGTACAGGAACATTTTTGGTAGAGCTAGGAAAATATATTGTTACTCTACACACAAAGAGGAGCTCAGCAGTCAGTGGGTACCATGGACAGCGACCAACTAAACTACTTTGTGCACAGCTATACGAGATAGAGCCATCTCCTCCACCTTCAAGTCTGTAGCTGCTCTAGATAAAGCCACAGCACAAAGATAGGCTATAGGCTGCAGATATAAACCTCAATTCATAGGTGCCTTAAATCTGTGGAACAAAAACGTAACTGATTGGTAGGAAAGTTCAGCGCATGTGTGTGTGTGTATGTGTGTGTGTACATGCCTTTCTGTGTGTGATGTGGGCAAACAGCAGCAATAAATCCAGCATTATGGTCCTGACACACATGGTCACACCGTACATAGATCAGGGTTCTGAAGCAGAAAAGCTTCACATAGCTTTCAGTATTACCAGGACTGAGCAAAGCCCCTATACATCCAAGAACGTTTGTTCTACTGTGGACACCAAGTATAGGTTTAAACATAAAGAAACTAGGGTGTTTGCACATTTTTACTGATTTTTTTTCACCTTACATCACAATGAGTTTACCATCATCTGAGTGTATGAGAGCAAAAGGACATTTTCAAGCAGCTCATGACAGATACAGGAAATTAAACTAGGAATGTAGAGCTGATCCCGTGACAGTTTCTCATAACCATTCTCTTTACACTGAAGATTCACATATGAGTGTTAGGAAGACTGAAAAAATTGGAAATGAACAAATCCCCAATGAAAAGCTGAAGTCTGAAAGCTTTAACTAGTTTTGCAGCAAGGTATATTGAATAAGTCTGACAATAACATTACTTAGATAACATCTGTGGCTATATCATATTGCATTTCCAATATACAGTACCATGCTTTACTCCCAGAGTATGTATGTTTGGCTATATTTCCTTCATCGACAGCTTATCAGTGTTCTTAAATGGTTGTATATTGATGTCAGGGAACATTTTTGGTTTTAATAGATCCACATAGCCTATATCATTTACAATCATCTTACTGCTGACTTCAACCCTGATTTTGGGTTCAATAATAACATCTAATGCTTTAGAGATTCACATTTTACTTGTGTACAAACTGAGGTTTTGTTTCTAATAGCCTGCAACAGACCAGAACACAATTTACTGCAAGTGAGCGACCACCTTTGAACAGAGGCGGTGGTTTATGACACCAACTGTCTGCACCTACAATCCAGTTTTGAGATATCTTCCCAGACGCCTTAACGCCCACTCACACCCTGGGCTATCTGACCTCAGGAAATCACATGATAGGGTGGGGCCAGGTTTCACAATGAGCTCACCCGAAACCCTGGTTGATTGTGAGCCACACCCGTTTTCACACCTTGGTCATGTGATTAGGTAGAGGATCATCAGGGGGTCCTTTGTCCCTCGTTGGGGGGATACCCCCACAGGGTTTACATCTGGGACTCTCCACCTATGACCCTTAGAACTGAAGAAGCTTCTTGGATGAGAGGTGAAACATCTTCAAGCGACTTAAAGAAGTCCAGACACTTTTCTTTCCAAGCTCCTTAGACTACGATGACCTGGATGACTGAGAACCTTCACAGACAACTTTCAATACTATTGATCTTCCTCAGTTACCTTCAGTAATCACGTCCTCCAAATAATTGATGTGTCTCCTAGGTCTCATTTTTACTAGACTACGGATTCAATATTAAATGTTAAATATTACCAGGCTATGTACCACCAGTGTTGGGAAGGTTACTTTTAAAATGTATTCCATTACAGAATACAGAATACATGCCCCAAAGTGTATTCTGTAACGTATTCCGTTACGTTACTCAATGAGAGTAACATATTCTGAATACTTTGGATTACTTAATATATTATCATGCTGTTTACAACTACATGAATGTACTATTGCTGTGATTTATTACTGTTACTGAAGGTCCGCGGCTCCGAACCGTAGTAAAGGGACCTCTGGCTAATACTGTGGGTTCTGTGTCGGGCTCGTAGCCGAAAACTAGCTATACTTTGTTGTCTGGGTCAACTTTGCTAGCGAGAGACAGAGAGAGGCGTTGAAAGGCTGCTCCAACGGAACTTATTGTTTTTGGAGGAAAACACGAACACAGCGTACAGTCGAGTCTTAATAGCTTACTTGCAACTGGGCTCGTCAGGCACTCTTCTTGGCTGCAGTGGTTATTATTATATTTACATGCTTCCAGCTCCCGTTTTTGCTCGATGACAGCTCGTACTTTTCCTTTTTCTCCCTCCCTCGCTCACAGACACATAACGTGTATGGCAGTCCATTCTCCCTGCAGCACGGACTACACTGCCTATGATGCTACATTCTTTAGAGCTATACCGGTAGCATTCTGCCTATTAGCTTAGCACAACAACAAAAAGGCCTCTCTCACCCAGGAAACACGCAGAGAGAGAGCGTCACCCTGTAACCATGGCAACCGTAACCGTGCCACCTGGAACAACAGAGCGTAGCTGTCAAACAAAACCCAAACAGTCCTGAACCGCCACAATATGAAACAGGGAAGTACCGCCATGTAATCCATTTATTTCAACAAAGTAACTGTATTCTAAATACCACCTTTTTAAACGGTAACTGTAACGGAATACAGTTACTCATATTTTGTATTTTAAATACGTAACGGCGGTACATGTATTCCGTTACTCCCCAACACTGTGTACCACAGGCTTTTAAGATGGTTGTAATTAATACATTTCTTTAAAAGCCTTTACTTCACCCAGCTGTCTTAGCTAATTACAGACCAATCACCAACTTTCTTTTTATTTAAAACAAATTTGAAAGAGTAGCTGTGAAGCAGCTAACTCATCATATGCAAAGGAAGGGTTTGTTTAAAGAAATTCAGTCAGGATTCAGAATTAATCACAGTATAGAAACAGGACTCATTACTAATGACCTTCCTATGGGCTCTGACAGTGGACTCATCCCTGCGCTATTCCTGTTAGACCTCAGTGCAGCATTCAATACTGCTGACCACAATATCTTACTATATTTTACTCCTCCCTTCACTGCCAACCCAATTTCCCTCAGGATGAATAAAGTATTATCAATCAATCAATCCAATCAATCAATCAACCAGTTGTAGCAGTTCTACGTATTTATATAAACAAGCCTACAAATCCTATGTTCCTACTTTTCTCAATTTCATATAACTATGAACTATAAACATTTAAATAAAAATCATTTATGTACGCTAAAGAACTCCTAATTTATTATGACTATGACAAGTCTTAATGCTCTACTGCAGTACAAACTTTTATAGTGACAAATGCATGTTTGCACTGGCTAGACTGAATTGCTCAGATTGCTTAAAATTGCCCATATTTCCATTTGGTGGCAAAACAAGACAAACAGTCCAGCTCCTCCAGTTCCAGTAAGTCATCCCTAAACTGTGGGCCTGTTGTAGCTGCAGTCCAGGCTCCAGAGTAGTACTTGCAGTGTGCACAGGTTATTGTAGGATTTGATTACATCTTTCACTGTGTATTTATTATTATCAGCCTCAGATACCCGAGGTTAGCAATAAGCACTGAAAAATAAATAATGACTTATAGCAACTTGCCTTAAATGTATATTAACAGACCATTCTTTCCAACAGTTAGAAGTGCAACTCTATTTATACTTGAACTAACCCCCTACCGTTTAGTGTACGGTGCCAAAACTGAAAGGTTTAAACACTAAAGAGAATGGGGCCATAATTAATTTTAAATATCATCCCTGTGTTTTCCTTTTTACACAATGGCTGCTGTGACAAGGACCTACTTACTGAGTGGATTCACTGAAGCTTGTGAAGACGTGACAGACTAAATTTAACATACGCTAGACAAAATTATCAAAGGGGGCTTGTTGTAACTGAACTACAGTGTTGAAGAAAAAACAAATATAGTTAGAGTTAAAATAAAGTTAGATGGAAAACTAAGGCTATGTCCACACTAGCCCGGATAGATTTGAAAATAGCATTTTCATCTGAAAACGCTCCGCGTCCACACTAGCATTTTCAGTCGTTTTCAAAGAATTGTGCGTCCACATTGAAACAGCGAAAAACGCTCCAGTACTGCGCATGCGTGAAACGCAAGAAGATATGACCTGCCTAATTTAGTCTGCCGTTTATTTACTTTCTGGCTCTTTGAAACGTCATGGCAAAATGTTGAGTTTTTTTAAATGGACTAACAATGAGGTGGAGTTGTTGCTTCGAGCAACACAAAAGTACGAAGTTGCAAAAGTAAGTGAGAGTTAAAGAATTTGAAGAAAAGCTATCTGGAGCATGTACAGACTGATATTAATCTTTAATTGGGCTGTCAAAATTCAGAGCAAACAAAACAACTGCTGTATAATGCCCTCCACTATCTTAGTTTAACTAACATGCATCATCGTTTTAGAAAGTCTGCGTTTTTGCTGTCCACACTGCAACGCGAAAGCACCGTTTCCAAATGTATGCTTTTTCGAGAGCGTTTTTCAAAACGCTGTGTTCTCCATCAGCGAAAGTGCCGTCTCAGGGTGGACGGGAGGCCAAAACGGAGAGAAAACGATGCGTTTTCAAACGAAAATGCATTAGTGTGGACGTAGCCTAAAACAAGCTAGATGGCAGCAAAACTCTGGTTGTATTTGGCAATCCACTCAGGTTGGTGGGACACACACAGATGCAGTAAAGTGAAAAGAAAATGTCATATTATCAGCTGTCAAGTAAAAGCTCCATGTTTAATAACCTCAGAAATTACTTTATGGAAAATAAATCAGTGACAAAATATGTTAGAAAAAAAGAAAGGCATCCAGTGGGAGGTTCTGGCCTAATGGCTCTGGTGAAATATATTTCAAAGTGACATATGAATGTCTTAAGTGCCTGTGCAACCAATCTATTCAGAGCTTGTGCCTCTGATCACTCAAAATATACCACATGACCAATATGGAATAAAAGCATCAGCTATATTATATAAGCAATATTAGCAGTCACTGTTCCTCTCACTTTTGTTTTAACTATGACTACTTCTTTGAGGCTGTGGCAGGCTAATGTCAGTAAATTCATTCACTTATTCACAATATCATAGAAAAGAAATTTCTGAAGAAGTGATCCAAGATCAGCAAAGATGGGTTATCAGCCCATATATATATATATATATATATATATATATATATATATATATATATATATATATATATATATATATATATAAGCAAAGTTTTGTTTGTGACATTGCAGCAACTATTGTCGTAACTTATACTAATAGAGAACAACGCTGGGGCAAGTAGAAGGTAAAAACTACAAGTATAGAAAGTATGAAAGGGTATGATTTTTAACCAGGAGAACGCCATTCAAAACAAACAAACAAATAAAACATGTAAAGGAAACCATTATTGATTTTCCAGTAGCTTTTAGTAAATTCAAACTCAATGGCAAACGTTGGCAATAATTATGAAACTGAAAAATATAAATGAAAAATATGAGGTGTATTGTCTGAGGAGGCAAAGAAAAAGAAAGTAAAGAAGAAAAGTACAGCTGAACTTTGTACGGATAGTGCACAGCAACTAAAAAGGGTTCAAAAGAGATAACCACTTGGCATTGTTATTACTAGGTCAGTAAGCTTGATACAAGAGAGCATTTTAAAACATAAAGCGTCTTTTCAATGGCTGCATGGGGTGGATGTGTGTGTGGGGAGTTACCTATTGACACTTTAAGTGTTTAATCTGAAAACTGCAGCATCTCAAAGTTGGGAGTGTACATTACCTGTGCTAAAGCTTTCACTTTAGATCAATTTTTTTCCCCCAGCAACAACAGAAAGTCAATCAATATTTTGAATTGGAAGATAACACTTTAAACAACAGCAGGAGAGGCCCTCCATTCCCTTTATTTGCATTTTTCATATCCACACTTTCTTGAGAAATGGTGAACTAAGCATAAAGAGGGTCTACCTCCTTTGCTCCCCCAGGAACAAGCAGCAAACTTCCGTAGCGGTAGACCTCTATAAATATTCCAAGCAAGGCTGACCTGGTTACAGAATGCCCTTGGGAGTGTGAATTAGCATCTGAATACAGACGCTGCTGTAGCCAGTTGAAGACAGGCCGGGCAGGAGTGGCAGTACAGTGCTGAGACTCCTTTCACAGCTCCCACACAGACCAGCCAGCACGCTCCAGAGCACGAGAATGATGAGCACATATCAGCTACAAGAGATGAAGGCATAAAGCTAATGAGGGTGGGAGTAGGAGCGTGTGAGTGGGAAGAAATGTGGGGGGCATATAGATTGTGCATGCATCTATGCGTCCTTCTCCATAAGCACCACAAAATAATACTTTTTTTTTTTATTACAATTTGTGTGTATTTTTCAAAAAACTGTGAGGTAACATTTCAGGTGCCAAACACATCTGAGAGTGTTTTAGATGACACCGGAAAGAGCAGGCGACTATTATTTTTGGCTCATTTTATTATGTGTTACAATATTTTATTAACACTTTTTGCACAACTATATGATTGAAGTGCAGACTTTCCGCTTCCATTGAAAGGGTTTCACCAAGGTGCAGCAATAACTAGATGTTCAAAAAAATTGGACAAATGAACATAATGTTAAACGCAAGGATTGTTTTAAAGACTTGACGACTGCCAAAAGTCTAGCACCCATGGACTGCACCAAATGCTGAGTTTCCTCCCTTTAGATGCATGCCTAGTTGGGTTAAAATCAGGTGAATGACTTGACCATAAAGCAATATCCCATTTGTTTGCCTTGAGAAACTCTTAGGTTACTTTTGCAGTATGCACTGGATCATTATCCATTTGCACTGTGAAGCTTTCCCCAATCGGCCTTGCAGTATGTGGCTGAATCTGAGCAAAGCCTTGTCCACTTTCCAATTGGTCCTGCTGCTTCTGTCAGCAGTCACATCTTCAATAAACACTAGTAACCTAATTCCACTGACAGTAATACATGCCAATGCTATAACATCACCAAATATTGAGGAGGGATACAGGGATTTCTCTGATCTCCACACCATACTTCTCTCTTCCCATCATTCTAGTACAAGTTCATCTTGGATTCTTCTGTCCAAATAAGTCTCTTTTATCTATTGTATCTTAACTTTTTAGATGTTTTTCTTAACCAAGGACAAAATTATGCAATTAACCACTTTAACCACTATCATCAATAGTATTGCAGGCCTTTTGATGATGCATTCCTACATTTTAAGTATGTACCAGATTATTGATCTGACCACTTAACTGAAGATTTTACTATCTGTCTGATAGGTTTATTATTGTTTGGGTTTTTTTTTTTTTTTGGTGGGGGGGGTTAGCCTAATGATGGCCTCCCTCACTGGCATGTCTTTGGACCTCATAGTAAAATTTCTGGTAAAAAGCTACAAAATACAAGTTAAACACTTGCAATCAACTCCTGATATTTTTTCTGCTTAATTTGTCATGTAATAATAACGGATCAGGGCTAGTCTTATATGAAAATACATGCTTAATGTCTGATTATTTTTGCTCCTAAACAGTTAACGTACTACTTTAGTTAAACATTTTGAATTAAAACTTTAGTGACATCTTGATTGGTTGATTTAAAACCACTGTGATGGTGTAAAGTGGCAATATTTATAAAAAAAAAATGCCTATTTCCCTAACGAATTATGCATCTAACTATATTTCAGAAACAGCTACTGGGAACCAAAGACTTTTTCTAATGATACTTACTTGCTATAGCAATAAATAGTTATCATTTATATCCACATTGATGTTATTCTCTGATCAACATCATTATAAAACACAAAAAAAAAAAATAAACTAACCGAAAAGCTTGTGGCATGGAAAAATAGGCAGCCAAAAGAAAACGAGTGCAAAGAAAAATCAATTTCACATGTCTATGTGGTTACCACTCTCTTACATTTCCACTACACATTTCAGTCTTTGATAGAGTGTCATAAAACAAACCCGAATAATGAAGCAAAACAGCACAAACAACACATAAACATCATAGAAGGTTTTAAAATTTCTGTACTTTTAGGTAACAGAAGGAGACATGTGGCCTGGTCAAAACACAGAGAGCTGCACCCTAAAAGATCTTTAAATATAGTAAACATACCTTGTGTGCCACAGACTGCTCCCAAACACGAGGGGGCAAATAATACCTCTAAAACACTTAAGTTGGCTATCATCAGTGAGGCCAGGGTGAGCAGGAGAGGAGGGGGGGTTGCTGTCTTATTTAATGAATCATTTCAATGGAAGCAGCTATCTCCTGGAAGTTTTCAGTCTTTTGAATATGTGGCTTCGAAGGCCCCATCCAAAGTTGTGCTTCTTAATGTTTACAGGCCTCCCAAATACTGCACAGACTTTTTTAATGATCTCAGTGAACTGCTGTCTGTGATCTGTGTTGATTTCGACTGTGTGATTATTGTTGGGGATTTTAACATCCATGTGGACAACCTTCAGGACAACGGGACTAAAGACCTGAGTAACAATCTGGGCAACTTTGGGCTGACTCAGCATGTAACAGAGGCCACACATAATAGAGGACACACTCTTGACCTACTGATCTCCAAGGGCCTGAGCATTTCAAAGGTTACTGTGTCTGATGTGGGCCTGTCTGATCATTACTGTGTTTTCTTTGAAAGTAGAATTTCAGCCCACACAAATATATCAACAGCAGTGATCACAAAACGGTGTATAATCAAATACAGTAGTGAGATCTTTAACCAGGTCTTCCCATTAACACCTGACCTATCCAGAGGTTCAGTCAATGAACTCGTCAATAGCTTCAATGCTAAAATATTAAATGTAATGGACACTATTGCTCCCATTAAGGTGAAGGTTATCTCTGGAAGGAAAAAGTCTCCATGGAGAAACTCCACACTGGTGAAAAATGAAAAAAGAGAGTGTAGGAAAGCTGAGCGCACATGGAGAAAAACAAACCTCCAGGTTCATTATGATATCTATAAAGAGAAACTTCACAATTATAATTTACAACTGAGGAGTGCAAGGAGGTCCTACTTCTCTGACATCATCACCAAAAACAGTCATAATGCTCGGGTCTTATTTTCTACAGTTGACAGGCTAACAAACCCTCCTGTGTCAGTGGCAGCTGAACTTCATTCGACCATGGCCTGCAATGACTTTGCCAAATTCTTCACAGAAAAAATCCAAAAGATTAGACAAGCAATTGGTACATCAACAGCAGATTCAGGATATGTACTGTGTCCACCGAAAAACAGTTTAAACACCATGAAACAGTTTCACCCTATTAACAGCAAAGACCTGGAGGACATCTTAGGTCAACTGAACTCCTCCTCTTGCTGTTTAGATGTCCTGCCAACAAGTTTATTTTCAAAAAGGTCTCACAGACTTTGGAGTCAGACCTGTTACAGATCGTCAACTTTTCTTTAATGTCAGGTGTGTATCCAGAACCACTAAAACTACTGTAATTAAACCTATACTGAAAAAGGACAATCTTGACAAGACACAAATGAACAACTACAGGCTGATCTCAAATCTCCCATTTTTAAGTAAGATCATTGAAAAATCAATTTCTCAACAGCTCAATTATTTCTTAAAAAACAATAACTGCTATGATGCCTCCCAGTCAAGTTTTAGACAACCACAGCACTGAAACCGCTCTGACCAAAGTGTTTAATGACATATGTCTGAATACAGACAGTGGAAAAATGTCAGTCTTAGTTTTACTGGATCTCAGTGCAGCATGTGATACAGTTGCCCACAACATATTACTCAAACGACTGGAGAACTTGGCAGGTCTTTCAGGAACTGTACTAAACTGGTTCAAAACATACTTAGAAAACAGGAAATACTTTGTATCAATAGGTAACTTCACATCTGAGCAGACAAGTATCACATGTGGAGTTCCCCAAGGTTCCATCTTGGGACCCCTTCTGTTTAACATTTACATGCTCCCACTGGCACATATTATAAAGAACAACAAGATAAACTATCATAGCTATGCAGATGACTCACAAATATGGTCAAAGGAGCTTGCAAAGAAAAGCGTCTGGACTTCTTTAAGTTGCTTGAAGACGTTTCACCTCTCATCCGAAAAGCTTCTTCAGTTCTTAGGTCAAATGGTGGGGAGTCCCAGATTTAAACCTAGTGGGAGTATCCCCCCGCAGAGGGACAAAAGGACCCCCTGATGATCCTCTAATCGCCTGAGCCAAGGTGTGAAACTGGGTGTGGGTCCCAATCAGCCAGAGTTTCGGGTGAGCTCGTTGTGAAACCTGGCCCCAACTTATCATGCGAATTCCTGAGGTCAGATGGCCCAGGATGTAAGTGGGCGTTAAGGCCTCTGGGGAGGGAACTCAAAACTGGATTATTGTGAAGTGGCTGTTTGGTCTCTCCAATGTAGAGGTCTGGGCATTCCTCGCTGCACTGTACCGCATACACCACATTGTTAAGTCTGTGTCACCTTGCTACCATCCTTGCTCCTCTCGTGGGGAACACCCCACACCACATCAAGAACTCCACCGACTTCACTGACAAGGTCCAGAAACTTACCCTGGATTCAGATGAAACCATGGTGTCCTTTGATGTAGTCTCTCTCTTCACTTGCATACCCACTACGGAGGCAGTGGAGACTGTCAGAAAACGACTACAAGAAGACAGCTCCTTGGAAGACAGGATCAACTTCACACCCGATCAGATTTGCACACTGTTAGACCTCTGCCTTACCACAACATATTTCAAATACAACGAAGGCTTCTACAGACAAAAACATGGCTGTGCCATGGGCTCCCCCGTGTCACCTATTGTAGCCAACCTTTACATGGAGGAAGTGGAAAGGAAGGCTCTTGGCTCTTTCAAAGGAAGAGTACCCAGCCACTGGTACAGATATGTAGACGACACCTGGGTCAAAATCAAGACACATGAAGTGGAATCCTTCACTGCGCACATTAACGCTGTGGATAAAAACATCAAGTTCACCAGGGAAGACACAAAGGATAACTGTTATCCTAAATGGGCGTTCTTAAAGTCAGCAAAGAGGCACAGAAAAGAAGATCAGACACCAGCGAGGGAGGATAAGAAGGACAGATGCAACAACATTGTCATCCCCTATGTAGCCGGTGTATCAGAAAAACTTAGGAGAGTTTTCTCCAAGCACGACATCCGAGTTTACTTCAGACCCAGCAACACGCTCAGACAAAAACTGGTTCACCCGAAAGACAAAACTCCAAAACACAGACTTAAGAATTTGGTGTATGCTGTACAGTGCAGCGAGGAATGCCCAGACCTCTACATTGGAGAGACCAAACAGCCACTTCACAAGCGCATGGCACAACATAGAAGAGCCACCTCCACAGGACAAGACTCAGCAGTCCATCTGCATCTTAAGGACAAAGGTCACTCTTTTGAGGATGCCAATGTTCACATTTTGGACAGAGAGGATAGATGGTTTGAAAGAAGAGTGAAAGAAGCCATCTATGTCCACTGTGAGCGACCATCTTTGAACAGAGGCGGTGGTTTACGACACCAACTGTCTGCCATCTATAATCCAGTTTTGAGTTTCCTCCCCAGACACCTTAACGCCCACTTACATCCTGGGCCATCTGACCTCAGGAATTCGCATGATAAGGTGGGGCCAGGTTTCACAACGAGCTCACCCGAAACTCTGGCTGATTGGGCCCCACACCTTGGCTCAGGCAATTAGAGGATCATCAGGGGGTCCTTTTGTCCCTCTGCGGGGGGATACTCCCACTAGGTTTAAATCTGGGACTCCCCACCATTTGACCTTAGAACTGAAGAAGCTTCTCGGATGAGAAGTGAAACGTCTTCAAGCAACTTAAAGAAGTCCAGACGCTTTTCTTTGCAAGCTCCTTTGACTATGATGACCTGGATGACTGAGAACCTTCACAGAGACACACATATATATATCACAATGTCACCAGGAGACCGAGGCCCTGTACAGGCTCTTTGTAAATGCATTGAGGAAATTAATGACTGCTTGTGCCACAATTTTCTCCAGCTAAATAAAACCAAAACTGAAGTAATAGTCTTTGGTGCCAAAGAAAAACGATTACAGGTCACCAGAAAACTTCAATCTATACACCTAAAAACCACAAACCAGGTGAGAACTTTGGGTGTAGTGATGGATGCAGACATAAACTTAGAAAACCACATTAAGACAATAATAAAATCAGCTTACTATCACCTCAAGAATATTTCAAGGATAAAAGATCTGATGTCTCAACAGGACCTGGAAAAACTAGTCCATGCATTCATCTTTAGCAGGCTTGATTACTGTAAGAGCATCTTTACAGGTCTACCTAAAAAATCAGTCAGACAACTACAGCTCATTCAGAACTCTGCTGCTCGAGTCCTCACTAAGACCAAAAAAGTGGACCACATCAGTCCAGCTCTGAGGTCTTTACACTGGCTGCCTGTCCGTCAGAGGATAGACTTTAAAGTTCTGATGCTGGTCTATAAAGCTCTGAATGGTTTAGGACCAAAATACATCAGTGACCTCCTGACCCAGTATGAACCTTCCAGATCCCTCAGGTCATCTCGATCCGGTCTTTTATCAGTTCCCAGAGTCAGAACCAGACACGGAGAAGCTGCATTCAGCTTTTATGATCCATATATCTGGAACAAACTCCCAGAAAGCCTCAGATCAGCTGAAACACTCAGTTTAATTAAACCCAGGTTGAAGACTCACTTATTCTGAGCTGCATTTAAATAAAACACCAAATCCACACTTTTAAGCTTAAATTTCAAAACTTAAATGTTAACTACTGATTTTATCTACTGTTTTTTTTGTTTGTTTTTTTTTTAATCAATTTGAAATCATGCTTTTTATTTGTTTTTGTTTTTAATGTCTCTGTGAAGCACTTTGAATCACCTTGTTGTTGAATTGTGCTATATAAATAAACTTGCCTTGCCTTGCCTAGAACCAGGCCACTAACTGATTTATCAAAGATGGAACAGAATCAAAAAGCCAGTGGAAAGTGGGGATAGTCTGTCACACTTGCCTAGAGCTCGCTGTATGCCTCACCTCGCACCTATGAGATTCAGCAATAAGGAGTGACTCAGTAAGTCAGTCACTCAGTTCAAGTCTTAATTCTTTTTGCCTGGTAGCCATAAAAAGGCAATGTGTAAAACTAAAACTGCAGAGTCATAGCCAGTAAATGTTTTATTAAGTTTGCATTGGCCTGTTATAAGATTACCTGTTTATGTTATAAGTGATGTATAAAGCATAGACCCATATACTGCGCCAGGAGGGGAATCTCCAGTTAATCTATTTTAATTTGAAGTGAATTTACATTTATGAACACATCTGTCACACAGCCAGCATTAAGGAGTAGCCTGTATTACTGAACTAAGATTGCCCGCCATCACTACAACCGTTACGTATGTGGGTCAAAAGCTTTTTGATTTTAAGTAAGCGTGGAAATTCCCTTACGTCTTATTTCACTCCAACTGGAAGACTGTTCCATCAATGAATCTATCCAAATTTTAAGTGGGATGCCCTAGACCTACAGAATTCTGAATAAATACTACTGTGGTGAATCAAAGGTATGGCAAAATAATATGAACAATACAATTACTGGTATAATGTATAATGGTTTTATTTATGATTTACAATATTGTAGTGCATTTAATAGCTTCTCATTGGTAAAAAAAAAAAAAAAAAAAAAGCTTAAAAGCTTTATGTTTACACTTGTTTAGACTCTCTGCCACCACAATGTCATTAAATAGCAGTGCGGTCATGCTTTTTTTTCAAATGATGTTTAGGAGGTCACTAACAGAATTCTATGTCCCTAAAAAGTCTGGTAATAAATAACAACCCACCAGAAATAAAATACTATCCCTTAAGCCACAGCTGTCTGCATGAGAATCCAGTGCTGTGCCATGGGAATTCAAAGTCATTGCCACCCATAACACTGCCATCCACCACCTAACAGATTCACTGCCTTCAGTTTTTCACCACAACATAAATAACCAATTCAAACACTTTTACCAAATGTATCAAAGTCTGAGGTTCATGCAAGAGTAGCATTATTACAATACCTAATTTCAAGTCAGGGGCTTGGTTGCACTGTGTAAATCATATACATGCATTTATTTACATTCACTGCAATTCAGGCTTCCACCAAAGACTTTCTTGATGTTTAAAAATAAGAATTCATGCTATTTTTGCTGTTCATTAACTGAAAACAACGGGCATATTACTTCTTCCCATACTCCTTGTTGTTTTCCTCATTGTTTCCTGGGATTTGTTTTTTATCCATCCATTCACTTTCACTTATCCTTATCAGGATTCCGTGGGGACTGGAGCCCATCTCAGCTTTTATATTTTATAATTTATTTATTTTTTATATTTACCTTTTTTTGTTGGTTATAACATTTGGTACTATAGCTGTAACCATATTTACAGTAACTTTGTTGCTGTATTTATTAATGCACAATCACCTGACACTTGACTGCTGTACTTGATGTTCACTTGCTGTTTGCTTCTTTACTGACAAATTTTGGGGAGCACATAAATGTAGATTTTGTCTATTTTGTTAGTAATTTATACAACACATGTAAGACCTACCATGTAAAAAAAAAAGTGGAACAAAATTCAGTGACAAATGATAGGAAGAAAAGTATCATACCCCCTGCAAGGATCTGCTGCTCCAGTTCGGCCATCTGTTTCCTGTAGGCCCTCAGCGCTGCCTCCTTAAATGTGGGCCGAATACGTTTCTTAGGTGGAGCCTCTATTGGTTTTTCTTCTGGAATATTTTTGTTTTCATCCTCTTGCTTTTGTTCAACTTTTTCTGCCACCTCTGCAACCTCTTCAGTTATTTCTGCCACCTCTTCCAGCTCCTCATCACCTTCTTCCATCTCCTCTGTCAGATCATTTCCCTCTGTCTCATCTGGTTCTTCTACATCTACATATTCTACCATGGCATCATATTCAGCAGTGTCCTCAGTCAGTTGGTTTTCATAATCCTCGCTGTACTCTTCATCATAGTGCTCATCCAAACTACAATCATACTCCAGAACACATGTTTCTTTACTTGCTTCATTGTCACCTGGGGCTTCCAACTCTTGCGAAGCTTCCAAATCCTGAGAGGCATCAATGTCTGGAGTGGCTTCAATGTCTTCAGACACATCATAGTCCTGAGAAGTCTCACACTCCTGAACAGGTTCATCAGGCTCCTCTGTCTCAGAAGTATTAGTTCTGTTCTCCAGGTTAGCTAGCACTTGCTCCATTACTTCAACATAGTGGGTCTCACTGTCCACAGGTTGTTCCTCGGCTTCTGTTTTATCCTCCTCTGCTTTAAAGAAGACGGGCTCTCTCTGGATATCTGAGTCAACTGTAGTACTAGAATTATTGGTAGTGGAACCAGATAGTGTGCGGAATCGCCCCATAAATGAAGACGAGGTGTTTGAGGTCTCCTCAGGTGGCGCAGCAGGGGTAGGCTGAGACCCAGATTTCCATACAACCTCAAGAGCTGACTTAGCTCTCTGTAAGGTAGAACCAAAGCCAAATCCAAAGGACTTTTCACTGAGATCTATGCTGAGCCTACTGCTCCAAGACTTGGGAACTTCCTCAACCTTCTCTGTTCGAATCTCACTCTGGCTACGGTACATAGATGAAGACTTACTCTGGGGCTGGTGAAAGCTATGATTAACATCCAGTTCGGGGAATTTTTCTTTAGGAATTTTGGGGATATCTTTAGAGACTTCTTTAGAGGCTACTATTGGTGCTACTTTAGGAGCTTCTCCTGGGGCTGGTTTAGGGGTTTCTTTGGGGGTCACTTTAGGGCTCTCTTTTGGGACTACTTTTGGGGACTCTTTAGTTGGAATCATACTAATTTCTTTAGTTGGTATTTTAGCAGTTTCCTTAGGTGCTACTTTATGCACCTCTTTGGGGGCCTCTTTTGGGGAAGGTTTTGAAGCTTCTTTGGTAACTTCTTTAGGAGTAATTTTCAGACCCTCTTTAGGTACAACTTGTGGAAGTTCTTTAGCAATAACTTTAGGGGATTCCTTAGGAGATTCCTTAGGGGACTCTTTAGGAGTCGAGACAGGGGTCAAGACAGGGGTGTCGATTGGGGTTATTTTAGGGCTCTCTTTAGGGGACTCTTTAGGACTTTCTTTAGGAGTCAACATGGGGCTATCTTTGGTGGTCACTTTAGAAGTGACTTTAACAATCTCACTAGGACGTGCCTGAGATGCCACTTTAGATACCTCTTTGACTATGGGCTTTGTTGTGTCTTTAGGAGTGAGTTTAGGACTGTCTTTAGAGATAGTTTGAGAGGATTCCTTAGCTGCTGACTTTGAAATCTCTTTAGGCAACTCTTTAGGAGCTGCTTTAGAGGTCACTTTAGGTAAAACCTTAGCAGATACCTTAGGACTTTCCTTTAGCAATATTTTTGAGTTGTCCTCTTTTGTAGCCACTTTAGTTTGTTTATGTGTCACTTTAGCAGTGGCTTTAGGGGAATCTTTAGGGGAAGATGCTACTTTCGTGCTTTCTTTTGAAATAACCTTACATGGTTCCTTAGATTGACGAGCAGATGACTTGACATACTCACGTTCCGTGATAGGAGGAATAATGTGGGTCGTTATTGGTGGTAGGGAAGATTCCCTGTCAAGCATCATAAATTCCTCATCTCCTTCAAACTGTAAATCAACTTCCTGACATTTAGTGATGTTCTCTGGAAAACCAGGAATTGTTGATGGGTCAAATGGACTGCTAACCTCTATGGAGGCTTCTAAGCCAGAGTCAGCACCCTGCTCCAAATGATGCCAGTCTTTCCACGGTGATAGATCACCTTGCAGAGAAAGCTGAGAGCCACTGTAGTGACTTCTATCCCTTGACATACAGACAAGTCCATTGCTAACTCCGCTGTCAATAGTTTCCGTAGTCTCGACCTCATTATGTTCATAAGCTTGATTATCGTGGCTAAGAGCGTGACTGGGGCTGGCATACCAGGAAGAAGCCATGTCTTCCTGTTTCCTTTGCCACAGTTCCTGATCTGAGGAGGACAGCAGGGAGCAGCCATTTGCCCGTGTAAAGTACTGACTCTCTGAAAAGTCTTCTGAGTATGACTGGCAAAGTTTTGAGCAGTCAGACTCAGAGCGGCTGAGTTTTGGAGTGGAGTAGTCACTCTGGGAAAGCCAACCAGGGGTCAGATCAGAATAGTAAGCCTTTGCATGCTTTTCTGGATCATAGTAAGGGTCATCAGCATAGTGAACTGTGCCTGAGTAGCCAGCCTCATCTCCTGACCGGGTATGATCATGGGACCGCCTCTTCTCTGATTTGCTCTTGTGAACAGGCTTTGAAATCACCATTGCATATTTATTTCTGCTTAATTCATCCAGTTCTTTGTCACTGTCCATTGAGTCCCAGTCATCACTCTCCACGACTTTATCCTTTCCTGAGATCTTTATATCCATGCTTTCATAAGTTTGAGAGGATGACAGTTTGTCTTTTCTCTCTTTTCCATCATGAGTTAAGCTATCAGTAGACACAGTAATGCCAGTTCCTTTAAGTTTATAGCACTTTTTTAAGACAACATCTCTATCTTGGGTTGTTGCAAAAATAACAATAATAGGGCGGGGTTTAGCATTAGAACATTCTCTTTGTTGCCCTAATCTATGAGCGAGTTCAATTTTAATTGTTTTATGAGGGTCAACAAAACCCATTTTGTCTTTTATTATTTTATAAATTAGACTCTCTGTTTTCTCTGACTTTTCTTCAGGAACATTGAGGAATCGCAAGGTGGAATTATTGGCCTGGTGACTAATTTGTTTTATATAGTCATGGATATCGCGAGTTTCCCTTCTTGACTGGACAAATCCAGAGCGAAGCTGTTCAATCTCACTCTGAACTACTTCCACACTGCTGGAGATCTCATCAATTGAACTTTTAAGGGCATTGACATGGCCACGAAGCTCAGATAGTTCTGTCTCTATCTGGCTGATCCCCTGTAGCTCCTTAAAGATCATTTCCATTACATCCTGTGTTTGACTGATGCAACCTGTTGAGGATGAGCCAGGCTCAAGGGTTGAACTCTTTTGTTGCCGTCCAGCACGGTCCAAGGATTTGCTCCGAATGCCTAGAGTTTTCCTCCAATTGCTCACCTCGGAGTCTGAGGAGACACATTCCTGGCTCTTTTTCCATTTTCTCAACTTGCGTAGAGCTCCCAACCTAAGTGTGTGTAGACTGGAGCGCTCCCCTCTTTCACCTTCAGAGCTACCATCCGAGGGAGCCAAACTGATGAGGCTCTTCCTGTTTCGTCTTACTGGCATAGTGTGCGATTTATGCTCATCCAGTCTCCGGATGGGTTTTGTGTCACTCAAGGAGTCAGAGTAACTACTGTCAATCGAAAGAACCTCGGGAAAGATGCTTTCATTATTATTCAAAAACAGAGAACTTTTTGGGAGTCCATTTGCTATAGCTACACGATAACTGAAAGTCGGTGACAGAGATGAACAGTCGTTTTTTCCGTCGTCTTCCTCGAGCGAAATGTTACGTGCTGAAGAGCATTTGGAAATCTTTTTAACGGTAGTCTTCAGTGTGGTAGAGAGAGTTAGATTGTGTACTTGCAAATCAGTGGTCAATTTAGGCTCTTTATTTTCACTTCTCTCTTTCTTCTTTATTGGTTTTGCCAATTTCTTTGTAAACATTCCTTTGCAAATCTTTTCAATGTAGGCTGATATAGTTTTGATTAGGGCAGAAACCATGGATGGCAATCCTGTGGACTTTTTTTTATCATCTAATGAAAGGAGAAGTTGGCTGGGAATACAGCGTCGGTGAGCCAAGCACAATCAACCTGTGCTTGACAGAAGGAGCCCAGCTCACAATCACTAAAACCACAGCCCATGCAGAGAGTCACTAATACTTTTGAATCCAGTGGCCTTCCTCCAGAAAAGGACCATCTCTCTGTAAGACAAAGAAAGAATATTTGTTTTACAATTGGGTCGCAAATTCCTAAGATATACATCAATACAGCAGAACCCTACTTTTTTTTAAATCTTTTGATCTTTAACATTTGTGAAGCCAAATTTTCTCCTCTGAATTGTCTTCATACACCAATTAAATAACTGCTTAAGTAAACACTAAAACAAAGGACAATTTGCATCTATATTTAAATTTCTGCATTAACAACAACTAACTTTAAACATATTGTTTTGCTGATAATTCAACAGAGCACCTAGTCACCCATTCTATATGGATGTCACCTTAAATCACAAACTAGACTTCCTGACAAATCAAATGAGAAAGAGAGAGGGAGCACCAAAATAAATTGTATTTCAAAAAAAAAAAATCATACTTAAACTATCCATGACAAATAATTAAAAAAAATTTTTTTATCTTGTTAAATGGCTGAAATTTGATGAGAAAACAAATTTCATTAATTTAATTGGAATGGTCTGATACACGAGTTAACTATATGGAAGTAGTACTACTGGAAGGTAGGGGATGTGAATAACAATGATCATCCTGTTATAATGTAACATTATAACATTCCTGGGAAACAGTTGGTGTTTACATTTATGTAAATGTTACGTCACCTTCCCCAGCATGACAAACCACCCAGCCACACTGAAGAAACTGCTCAGGAATGGCTCAAGGACTGCACAAAGTGGACAGCTCATTCAATTCCCATCAAAGAAAGCAACAGTACAAGTTCAAAGATCTGTTTCCAACATCCAGACACCACAGAACACCCCCAGGACTTGTGTTCACGTTGTGATGGATCAGAGATGTTTTGACCAAATGAGGGAGGCGTATTCAAGTGATATTAAAATGTACTGGCTTATAAACAGTCATTTTAGGCTCATTGAAAAAGAGGCCCCTTGAATCATACTTGATAGCGTTAAACCTTCAATTGCTTGGAGTGGGTATGAGAGGTATGTATTTTCCATATAGCGAAGCTGGTCAACTGATTCAAAAGAGAGATGTTTGTTGTGCTGAGGACCTGACAGCTGCTACACATTAGTTCTGGGGTTTAGAGCTTGATGTGTCTACAGTCTCATGACCACAGAGACATGCTCACTTTAAATGAGCTGTGAAACACAGCATCTCAGTTAGCTTTCACTGCTTGCCTCAGAAGAAAGATCAGACATTAGCAAATAGAACTGAAATGTGATGCCAGCATGTACATTTTTCTGCTACTACTGTATAAAGTAAGGAGTCCAGCAGTTTGGCTCTTTGTCTATACACAATTCTGAAAATGTCTTGCAGTGGAACCAGTCTTAATATGTCACCAGATACTCAATTAACTAGTTAATTTTTTTAAAAAAGTATGATATCATTGAAATGACGATTTATCTTTCAAAAATTGTCCTGATGTATTCGCAAATCATTAAGCTTTTAGCTTTTAAAAAAAATCTTTACCAACTGTCAAAACTCTTACAGGTATGGAATGGCAAAATGTTAAGGTAAAAAACAACTACAATATACTGGTATACTGGGAGGTTCATGACTCAGCTCTTTTAAAATGGCCTACAGCCAAGAGCAGCCTTTTGAAACCAATGGTTCATGACCTAAAACTGTCCCCAACAAATGAATCACAGCAGATAATGTTTTAATATGTCCCGAGATTGCCTGAAATACTTTCATGATCAGTGATCATCTGAATTTTAAACTTATAACTGCATGATAAAAGTGGCAATCGAGTTGTGAACAAAGCAAAGTCTCACACAGTCTTAAAGAAAATTGTGAATGAAAGTGAATTTCCAACATGTCTCTAAATGAATGAAAGTGAATGAGTGCACCGCAGTGCAAGATCTTGCAACACCAGCAAGATCAAGTGCTGATGATGGTGCTAAGTTTCCAATCCGGTGCCATTAAACTACTGAAAAAGATCAACATAACAAGAGCTTGTTATTCAAAGAGTGCATTTCTATATTTCAAAGTGCACAGAATAGGTGGCTCATTTACACATTCTTGAAGAAGGGTCTGAGTTACAGACACCCCTTCTCTCCTATTTAATTGCCTCCTAATTGTAGAGAATATTGGATAGCCCAAACAAAGGTTCAGTAAACCTGAGAAACCACTGTACTTTACTAATGCATATATTTCAGCCAGACAAAAATTAACACTTAAAACTAACTAGGACAAGGAAAATAATATCATATTGTCACATGGGGTGGTAGAATATTACTGGAAAGCATGTTCTTTTCTTATTGAGTGAATTATTTCAAATCAGGACGCAGAGATACATCCCAAAATGATTACAAATGACTTTTTATAAATAAATATGTTTATGGTTTTACACACTTGAATAGCACAATATAATGAGCAAAATGAAATGTTTGCATGAAAGAAGAGTACGATGGAAATGATGAGTGGAATGCGAGGAAATAAAAGGAAGGGAATGTGCTGAATGATTGAATTAGACATTTGCATGCCAGAAGCTACAATATAAGAAATATATTTTTGATTATGAAAAAATTGGAGGATTATGATCTATAATGATAAAAACTGCAAACGTGTCTTTCTCAGACCAAATAATTCCTTAGAATTAACACTGGCACCAAACCTTTCAGTTTCCTTTGATGTTATGTATAGCTGACATACAGGTTTTTTGGCTTTTTTCCCCCCCTTTTTTTTGCTTGGCACAAAGGTTTTTGAGGATCTGAAGCAGGATTTGATTTTTTTTTAATGGTTGTTGAGATAAAGCAGTTCTTGCACATCTCTTATGTTACCCCAATGAGTCACCAGTCCTGGGTCTTCTAAAGATTTCACTGTAATTCAGTCTGATCAAACAAACTTTTACTGAATTTGTCAAAGACGTGCAGGCGATACACACCTAGCAGGGAAGGCTGTCCCTGCACAGGCAGGATTGCAGATACGGGGTGCTAATAAGTGCAGATATTTTACTGTGCTGTTGTCAGTGTTAGACAGAGACAAATTTCAAGCTATCCAGACATAGTACAGCTATAGTCCATAGTCCATTTCCATAGTACAGCTAAAAAATTCTACTTTTGAAGTACTTCTCATTGCTACTCAAACATAGATTATGCTTCGAGGAGGAAGGTTTTGCATAGCATATAAAAAGCGACCTTTTCAGTCGTTATACTGAAAACTGTCAAACAGATAGCCTAAGTTCTAAATCACATCACAAAAATGTTTTTGTGTAAGCTTTCTGAATGATTCAACCATAATAATACATTATCACGCAACCATCTACTAAACAGACCTAAAAATGACTGCTGGTTAACTTAAACCAATTACCTGAATGCATTTGTGATGCACATTTTTGTAATGCACTTAATGAACCAAATTGAGCTGCAGCCACAATCCTGGCTGAAATATGGCATCTGGGATATGTTACTGTTTACTGTAGCAAACACTGGACCATCACTTACATAAAGCACTGTACTGCAGTGTAGCTGCACTTGGTCTCAACACTTCACACTAAAAGAATACTAGTGTTTAATGAGTGTTGATCACCAATTAGGGAGCTGCCTTTGTGTAAACAGAGCCAACATCCTGACATGTGCATGTTAAGGTTTGACAAATGAAGCATTCGCCCTTTTCCAGAGCTAGACTTGATGTGCAAATAACTTGCTAATGCCCACGAGGTATCGCTTGTATCGTCCCATTAGAGCGTAATGATGCAAGAAAAAAGAAAAAAAAAAAGGATGACAGACAACTAAATTACCTCATCCCACTTACGCGTGTTCCACTAATTTCAATTCTTTAAGCAGACTCATATTGAGTCTGTTTAACCAGGTTTTTACATGAAATACTGTACTGTAATTTATTTGTCTCTACATTTTAGACCTCAAGCGTAACCTATTCTTCTGCATTAAATCTATGCACAGTCTACAATGTAACACTGAAACACTAGTGGGTCGCTGAGTTTCTCTATTCGAGTTGATCAAATCAATTTGAAAAAACGGAAGTTGAAACATAAGGAGCCGTAAATTTGTACGAAGCTACAATGATCCCCAATGGGTCAATCACAGTCACTGCAGGTTGTGTTAATGTGACATATGGTCACATTTCTAGCGAAGTGCACGTCAGGTTGCACGATAGGGTTTCAATAAGTTATGATGTCATGATGTACCTTTGGTGTAGCGTTAAGACAGATGTATAAATCCCCCTTTAGTCTCATTTTTGAATAGGGATGGGAATCAAGAGGTTCAATTCCTTCGAATTGCTGGTCTGCTTGGAATTGTTGATCTGCTTGCCTATTTCAGTTTGTGTACTGGAATTGTTATATCATTACATAATGTAACATAGTCTTGTTTTATATAACTGAAACATTTGATACAATTATTTTTGTTTTGTCTGTCTTTAAAAAGTGGGTCATATAATTATCAAATATAGTTCTCGACCCTTGAGCGAGGCACTGAGAGTCAAACTACTCCAATGGAGTGTCTTTTTCATCAACTACTTCAGCATATTTTAAAAATAACTAATTTCTTAATGAACTTGCATAGTCAGTGATCACTGGCTCCTGTAACAAACTAAATTGGGGTATTCCCATAGTCTGGATTTACAGCCCCTTCTATTTGTGATTCAGACTAGAGAAACCTCCAGAGAAAGGGGAGTACCTCAGCCACACCCACTCCCTATGCTCTGAGGCATTCCTACCCCAAGCCCAGCATTACTATCCAGGGACCCATTTCCCCTATTTTTCCAAATGCATCTGATCAGCAGAGCACTCCAAAACACTCCATTTCACACAGTCTGTACAATCTCTGCCACTCTCTTTTAATAAAAGTGAGTGCCAGTTAGAGGCATGCTAACCTATTTCTCACAATAGTACAACTGCTCCTCTTCTGATGTAAACTCGGCTATACCAATTTAAGGTTATTATGCTGCAACCAATTACTACTACACACTGGTGTGTTGTTTAGTCCCTTAAGCTATTGGTTGACACTGAGGGATATTTTGTGCAAACCTTCAGAAAGGGCTCCATATAAATGAGAGATGCTCATGTGTTACGTCATGTCTTCAGACTCATGATTATGGATTATGGTTGAGTGTGGATTAGTGTACATGTGGATGTGTACATCCCTGTGCGCATATGTGTGCAGCCATGTATGCACACGCACATGTGTGCCATGCATGCCTCCATGCATGATTGCTTTCAAGCACACATTTGCTGCTATGTGAGTAGAGCGAAGTACACTAGTGGGGGGGCTGAGCGTGTGAGGGTGTGTGCATCCTCAAATCATTTTGCCCTCACGCCCATCCTCAGCTACATTCCGCCTCCTTTCTTCTAACCTGTGTAGTCTATTTCCCAACAGTGAAATATCTGCCCGCAGCCCTAGGAAACCAGCCAACATCACAACAGATTGTCTCCACTCATAAATCAAAATATTATCATTTCTTTGGCTGGCATGACGGGATCCAGTCTCATCGCGTTTGCTCAGTGTGAAACAACAGCATTGCTCACATGCGTTCCTGTTGTGCAGAACAACATGGGGAAAGGTGAGAATGAGAGCAATGGGACGTTTGTAGAATCGACATTGTTTGAATCAGAAACAACAATACGATTGACAGTATCATCAACACCTTGCATTTTAATTTTCTTCACCTATTTACATCAAGATGATGCCATCTATTCGCAAAATTCTCAAATAACGTTTCATCAGTCCACTGACAGGGCCACTGAGGGAGGGGAGGCAAGCAACAAGAAGATCCAGGATGAAGTCAAACAGTCAAGATTCCCACGCCATGCAAACACGTCTCGAGCGCCTGACAGGGCTTCGCCGCTGTACATACCTGGTTGTGTCAAATCCCCGTGTAGGACGCCAGCGATAGTGTGCAAAACGAGCCGTGTGGAGCCGATTCCCCAGTTTCAGCGAATGGTCGGAGCGAGGAGAGAGCAGCGATGCTGGGGAGGGGAGGGGAGGGAGGGAGAAGAGAGAGTGGCTCGGTGCGCAGCTGCCTGCTAATACCAGAGCTCACAGCATCTCTCTGCGTCCGTCAGACACCACAGCCCAGAGTCGCGCCTCCGTGAAGAAACGTGCACACACCTCTGCTCCATGCCACCGACTGTACCCCCTCTTTCGCTCCTTCGTTGTGGGTTTTATTTGTTCCAGGAATGACACATAAGCGCGCACGCGCGCTCACACAACCACACACAAGATCGTGCCCGTAGCCTGTTTCACTGCACGGGGTGTCTAGTCCAAAATGGGATGCAGGCGGGTGGCGGTGACGCTGATGGGGAGACAGACAGCGCTGCTGCTGTTGCTCCTGGCTGCCGAGACTGAAGCTCTGCTCCCCGGCTGGAGAATACCCATCCCTCCCTTATACAAAACTCTCTCTCTCTTTTTTACTCACTCCCTCTCTCTCTCTTTGTGTGTGCGTGTTTGTGCTCACTGAGCCGGGTTGAGAGAATTGAGCCGACATTCAGACACACGGACGCAAGATACCCCCAAACACACACTCAGGCTTACGAGAGATGCCTTGAGTGTGATGGAAGGAATAAAGGGAGGAAGGAAGGAGGGGGGGGTAGAGCCCCGGTGTGAGTGATTCGTGGTTGCTATTTGCCTGATGATATGATCACTGGACATGCTGAACAAGAAACATCAGAATGATGTAATATCATAATGAACCAGGAGCAACACAGACACACATTGGGACCCATGTTATTGTAGGCTACGGGAGTACTGCTTTAATTCTTCGTCAAGATCCGCGCGAATGTGTGGTGCGCGCGAGCTCTTCTGTGTTTGTGCACGGCTTTATGGGCATGCCTGAGGGGCACTAAGAGCGCACTTTCATCTCTTCCTTTCACACACACGTTTATGGTCAGGGCCAACCTCAAGTTACAGAAGACCATATCCATCTCTCACACACACACACACACACACATTCAGAGATACACTCACACATCATCTAATTGCATCTCTCAGTGGAAATGTCGTCATGCATGATTGCTCACAGGCGCTGTAGATTTATCATAGCCACTGTGGTATATTAAAACACCACCACTGTTGTGAATTGCACTTAGAATGATTTCACAACAGTGAAAAGGAATGGAAATGCACCTAAACCCGCGAACAAAATAGTAGGGCGATTATGCCAGATGTTTTGATTTGTCCTTGTGTGACATTTTGCTAATTGTGGCTTTAATTTCATGTTGAAGAGGACAAATTAAGACGGACACTGTGCAAAGAAAACATTGCAGGTAGCGTGTCACATGATAGTCCACAGTCACTGACTCCCCCTGCCTTGGCAGTGATTAGGCATTCAAATAAAACCCCTCTCTCTCCCTCTCCCTCTCATTTCGCTGCTCTCCTCCTCTCTGCGTGCCTCCCTCTGTCAGTCTTGCTCTCCTCTCTCAGCCGAGATGTGTGTCATGCGCTCCTCCAACAGCCACTAATTATCTGGCCTTCTAGCTAAATCGCATTCCATTCCACTATCTCTCTCTCTCTCACACTGTCACATGGGAGTGTGGCACAGGATGTATGGAGATGTGTGTGGCTGTGTGCGCAAGCGTGTGCGGTTAGAGGTGGTGGTTGGGGAGAGAAGGAGTGCAGTACCCCTCCTCCTGTGTATGGCTCCCGATCGCCTCCTGCCGGCAACGAAAACAACTGCAACTGAGAACCTCATCTGTTTCTGAGCCAGTCTGACCCAACTGATCACCGCTAATTACTGCAGCACATTTGTTTTCAGAGAAAGATAGCAGAGCAAATGCTGATTTATTTTAGCATTTGACATGGTTCACTTTAAGTCTAATGTGATCTAATGCTCGAGTAAATGGACAAATTGGCCGTTTCTCTTTGTGATTCATTCATCTTATACAGTTGCTTCCACAGTTAATGCCACAGACTGTATATTGGTAAATGGACTGGTTCTAATAAAGCACTACTTGAGCATTCAAAGTGCTTTATACAACATGCCTGTCTGGAAATCAGTCTTTGAACTCTAAGATGAAGCCAGAATACCCACTGGAAACCCAAGCAGCACAGGGACAACATGCATATTCTACATAGAAAGGCTCCAGCCTAGATTTAAAACAAAAACCTTCTTGCTGTGAGATGACAGTACTTAGCACTACACCACAATGTTGCCCTACATAATGAGTTGACAGTGAAAGATCAAGCTTTAAGTGTCACCAACCAGAATCATTCTCTATAAATACAGTCACAGTTGCTGATAATAAAAAATGATGAAAAAAAGTCCAAAGGCCAAATTCGAAGCTTTAAAAACAGTAGCACAAACACAGAACATCATGCAGATTATACAGTGGCTTGCAAAAGTATTCGGCCCCCTTGAACTTTTTCACATTTTGTCACATTACAGCCACAAACATGAATCAATTTTATTGGAATTCCACGTGAAAGACCGATACAAATTGGTGTACATGTGAGAAGTGGAACGAAAATCATACATGATTCCAAACATTTTTTTACAAATAAATAACTGCAAAGTGGGGTGTGCGTAATTATTCAGCCCCCTTTGGTCTGAGTGCAGTCAGTTGCCCATAGACATTGCCTGATGAGTGCTAATGACTAAATAGAGTGCACTTGTGTGTAATCTAATGTCAGTACAAATACAGCTGCTCTGTAACGGCCTCAGAGGTTGTCTAAGAGAATATTGAGAGCAACAACACCATGAAGTCCAAAGAACACACCAGACAGGTCAGGGATAAAGTTATTGAGAAATTTAAAGCAGGCTTAGGCTACAAAAAGATTTCCCAAGCCTTGAACATCCCGAGGAGCACTGTTCAAGCGATCATTCAGAAATGGAAGGAGTATGGCACAACTGTAAACCTACCAAGACAAGGCCGTCCACCTAAACTCACAGGCCGAACAAGGAGAGCGCTGATCAGAAATGCAGCCAAGAGGCCCATGGTGACTCTGGACGAGCTGCAGAGATCTACAACTATTAGTCGTGCACTGCACAAAGTTGGCCTTTATGGAAGAGTGGCAAGAAGAAATCCATTGTTAACAGAAAACCATAAAACGTCCCATTTGCAGTTTGCCACAAGCCATGTGGGGGACACAGCAAACATGTGGAAGAAGGTGCTCTGGTCAGATGAGACCAAAATGGAACTTTTTGGCCAAAATGCAAAACACTATGTGTGGCGGAAAACGAACACTGCACATCACTCTGAACACACCATCCCCACTGTCAAATATGGTGGTGGCAGCATCATGCTCTGGGGGTGCTTCTCTTCAGCAGGGACAGGGAAGCTGGTCAGAGTTGATGGGAAGATGGATGGAGCCAAATACAGGGCAATCTTGGAAGAAAACCTCTTGGAGTCTGCAAAAGATTTGAGACTGGGGCGGAGGTTCACCTTCCAGCAGGACAACGACCTTAAACATAAAGCCAGGGCAACATTGGGATGGTTTAAAACAAAACATATTCATGTGTTAGAATGAATCTGTGGCAAGATCTGAAAACTGCTGTTTACAAACGCTGTCCATCTAATCTGACTGAGCTGGAGCTGTTTTGCACAGAAGAATGGGCAAAAATTTCAGTCTCTAGATGTGCAAAGCTGGTAGAGACATACCCTAAAAGACTGGCAGCTATAATTGCAGCAAAAGGTGGTTCTACAAAGTATTGACACAGGGGGCTGAATAATTACGCACACCCCACTTTGCAGTTATTTATTTGTGAAAAATGTTTGGAATTATGTATGATTTTCGTTCCACTTCTCACTTTGTATTGGTCTTTCACGTGGAATTCCAATAAAATTGATTTATGTTTGTGGCTGTAATGGGGCCAAATACTTTTGCAAGCCACTGTATCTATGTCTTTAAGCCTCTTACCACTAAAATATCTAATAACTAATAAATGAAATTTAAAAACAGAACAATTCCTAATGCCAGATTGGGAGGACAGTGGGTTCCGAGCAAAACCTACTTGCTGTTGTAAAGGTCAAGGCTTAAAGGTTTTCTATTACTGCTCGCCAACTTAGGCATTGATCAAAGTTTATATAGTCATATCTAGTTTGCATACTTTTAAACACAGAACAACTAACTATACCTCAGACATGCCCCGTCCAGTGTGTGCATTTCTTGCACCTTTTGCTTTACTTTTATCATTTGCAGTCAGTGTTGGGAGTAACGGAATACATGTACCGGCATTACGTATTTAAAATACAAAATATGAGTAACTGTATTCCGTTACAGTTACCGTTAAAATGTGTGTGTGTTTCCTGGGAGAGAGAGCGCCTTTTGTTGTTGTTGTGCTAAGCTAGTAGGCAGAATGCTACAGGCATAGCTCTAAAGAATGTAGCATCATAGGCAGTGTAGTCCGTGCTGCAGGGAGAATGGACTGCCATACACGTTATGTGTCTGTGAGCGAGGGAGGGAGAAAAAGGAAAAGTACGAGCTGTCATCGAGCAAAAACGGGAGCTGGAAGCATGTAAATATAATAATAACCACTGCAGCCAAGAAGAGAGCCTGACGAGCCCAGTTGTAAGTAAGCTATTAAGACTGGACTGTACGCTGTGTTCGTGTTTTCCTCCGAAACAATAAGTTCCGTTGGAGCAGCCTTTCAACGCCTCTCTCTGTCTCTCGCAAGCAAAGTTGACCCAGACAACAAAGTAAAGCTATTTTTCGGCTACGAGCCCGACAGGGAACCGACGTATTAGCCGGAGGTGCCTTTACTATGGTTTGGAGCCGCGGACTTTCAGTAACAGTAATAAATCACAGCAATACTACATTCACGTAGTTGTAAACAGCATGATAATATATTAAGTAATCCAAAGTATTCAGTATACGTTACTCTCATTGAGTAACGTAACGTATTCGTAACGGAATACGTTACAGAATACATTTTGGGGCATGTATTCTGTATTCTGTAATGGAATACATTTTAAAAGTAATCTTCCCAACACTGTTTGCAGTACAGATGCTAAGGGGTACAATGCGTACCATCAATGAGACAATTTATATACTTGATAAAAAATTATAGCATAGAAGTTAAAGGTTTTATCTTAACCCAGGAGAATAAAAAATATCATACAACTACCTCCTATGGCAGACCTTCATCATCTGGAGTCAGAAACACAGGAAAGCTGGCACTAATGAGACAGGCAGATGGCCTTTATATAGCCCTTTGGTGGTAGAAATCTTCCTATTGAAGCATAAAGAGATAGCTGTGGGCTGATGTAGTATTAAATCTGCCACATGACCATCAGCCTGAAAGAAAATATCTTTTCATTTATGTTCAGAAAATGGAGCACAATAAAGCAGAGTATTTGGATAACACAGCTGTCGACACACAGCTGGCATCAATTCATGCTGCCTTCAGCATTGTAGAAAAGGTTTAACATTTTCATTACATTTGCACCTGGTGAACAAGATTAGGTGGAATAATGTATACTACAGAAAAATAAAGAATTCAATACAGAAACTGACCTATTCATTTAACAATTCTAGTGATGTTAAAAGTCTGAGTGTAAACCCACAACTGATGTAACCCAAGGAAAATGTCAGTTTTGTTGATATTGACAATCAATGTTTCCCAGCTTGTTTAGGAACAAGGAAACTAGACCAAAATTCAGAAGCAGCTTAGTGAGTCTTTGCTTTAATACAGTGTCACACTGAGGTAAATCCCTATCTTAGTTAACATGCTAACATGTTAGTCAGATTTTAATAGGTATTTAGCTTGGTTTATCGTCTTAGATTAGCATAGTATAACATTAACACTAAATCACTGACACTACACTTGATGTTGATGTGATGAAGTAGTACTGGCAAACTGACATTTTGATTTGAGGCTTTTTTACATATACATTTTTATTATTTTTTTAAATTAATATTTGATATTTGTAGAGTTTCCCAACCAGACCTTTTTGTATTGACATTGTGAGACAAGTTATAGAAATATGTTCATGGCAGGATGCAAAAAGGGTATTTTGGTTTAGTTTATAAAACAAACATTTATTTCTTGCAGTCTACTGTTATGTTTTTTATTTAAAAAATACAACACAAATACAGAATGGTTTTAAGAATCATACAATGTTGAGAGATATGACATAGATCAGTGGGTGTTTGAGACCCTGGAAATCCTGTATTCAATTCAACCAAATGCTGCATTGCAGATACAAATCCACCTTCTGCCAGACAGCTTTTACAACCAGGACCAGCTAACCTCCTAAAAGCCCTTAAGTATACACAGTGTTGGGAAGGTTACTTTTAAAATGTATTCCACTACAGATTACAGAATACATGCCCCAAAATGTATTATTTAACATACTCTGTTACATTACTCAATGAGAGTAACGTATTCTGAATACTTTGGATTACTTAATATATTATCAAGCTTTTTTAAAACTACATGAATGTACTATTGCTGTGTGATTTATTAATATTATTGAAAGATACTCACTATACCAATACCAATTTGATTTTTTTTAAATCTTAATATAAAATGAGTAACAGTAGGGTGGACATTAAGGCTGCACTTTTTGCAGCGATCTCGTATAGAAAACTATTCCATGCGTATATAAAACTGGTCCGCGGCTCCGAACAGTAGTAAAGGGACCTCTGACTAATACGTCGGGTTTTCTATATTATTATGTTATTATGGTTTAATATCCACCATTTAGCGATATGATGATATAATAACACTGCTTAACTGCTTTTCAAGATCAGATAAATTTATAGTGTATTCAAAAATGTAAAGTTGAAGTTCACATAATACTTTCTCTATAAAAAATACGATTACCTTGAAGAGTTGGTCATTCTTAAAATTATGAAAAATAAATGTTTGAGGAAGCTTAAGCTGGTCCAAATGAGAGCTTGGTGCACTTACACTCTAGATTATGCTAACAGAAGACCTAATATTATAATACCATAAATTTCAATGAAATTTAAGCCGTTAAACTGATTTTTTTCAGTTCATCAGTTAATTTCTTTTTATGGTAAACCAGAATATTTACAGAGAATGAGCTTTTAAAAAGCAGGTGTTGAAATCTAGATAATGTCCCACTTGGGAACATGGGAACTTGGCACATTGGGAAATTTCACTACCAAAATTGCAATAATTGCTTTTGCTACTCAAACCTCATCTTCATGGGAAAATTACTACTGCCACTGTGGCTTTTCATCATCATTGGGGCCTACTGCATTCCGTTTTTGTAGCCATTTCCCTCATTGCTGCGTTTCAAATATGTTGGTTTTGATTTTTGTGTAGGAGTCGCTCTCATGACTTATCGCATGGTGCCATTGACTGGCCAATCAGTGGCATACAGTCTGTTGACGTCACATTTTCGGATCCTCGGACCACTTGGACCCCTGGCAGAGTAAGTTCCTGAAAAAGTACCTGGTATCAGGTACTATCACCTAATGGAAAACCCTAAAAATCATGGTAAGTCTTGCCGCATGGGTACTAATTGAAAAGGGGCTTTTAACTCCAACTAACTGTTGATAGCTTTCAGTGTGGAATTAGAGGACATTTGTTAAACTCTACAAAAAAAAATCAAATGAGTGGTTGTTACTCCATGTCACCCAAAGTTATTCTCTCAATTGTTATATTAACCAAACAAGTTCATACAGACCTCATTGACTGTGTTATTAAATGTGTTGTGTAACGTATCTTTTAAGATCCTTTCTTTCTGTTAAAGACAAAAAATATGCATTAGTAGACTCTCAGAAGGCATTGCCCAGTTTTCAGATTTGTCCCAAGATTAAGTTGACCAGTGCTGGGGTTTAAAATGATTAAATAAAGCTGTTTTTATTATTTTTATACATAACGCACGATGTGCTCATAAACGAGTTGGCGCTCCGTGTTTTGAGGGTGTAAAACGTTGTTCAGCGGTATAACTGGACTGAAATATTGAGAATTGACGTAGAGCACTAAGGGTCTTTTTTGCTGCATGCTTACACATCACACTAGATAACGGTTAGAAGGATATTTTCTGGGCCAAAGGGAGTCCGAACAGAATGTCTCGAACTACATAAACAGAATCAGCAGTAGGATAATATTAAAGTGTTGACTTGAGCTTACTACTAAATGGACAGATGTATTCTTAGTCAACTCATTTTACTTTAACAAAAACTTTGTATTCTTCTGACCCTCAAATCTTCTGCCTTTTCCTTATATTCTCTCTGTTTTGACAATGTGACAGTGTTATGAAGACATTATCTCCCAGATTTATTGTCCCTTTTGTGCTTACTGCTCTCCTGCCCCACATAAGTGCAAATAGCTTCTGTGGCTGACACACTTTTGTGGTAATTAGTACAGGAAACTTTCGTTTTTCTCCTATTTACAGAGCCTGAGCTGTATACCTAAGTCTTTGTTCAGAGCAAATACAGAGCAGACAGCAAGCAAGTGTGAGCAGATATTTGCTGAATCTGAGAAAGAGTGTATTGGATTAGAATAGCTTACTCAGCCTTTAAACTGAATTTGGTGGCACGGCTCGATGTGTGACTTGATTTGGCTTGATGTGCCCTAATAAATAACGACCTGTGAACTGGCCCTTTGGCTCAGGACAAGAACTTATAATTTCAGAACTTGTGGCCAGCAAGACCATGACTCACCTCTGGGTACTGGTGTTTGCAACAAGGACCTGACACATACAGTGTTTGACGTGTTTTGTTTTCTTTTATTTTGCTTGGTTTAGTGGTTCACTTTTGGCTTAAGGCACTCTTGAGCCAGGAGTCAGCTCCTTCTGCAGCTCCTCCACTGCACACACTCCTCTTGCCAGTCTCCGCCGTCACTATATATATGGAGAGAGTCATTAGTCACAGCACACACACCTTCCTCAAGAGCTCACTCCACCACCCCTCCACTGCAGCAGGCCAGAGACCACACCCCTGCCACACACCCCCACCGCCGGACTGAGACCGAGGCCAAATCCGGCACCTCTCGCACTGCAAACAACGGAAGGTCTAACCAACGATCCCAATTGCGTTCATCCTCATGAATGAACCTACGAATCATGGACTTTAAAGTCTCATTCAGCCACTCCACAAGCCTGTCACTCTGAGGGTGGTAGACGCTGGTCTGAATAGATTTAATGGCCAATAAGTGTGCAAGACAAGTGTGCAAGACATGAAAGACGTGCCCTGGTCATTAAATATTTCTTTCGGAATACCAACTTGGGAGACGAACTGAAACAGCGCCTGCGCCGCATTCTTCACAGAAATGGTGCGCAGCGGCACTGCTTCCGGGTATTGCATTGCGTAATCCACCAGAACTAATACAAAGTGATAACCATGTGCACCTCGGTGAAATGGCCTGATGAGGTCCATACTAATGCGCTCAAACAGGACCTCCATTAATGATAAAGGGTGCAAAGGCCCTTTCGGGATGGCTGGCTGGTTAACCAGCTGACACTCAGGTTGGATGCGTACCGTGGGCGCACATCTGCTTGGATGCCCGGCCAATAAAATTGGGCCATTATCCTCTCCAGACTGTAAGGAGCTTAAGCTCCTCAAGCTCCTAACCCCATTCGCCCTGTCATGGGGTTATAATGCCATCAGGTTATATGCGACAGGGTTATAATGAGCCGCCTAGAAAATAATTTCCTGGCAGCTTTGCAGGACAATTGGGTATGTTCTTCCTCTACTCGAGTGTCACGACTCACTCGATACAGCCTATCAATCCATAATACGAAGAATGGGTAGGTCTGCACAGTTTCAGGGCACACCAAGTAACCATCAATATCTATCTAGTCTGAGCGTAGGGTGTCATCACGAGACTGCTCCAGTGGAAAATCTTTCGTGGGGCGAATCATCGGAGCAGGAGGGCCTCCGTAGAAGGCCCTGCCATCTACTGCCCCCCAGAATCAGTGTCAGAAAACCTCGAGTCACTGCTGAACACCGCTGAACACTACTCACGTCTAATTGTCGTGATCGCATCCCCACATACTGCCCCAACAGGTTGTGAAACCCGGGCCAATTTGTTCCCAAAATCAGGGGATGTGACATGTTCGAGCTAACTGCAGCCTTTATTTTATGTGTTTTGGCCTTTAACTTTAAAAGCAACTGCACTATTGGATACTTGTGAATGTCCCCATGCACACATTTTACCTTCACCCACTCTGTCTCCAATAATGCTCCGGGGCGAACCAAGTTTTGGTGGACCAGGTTCTGCGTGCAGCCCGTGTCCACCAAAGCTTGGCAAATAGCCCCTTGACATCTTACCAGAATGCAGTAGGTCCCTCCTGGGCTGGGAGAAGGTGCTGGAGCCCCAGCGACCCCAAACACCTGGCCTACACCTCCATCACTGGACAATCCCATCTCAGGTGCCCCTGCCATCCGCACTTCCAACACTCCTGCCCCAGCGTCTGTGCTGTTCTCCGTAGCTTGGAGGCAGCACTTGGGGCTTCCAGGATCTGGGAGGGACACAGAGCCACAAATGGGTTGGTGGGGCTCCATGCTAAAGTTCGTTCGGTCGCGGCTGGGACCGGGAGCTTCTTCTGAGGCACCGGGACCGGCAGCCAGTGACAAGTAGGCTGTCTGCCCCAGCAGCCAGGTGATCCTCGGCCAAGGTAACCACTGCCTTGCATTGTCCCCAGGCAGCCCCTTCACAAACTGCTCCAACACGATGAGTGACAACATGCAAGTCTCCCCCTCCAAGGGTCCAAGCTGTAGCCATCTCGTGGCTGCATCCTGCAGCCTCCGTGCCCAGGCGAACGGCTGACCGGAAGGGAGCGGCCGTTCGCCTGGGCACAGAGGCTGCAGGATCAGGCTGGCTGGCCCGAAAACATCAAAGGTGGCACCGTGTGGCAGTCGTTGTGAAAGTTCCCCCGGGATGCCGGAGGCAGACTCAGGGCTGCCGTCTGGGCCTTCACTGACAGGGTTGGCAGCAGCCACGGCACCCACTCCACCTCTGGCAACTGACACGCCAGCGCCGTGGCATGGAAAGTCTCTATGAAAACTTGTGGGTCCGGAGCACAGTCAGCGGAAGGGGGTTAGCAATTCGCTTTTGGTTTAAGGCACTATTGAGTTAGGAGTCAGCTCCTTCCGCAACTCCTCCTCACTGCATCACTCCTCCACTGCAGCAGGCCAGACCACACCCTTGCCACAGTGTTACTCAATGATTCAGCCCCAGTCAGAAATAAGAGTTGCATCTCTCTTTCCCTCTCTCTCCCTTCCCCACCAACACACACACACACACACACACACACAGACAAATATAGAAGTAGCCCAGAAGTGACAGCCTGTTGATTTCTATTAGTCTGAAACTCTTCTTACTTGCAGCTGAGTCACTAAAGATAAACACACAACAGAGAGTTTCCCATATTTTACTTCACTATTTGGTAACTGAGTTTAGCATTCATTTTATTTTTTTATCCAACTATGAATACAATCAATAGATTACTAAACAATCATCAGGTTTATTATTTTGGAAGTTCAGTTACTGTGAACCAGGTAAGCCTTGACCCTCTTGCAATGTGTTTCCTTACCTGAGAGGGGATTAGGTCAGCATTTTGCCAACCCTCATTATAGTTTTGCTGCTTTTCCACTGAGTCTCTTGTTGTGCACACAAGTATACTGACAGATGTCAGAATGACTGATACCAGAAGAGCCACCCGTCTGCTTTGGAGCTTGTGGGTCACTCTAACTAGACCCTGCATCAGGTGGAAAGCGGGGTTGTGTGCCACTACCCAGTGCAGAGCAAAATAATGATATGAAATATAATAAGGTGAAGTTGGAGACCACCCGAGGGATGTGAAACTCACTGGAGAGGCAGCTAATGATACTGTTCAGTAATTTATTTGTCAGGAAGTGCTTGGCAATTGGAATATTTGCAGAGAGATGCCTTATACATAGCAATTCAATTCAATTCAATTTTATTTATATAGCGCCAAATCACAACAAATGTCGCCTCAAGGCGCTTCATAGATACAGAGAAAAGCCCAACAATCATATGACCCCCTATGAGCAAGCACTTTGGCGACAGTGGGAAGGAAAAACTCCCTTTTAACAGGAAGAAACCTCCGGCAGAACCAGGCTCAGGGAGGGGCGGCCATCTGCTGCGACCGGTTGGGGTGAGAGAAGGAAGACAGGATAAAAGACATGCTGTGGAAGAGAGACAGAGATTAATAACAGATATGATTCAATACAGAGAGGTCTATTAACACATAGTGAGTGAGAAAGGTGACTGGAAAGGAAAAACTCAATGCATCATAGCATTTTTTTAATACTTGATATAAGAAAGTGTGAGTGTACAAACAGAATCTTATTATTTGAGGAACACTGCAATATCGTCACATTTTGAACAAGAATAATGTTAAAGATCGGATAATTTACCGTAATTCCCGGGCTACAGAGCGCACCTGATTAAAAGCCGCATACTCTAATTTTAGAAAGAGAATCAATGTTGTACTTGTACAGGTCGCACCGGATTTTAAGCCGTATGTGTTTCACTTGTAATATGAGATATTTACACAGAAATATTACACGTGAGGTTTTTTAACATTTAATTTAATCCATAAGGTAACATAAACGTTATGGTAACATACAAAAATACATACTGCAAATGCTTTTTTTCCTCGAACAGCGCCTGTAACACGGCTACCTTTAACCCTCTCAGGCTCAAATTAAGTTTTTGTTGCTAATGCACAAAAGAATACCTGCAATGGTACTTCTGAGTAAAAAAACTCATAAAATATGTATGTGGGGTAATCAGGTTGTTAGCGTTTAACTGTTGCAAATCTGCAACGCCTGCCTTGAGAGGGTTAAGTATACGTACGTATCGATAACAGACAAATTACATTGCTTATGGTTTTTTTACAGAACAGTGCACAAACAACATTACAACGTCTCTTAACAACCGGTAAAAATATATACCGTATATATACTACTTATCAATTTTATTGGTCTACTGTTACCAGGCAAAATGTTTTTGGCCGCATGAAAAAAAAAATGCATTAGCCGCACGTTAGTATAAGCCGTAGTGTTCACATTGTGGGGAAAAAAAGTAGCGGCTTATGACCCGAAAACTACGGTAATCAGAACAATTTAAGTCCTTTAGGTAAAGCATTAAAAGTGAATTATCACATAAATAAAACTCAACAGATGTGGTCTTATAACCCAAGGTTAAGAAACAACATCAATCCATTTTAATTCACAATGACTAAATTTCACTTCATAAAACACTGGTAATAGAAAGTGAAAGATGTGACCAAAAAGCTTACGTATTCAAACTTTTGCTCCTCCGGACCATTTCAGCAAAGCTGATACTTTTGGATGGATAAGTCCCATTAGGTCCCTTTGCACTTTTGCTCTGCGACAGATCCTGGAACTACTCCAGTGTGTCAAAATGATGTGTGATCCTTCAACTTCACTTTAATTTTCGTGGAGTGGACAAAGTTGTAGGGAGCCAAATTTGGTGAATGGGCCAGGTGGTGAGCGACGATTGTGCTTGTGTAGCCAAAAAACTCCTATGTTTTCAATGTGCTCTGAGCTGGCATGAGATTGCACTCTGGCATGCACAGATTGTTCCAATTGTTTCCTCTCAGGATGTTACAACAGAACTCACTAAATGCATTGACAGTGTCACTGTGTGGGGCAATTCATGTTGCACAACCCGATGAAGGAAGAGAAAAATTCCAAGTATTATCTCTCCTCAACTGTGGACTTTTCAACTGAAAACTGCTGAAAAGCATTCAGTCATAGCCAGAGACCAAGCTGACATAACCAGCAATGATCCTTCTCATGAAATTTGTCTTGGAAATGTAGGTTGGAAGTCCATGGTGAAATTTCACAACGCACCTGGTAAGAACAGGACTTCCAGGGAGCAACGGCATGACTGAAGCTGTCTGGACATATTCAACAAGGTGTTCTTGAACGTGAGATCAACTGAGTTTAAATCAGGCATGGCTTTTAATATTCATAGGCTTGTTCCTAGGACTTTTTAATCAAACCTTATATATACAACAGCAATAACACTCTCTTCTTTTCTTTTCCTTGCTTTTCTCTCTCTCTCTCTCTCTCTCACGCACACACACTCATACACATACGCACACACAGTGTCGCTCAGGTGTGGATGCATGATGCTTCAGCACCGAGAGAGTGCATAGCTGATTATCATTAAAATTAGCTCTGAGCACTACAAAGACTCTCTACAGTATAGTGTTAGCGGCATGGCTGTGTCAGCACAGCACTTCCTGTTTACCATTTAGTCCCACAGCAGGCTGCAGACGCCAGATAACAGCACAAAGCATGCTTGGAGATAAGAGCGCCACAAAATGTGCTGGGCCCCCTGTAGTGACTGTCGTTCCCTGATGTGGCATCACTTAGTATTACTGCAGAGAATGGTACACCCTCAAACAGGTCAGTGTATGAGAAAAAGAGGCAATAACAGAAAATGTGACATATAGACCTAGATTTGTGATACGTTAAAAATTGCAAAACACCAAAACTATAGTTTTGGATTCTATCATTCACAAACCATTTAGGAAATAATAATCAAATTTTTAATCTGCCTGATATCTCTATGGTTAGTAAAATTCCATGATTAGAATGGCACATGGACATTGCATCACATGGCAAAGCCAGTCCCTGATCCACAAGTTTGAAAGAAAGTGATCACATTCCACAGCAAATGTTCATGGCGTCTTCCTTTGACTGTTTCCCACTTCTCTGCCAACTTTAATGACATTTGGCTTGATAGTTTTTGTGTAGGCAGACCTGCTGGCAGAAAGGAAATCTTGCCTAAAACCAAACGCTGTGAAGATTAACAGAAGGTCCAAGGGTAGAGAGGCAAACTCAAAAAAGAGCAAACCATGGTACATTACATCCCATAATCAAATGCTTAAACTGCCGCTTAAAATCAGTCAAAGTGTTCTAGCCTTAACAGACACATATTTATATTTGCAGTTACAGGGTTATAAGTGCCATCAAAATGTACTTGATATGTGTATGTGTATGAGATGAAATGAAAGAGTTATGATTGTGGGTAAGTTAAAACATCACTGCCAAGACATATTAGGACAATAAGACATTTATGTATTGTTTTGTCTCTTCACTCCTGCACACTGGATACAAAGTGAACCGTGTTTAGGATTAAATTGCTTGCTGACAAATTGAGATTAAATATGTTCTTTACAACTTTACTTTCATAATTTCAATTTTTTGAATTCACTGACTGCTTTAAATCTATAAGTGCCTTTCCACGTTTACAGTGAGAACGAGAACACTGTAAGGAATTGTTTTCATTAAAGAAACACTGCCCAAGCTAAGTAGTGGTGAAATAAAATCCCACCTAAAGGGGTAATATTTTTTGAAGGTGCAGGAAGTATACAAGCATTTTCTGCAGAAAACCTGCAATGGCAAACATGTTGTTTTGGATAGTGTTTTCTGGCTAATTTGACACTTTGTACCCCATCTGACTCTTCTGCTTAATCGCCAGGCTTTGCAGTGCTAAAAGAGGAACTTCTACACCTACTCTCAGTCCTTGAGTATTAAGTTTCCTTGACATTAGAAAAGCACCAGATGCCACTTTGGATTGCCAACATTGTCAGCCAACATTTTCTTTGCTTGTTTGTTTAAGCTTTTTACCTTAATTTCCATCTTCTACAGGAAAAACTGAAACTAACTCATGTTACATAAATGTTAAAAATCCCTGTTTTCGGTTTTATTTTTGCTCATTACTGTCCTATACTTGGGAGGGGAGGGGGGGGGGGGGGTTACCATTCCTTCAGAATTCCAACAAACATCTCTACCTTTTGAGGTAAGACTCACCACAATTGATTTATTGAATATCTATTACAAACAAACTATAAAAACACTGTTAGACTTCTTATATCCACTTTGGAAATGTCGGTGCATAAATTAGCAAGACCAAGACGCTCGTGATAGAAGAACAGCCATGTTCTTCAAGCATCATGAGGGTGGATTTAGACTGTGCAGTACTAATGCAGTCATATCACCCTCTTTATTCATTCCTACAATTTATTTTCGTTCCTTTCATCTAACTCATAATTGCCTTATGCAAGTCATTTGCTGCATTGTAATTATGTGTTAAACATTGCTTCATTTATTTCAAATGTGTTCTATTTGTAATGCATATGCTATTATGCAAACAACTCCCAGTGTCACAGTGGATCAGGTCAGGAGGCAACTGAGGAAGCTTCGCCCCAGGAAGGCAGCAGGCCCAGACAAGGTGTGTCCTAGGATGCTAAAGGCGTGTGCTGCTGAACTTCGGGAGCTGCTACAACGAGTCTTCAATCTCAGTCTGCGACTGGGGAGAGTACTCGCCCTATGGAAGACACCCTGCATTGTCCCGGTCCCCAAAAGGAACCGGCCCAATGAGCTGAATGACTTCCGACCGGTGGCACTGACGTCACATCTTATGAAGACTCTAGAGCGGCTCTTCCTCAACCTCCTCCGACCACAGGTACAACATGCCCAGGACCCACTACAGTTCGCATACAGGGCGGATGTCGGAGTGGAGGATGCCATCCTGTACCTCCTACATAGAGCCCACTCACACCTGGACAAGGGAAAAGGCACGGTCAGGATCCTGTTTCTTGACTTTTCCAGTGCCTTTAATACCATCCGGCCCTGTATGCTCCAGAAAAAACTGAACAGGATGCAGGTGGACCCCTGCCTGGTCGCTTGGATCTCCGACTACCTCACTGACAGACCACAGTACATCAGGCTGAAGGACATCATGTCTGACACTGCAGTCAGCAGCACAGGAGTGCCACAGGGAACTGTGCTGTCCCCTCTTTTCTTCACCCTGTACACCTCTGACTTCTGCTACAACTCTGAATTATGCCATATTCAGAAGTTTGCAGACGACACAGCCATCATGGGGTGTATCTGGGATAATCAGGAAGAGGAGTACAAAAGTCTGGTGAGGAACTTCGTCACATGGAGTCACATAAACCACCTGCAACTCAACACCTCAAAGACCAAGGAACTGGTTGTGGACTTCGGGAGGTCCAGAGCAGGTTCACTGCTGGTTCAGATAGAGGGGAAGGAGGTGAGGGTGGTCAACAAGTACAAGTACCTCGGGCTGTGGATGGACAACAAACTGGACTGGTCATGCAACACAGAGCACCTGTATAAAAAAGCCCAAAGCCGACTGTACTTCCTCAGGAGGCTGAGGTCTTTTAACATCTGCAGGAAGCTCCTGAAGATGTTTCACCAGTCAGTGGTTGCTGGAGTACATTTCTATGCTGTGGTGTGCTGGGGGAGCAGCACAGCAAAGAAGGACTCATCCAGGCTGGGAAAACTGATCAGGAAGGCTGGCTCTGTGGTCGGCATGAAGCTGGACACTCTGGTGACAGTGGCAGAGAAAAGGACACTAAAAAAAACTGCTGGACATTATGGACAATGCTGGGCATCCTCTGCACACGGCCAGGAGGACAAAGGAGGGGGGAACAACTAAGCTGTAGTGCCTCTTCACTTCACTGTGCAATACTTTTTGTGCAATACGTTTTGTTAATAGTCAACGGTGCAATAGACTTCAATACTTGAAATGTGCAATTCCCTTGTATTCTTATTCCTATTTATTCTATTTATCCCTTTTGTATATTTTATTTATATATGTCTCTGTATTTATATATGTGTGTATACATATATAATATTCTGCTCACGTTCTGTAACTTCTGTCGGTGCTGTGCTATTGGAAACCAAATTTCCCAGAGGAACCCACCCGAGGGATTAATTAAGTTTTATCTTATCTTATCACTTATCTTAACTTTGAGTTGCAATGCACATGTGAAATGCGCTATACAAAGAGTGTTTTAATTATTGTTATTATTAAAGCAATGCTATTAGCAAATCTTATTGTTATCATTGTTATTCTCTTTTAAAGGTTTACATCAGTACTTCAAAAAATTAGTTCACTGTCAGTTCCTCTATAGGAGTTCAAAGGCAAATTTCAATAAATAGAGCAGCAGCAGAGAGGCTAGTCTAACATGCGATATCCACAATGCGAAGACTCTCTATTGTTGCATAAATGCATCCATGGGCCTGGCTTATTTATAATTAAGACTTTTGCCACATCTTCAGAGTTAGTCCTTTTGTTGCATCTATTTAGAATGTATTTACACACATAGATTAAAGACGTAAAGATAAAAAATCAAAGCTAGGTTTAAGACAATATTCTCCATATGAAATGACATAGGCAAAACATGTGATGACAACATATTAAAAGCTGCTGCTTCAGTCATTATCAGATCCCCTGCACTGCCACCCAAGTCCAAGCTTAAACACCTGTGCTCCACACTTAATACACCCAAAATAAGCTTTGAAGAAAGGATATAATTTCATTCAGTACAAAGCTCCGTGGCTGGCAAAAGGCACTGATACATATATCTCATACACCAAAGCTGTGGAGGTGCACCTAGTGTACTGTAGTTGAAGTCTACGTTGTTTTATTGTAACACCTCCTGGATGGTTCATGACTAGAATGAAGCTGTAAATGTCTGTGCATACAATATGTCTGTCACTGGAGAATATGCTTGCCCTCGCTACAGCAGGCTAATTACGTTTCAGCCTCAGTGATAAATGTGGCTCTGCTTTGATTTACTCGCAGCTGCCCTCGCTGTATTCATAGCCTTTCCCATCTCTTACACACAAACATGCACACAAATATGAAGCTGAATTTCCCCTGAGAGCAATTATCACAGAGTTTCACAGTTTGTACTTGTGTTATTAATCTCCGTGCGGACTTTACAGTGACAATATGGCACTTTCTGTTTTCTTACAGAACAATTCATGCCCGGTGCATTTTACTGCAACCCATAATTACAGGCACAAATGAGCTGACGTGTAGAATTCGAGCAACTCAAAATGTGAGTTAGCACATTATAGCAGGAGGTGGGGTAAAAAGTGGGAGATGATTCAGCTCAATGACATGAAAAACCCATTGAGTTCCTATCTGTCACCGTCAATCAACGCACTGTATGTATATTTGCATATTTACCATACCTTAACATACTAGTAAAACATAAAAGATGACTCGGTGGTGATGGTGTAAACACTATAAAATACGAGAGCTGAGAGATGCAAATATTATGTGAGAGCAGTACTTTTTTAAATCTATGCTCAGATTCCTAGTGTTTTTGGTTTTGGTTTGTTTTAATGTATCAGAGGTGTGAGAAGGAGCAAGGTTATAGTATTTTAGAAATACATAATGTCATACATTGTCATAAAAGGAAAAGTGTCTTTAAGACGAGTGTCATAAAGATTGGGCCATGAATTGAGCAATGCAGTTTGGTCCATAAATATTTGAACAATGACATAATTTTTGTAATTTTGCCCACAATGGATTTTAAATCATAAAATAAGATGGAATTGAAGATTTTCAGCTTTAGTGCATGGGCTTTCACAAGTATTGCCTTATTAATATTCCCTCATTTTCAGAGACTAAGAATTCACTGCACAAACTAACATAATTTGAGGACTGTTTTTAATACTGGCAGAAAATCCTTTGTAGTCATCAAGCTGTTCTGCTATGTCTTTACTGCGGTCACCTTCAGTTTTCGTCTTCTTCTTTTCTTCTTGCTTTCAGTTTTGCATTCAGTATTTGAAAAGGATGCTCTGTGGAGTTGAGAGCTGACTTTTTGGTGTTCCTGAGCTAGCAAGAGTATTTCTTCCTTTTAACAGTGTATCAGACTGTCTATATGCTCTCTAATGAAGTTTTAACTGTCTCCCTGAAAGACAAGTAGTGACTTCCTGCACTTTACAACTACAAAATGTTAGTCTACCACTTGGAATTAACCACAAGTCTTTGCTTTGCTTTGCTTTGTCATAGAAGGAAGAAGTGAGCAAGCCTAGCCTTGTCATGAAACTGCTTGTCAATTAGTTGTCCAATTACCTTTGAGCCTCTGAAAATGGAGGACTGTGTATAAAAATGGTTATAATGCCTAAATATTAATATGATGGTTTATTGAAACATCTTAACTTAAACTGAAATAATATACTTGAATAACATTTTCATTATTTGATCTAAAAGCTACTGTGGTCATATACAGAGGGGGAAATGGGTCATTCTCCGAATATTTTTTGATCTAGCTGTAAATGAAAATGTGAAACTTAGTTTCTCTCTTATCTTTCCACAGCTGAGAAAACAGTGTAAAGAGGCTGTGAATGTTGGAGCATAAGCTTTGGAACGTAAAAAATATGGTTCAGACCAAATATTCGTTTTTTTGACCTCAGAAAGATAGGGAAAGGTGAGATTTCTGACATTATCTGACATGCAAGTCTGTTTACTAAGAGGTAGAGAAGGCTGTGGGCGGGTAAACAACAGGGGTTTGGCTAGTGAGAGAGGTGAGGTGAGATCGCAACAGATGGCCTGTCTGTGGACTTCCTCCATCAGCTTAATAAACACACACATACAAATACATATTCATGGCCAGTATTCTAGAACAAAAAACACTGTTGGAGTATGAGCTTCCTGGTTGTTTGCAAGGAACTGTAAAGACCTACCAGTTCTGAATATTCTCTAAAGCTAAACCATCTAGCCAATTATCTTTATCTTTTCACTTAACTAAAGATGACTAGCTTCAGCAAGTCTGTTATCTTTGCCTTTGAGCAGCTTTTTCATTTCCTGCAAAAAAAAAACCAAGATCTTATGTATTCCTCATAAGAGTTAAAAGCAATTAACTTGGTCATTGAATGCCTAACCTCCTTGTTAACATATACACATTGTGAGCTTTGTCTTAAAGCTCTTGTGCATTGGGGCAGAAATAGAACAAAAAAGCACCGCGTGTGCTGCAGAAGTCGGACAATTACAATCATAATACAACTGTGTGCTAAAACTGTTACTCCAAAGCCTAAACGGGAAACTCTAAATTATGATTAATCATTTGGGAACTTCTTTGCATTTTAATTAAAACCACTGATGCATTAGGCCACAACCAAACTTGTTTTTACCCAAGGAAATTTATAATCATTATCTGAAACAGAAACAGATCTCCCCTGTAATTTATCCACCAAATAACTTTGAAACTCAAAAACTGATATGTACATTTTATTTGGATAGTAAAAGATTACATTTACAGTTATTTATAATTTATAATCTTTTCTTTGCAGTTCACAAATGCCACGAATAAAGACAAGATCAGCTGATTTTGCAAAACTGCGCATATTATGGTAAAATATTAAGACAAAGCACTCAACTTACTTAATTGACTCAAAGGCCTCTATTGATTTAACCTCCTATGTTAAACCTGGCATCCACATATGTGAACATCACATTTTGGGTTGTCTAGACCAAAATACTACATCTTGCTCTACAAGGGCCTGATATCCACTTATGAGGACATTATGCTGCCACTGTTCTATCGAAATTTAAAGCGAATGTCCTCAAATGTGAATCTCATTTTTCTCAGAAACAAAAATCAGGTAAAAAGAAAATCTGGTAATCTTTTGTTTTTACATTCATCAGGTGCCAATCAGCCCAAATATCAAAGAGAAATTTAAAATGCATGCTATGGAAGAGTTCGGATCTTAGGAGGTTAAGTTAAATCTTGACTTTCCTTAAAAAAAGAGCCCATTGCATCTGCTACTAGCTATGGGGATTAACTAATAAACCCAAATACATTCTGTTCACCGCCTACACTTAATGATATAACTAAATAGGTTATTAAATCACTGGATTGATGGCAAATCTTCCTAGGTGTCGCCCCTTATCAACAAAGCCTTTGATTCAACAAAAGTGATACTTTACTCCTTTTACCGTCTAGTCTAACCTCATACAATAAACATAAGTTTCTTAATTTTGAATTTGTATTTGTTTTATGTACTTTAGGTTCATACTTTTGTCCCTTATCAGCTCTAGATATCGTATTAGCAGCACAGCTGTCTTGAATTCCAGAAGGAAGAATGCTTACAGAGCTGCAATTAACAGGCACTATAAATAGATCATCCGACCCAAACTGTCTATGTTTTATATTTTGATTGATTTTCTCTGCAGGGTGTTTTAGTTGAAGGTCTCTTTTCATCTTTTCATTTTAATTGGCCTGACATGAGGGGACTTATGCAAGTCCGTTACATTCAAAAACCACACTTCCCTTTAAAATAATTTTCACTGCTAAGGACAGTATTTTGTTCCTCTGTTTTGATGCTGTTAACTTGAACTTTGGTCATTAATTAATGCAAGCCCCCCTATATATCAGCACTGAAGAAGAAAAAAAGATTATTTTGAACTATCACTAATAAAGTGAACATAATTTAAACAAAATCATTTGTTTTAATCTTATGGTAAAGAAAAACACCCAATGACACCAGGATTTGCAGATCAACCAATTTCATCACATAGAACACATTTAGTTACTGAAAACATGTTTTTTTGGCTCATTAGAAGCAATAACAACTTGTGATACAACTTGTATGGTTTGCTTGCACAGTTCAATTAAGACTGCACTTATACCGCAAACTTTCCAGACATAAGGGGACAATGCATTTACGTGCTCTTTAGCATTTATGTTGGCTTTGGGTTATGGCATTCTTCACATTCCAGTTTAAACCACCAAAAACCTTTTTTCTCAGTGCCTTCAACACCATTAAGACCTGTTGATATACAAAGTCAGCCCCATAGTTTGTCCAAAGCATAGTGGCACATAAGGATCTTCTTGATTCGTATATCAGAAATATATATTTTATTTTGGCAGAGGGTCATTTTGACTTGTTGAGAACTGCAGTGACTATGGTCATGGCATAGTCACTGGTCATCTATTTTTGGACTTTGACCAGACAATCCAAGAATTTCCAATTTCCAAGTTAACTCAAAGAACCTCTGTTGCACCAAGAGATTAAACACTCCTATTTGCTGGCTTTGCTTTGCAAACTGAAAGTCACAGTTGTAGTTACTCGTTCAACAGTGAGCATCTCATCTTTAAAAACAGTGCTGACCACTGAACCTTGTGAACTGCATATAATACTACTCATGACACAGTTATTTTCTTTGTCACAACAACTCCACAGGCAAAACCTATTCTTGTCTGTGCTGAAGTTATGCTATGCTTGGCTGCTCACAGCAAAACAACAAATTCAACCCCAGACTTGTTGATGCCTTGGCAAATGCACAATGCAAAATACAATTGTGTATAATCTGTCTATTATATTTGTCCCCTCTGGCTGTGACTGTAGTCACATGCCATCTAGACAAGTGATGGATTGCATGATGAATCACATTCAGATATTTTGCAACCTGTCAACCAGAGATCAACTGCTGTAACACAACAGTAATGTGTGATTTCTTCATTTAAAATATTTACATTATGCATCCTGTCTAACAGTAGATTTTTACTTTGCTTAAGAAAAAATGATTTTTCTTCTCACTGCCCCTTTTTTGCATTTGAACTCTGAGCACATCATAACTACTCTCAGTTTGTGAGGGTAACAGCAGGGGATTTGCTTTGTTTCCAAGCATAAAAGATGCCCGCTAAAGCACGCAATTTGCCAGCTTGGTTCTGATCGGAGTTGACGTTTGTATATGCATGTATGTGTATGTGTGGACTTGTAGAGGGGCAGGCGGTTAGGCATATATTGGCAGAAATATACAAGTGCATGAATGGCTATACAGGTCAGTACATGTTAACATGCCAAGATGACAGAGATATTCATTTAGCAAATTTACATAATTATATTTGTTAAGATGACACACATTTACAGGGGGAAGCTGTATTGCTCATGGGCTTGGTCGGCTCTCTAAATAAAAAGGATGCTGCGTAATCAAGGCCTGGAGAGAGGACATTCCTTTCTAACTGCAAATGACGAAAAAGGGCTGTCCCAGAGGAGTGCCTTCCCACCAGTAGCTGTGATGGCTGATGACATCACTTATTAGAGGTCACAGTAAAGATCATATACTGCTGCAAGCTCCAAAATGGAATTAAACAAAGACGACAGTAGTTTAAGTGGCTCTGACTTCTTAGAAGAACAAGCAGTTTGCTTAAGCTCTCCATAGCAATGAAAGCCAAATACTATTTCTAATTCTGTTAACAAATCCATTATTTTAGTACTATGTATTCAACCTTCACTTATGGAATACATAGATAAATGCAGACACACAAATATTTACTCTGTATATAGTGTATGTTAACCGATAGTACTAAACTCCAAACTAAAAATCCAAGGTAGCCCTGATATGGCCTGTCCAAGGCACCTGAGCTGAAGTTTTTGCAAAATTAAATTAGTAATGATTTATTGTGATGTTAGTAGTTAGAGTATTGCAATATATCCATAAAGCCAACCCTGCTGAAGAGCATGTTTATTCAGTGCAAACCGTATTAAATTGCATTGCCTAATCAGGACTACACCATTCTTGTGGGACAGCCTACTATGCTAATAGGAACATATTGTCATTATAGTTTAGCTTACCCTGACTGATTACTTACAGAGAGGTTCTAACCCATTTGGTAAATGATTACATACTGTATGTTTTGTATTTGGAGCCTATAATGACATAATGAGGGGCAGTACAAGGAGATAAAGCAGGTTGTTTACTAATCAGCCGAGTGGTGGGTCGATTTCCCGTCTGCCAGTCATGTTAAAGTGTCTCTGGGTAAGATATATGATTATCTGAATGTGACAGAAAAATAGCTTAATGTGTATAATACAAAGCACTCTGTAGGTTAGCGTTATTGTGCCATCCATCCTTATTTTTAATGCAAATCACTGTGGTAGATTCCTCATAACACTCGAACAGAAATTTCTGCTGGTGTGTGAAAACTTCCTTTCTACAGCCTTCCAACAGCCATTCCTCCAGTTACATAGATGGTGATTATGCTTTTCAATGGATATGGATATATTCTCCATAGTCAGTGACCACGAGAGCATGTAATCCTCTTGAATCTCTCATGGCCTTGAAAACAAATTTGTTCTAACCAGGACATGCTGATTCCAAATCCCTCTGTTGATTCAGACACCTTATTGTGATGAACAGTGAGCAAAAGGTTCACTCTGAAGGCTACATGAAAAAGGTTTTCATGTCATAATTTATCCTGCTGTGTTCTGACATTCTGAAACAAGCTATGGCTCAATCCTGACACAATTTACTATTTCAGGTAAGACACAAGAAGAGACAATGGGTTTGACACGGTTTAATAATTTTGAGCATTATTAAACCTTTTCCTTACTTCTATTTGAGAAAGAAGTGGAAGAAAAAGGTTGTGCACCATTGCATCATCAATTTAACTTCCATTACAGTGCAAAGGTAATTCACAACTAAAAACAGGATAGAATTGAACCTTTGGCATTGCTTAATGAATCAAAGACTTGTTTTGATTTCCAGTTATTGTACTTCTCTTGACATCTTCATTTCAGCCCTAAAATAAGGAATACATTGAAAGTGACAGTTGGGGTACTTTGCAGTTTAGCTTGCATTGTACACAGGATGCTCTCAAGGACAGAACACATGTAAATATCACATAAACATGATATTAAATTCCTGCAGTGGACTTAATGTGCCCACAGCATTGAAGTGCAAAGATTAACATAAAAATTATGAAAATGATGGGGATAACTACAGCATTCATCCTAAGGCCTTATGACTATTTAGATTAGATCTGAATTTTCTGGTGTGTGGGTGCCAGACTGATGAGACCATTTGGGCGTAATCTGGACTGACACTCGCCCACATGTATCTGCATGGCAAAGACACACGTTCAGCGGAAACATAGAGTGAACAAAGCAAATCTCAATGCAAAGAGAATAAAACACAACACAGAAAGTTTTACAAACAACAAGAAATAGCAGTTTTGCAAAGTTGTTTTGAAAGCAGCATGACTCAAATTGAGATAAAACAGCATGACTTTACAATGCAGCTCATAAAATGCAAAAAAGGGCTCCTTTCTAGATTTAAAAGAGAGTAAGTGCAGAGAAACACTGTTTAGAGAAGACAAAAAGATGATGGTAATAAGGTTTCTTTGAGCACACTCCTCTGAACCTCAGTCTCTTCCCCAGTCACCTTGAAAATGAGCTATTCTCTCCCCTCTTCTTTCCCCACACCTCCGACTTCATCACTGTCCTAAAAGCTTCTCCTAAATCCCTCTTGATTAAGCATGTTGCTTTTGTCTCAGTGAGGACACTGCAATTGGAAAGGATAAATTAATGTTCTGAAGATCACTGCACTGGTTTCCTGTTGCACTCTTTTTTCCTTTAATCCTTATACCAAGAGTACTCAAAATAGGAGGAAGCCATGGATATGGTGTCAGGTTGGGATGCATTTTACACTGAAGAGAAAAATAACTGGCCCAAAACCTCTGTAAGACTCCTTAGAGGTTGCAGTGTTTGTTACACACAAAGACTGTAAATAAAAATGGTGATAGCCATGGTTATGTCAGCCACTGTAAAACTGTTATTATGCACAATTTTAAACCATAATATACTTTAAAAGTGCTGTCTAAAAAGGCCTCTCAAAACAAATACATGATAAATAAAAACCATGAACAAAATAGACTATTTTTTGAGTTTGCCGTTTGGCTCTTACCTCTAGAAATTAGACTTCATAACAAACAGTGAATAACCAAATTCCAAAAAGCATTCTCCAAAAATAATGATGCTAATCGTATAATCTATCATATAATATCATATAATAATCTATTATCAGCTTCAAAGGATGAAGGATGAAGGATGAAGCTGGGGACATCAGAGCGCGTGACAAGGCCGAAAGTGCAATGGTTGATTGAACTAGGGGGAAAAAGACCTGTTAGTATTCAACAGTAGGTTCAGTAGAATGATGAGTGCACAAGATTAAGATAGCTTGAATGAGTGAAAAAATTATTTTTTTGTTGTTCAAATCATTTCAGTCCTTAAACTACACCATGTAGAACTGCTGTCTACAAAATAAAAGCTGCATTAACATGTTCTTTTTAGAGCTGAGGGGTACTGCAATTTTAAGGAAAGGGTAAACATAAATAAAACTATTAAAAATGATGGTTACAGCAGCAGGATTAAAAGTAGTGCAGTAGCTTTTACTGGCTAAATTTAATACAAGCCTAATTAAGAAGTCCTTGTAGGCTTATTAATGAAACCCCAAATGTAACGTTTTAGCATCAGTGTTTAGTTTAAAGTTTAAAAAAAACATTACGCCATGAGTGCAAAGATATATGTTAACCCCTATATTTGAATCCCTGGTTTCATTACAAAGCATATGGAAAAGACAGAAGGGCATTAAGATTATCAGTGGGAACAAAGTCCACAACTTTCCACAATATTGAGGATTTCAATCACATTTAAACTGATAGATCTGCAGCAATGAAATAGAAAAAGGAGTTGAGTTGCAGTTGTGAGGTAGGATGGTGGAAATTAATTTTGTCCAGAACCTTTTACTGGCTTGACAGTCAACTTGGCCCAGGCTCGAGCCTGTCATGTCTTTCTGAGGTTAGATAAGCCCTGGGTCTCCAGCTCTCTAACAGCCTCTGAATGACAGACATGATGCTGTGATAATCACATATTACCACTTCTGCAGCTGTTGGGCCACTGTTTGATCAATGGATGTGAAACAAGCACGGATTCATACCCTGTGCAGCAATAGACAATTACGTGTTTTTCCACAAAAATATGTTCTCCTCTCTCTAAGGAAACCATGATACATCTATCAGAAAAATCCATCACATTATGATCAGTGCTTGGAAATGAGCCACTCCAGAAAGTAGAATATGGAAGAGCAACTTCAGATCAAAGAAGAGGAGAGGAGATCCTGCTGATCATACCAAGAAATATTGTAACATCTCTTGCTCTTTTGAATATAACTGCCTTTATCTCCTACTGTGCCCTCCTCTATTTCTTAACAGTGAATGTGAGAAAAAGCGTGATTTTTATGTGTATTAACAGACACTGTGTCTTTTTTATGGTGAGACCAGATTTCAATAGCTGAAGTTAAAGGCACACATTTTGCATTCTGATTGAAATTATTACAATTTAAGTTTACAGGCCAAATCTAAATGAGATGAGATTTTCATAGGATCACAGGGTCTCGTATTTTCATGCAGAATAGGATATAGATAGGATATATATATATATACAGTTTAAGATGTGCAAATGTCATGTTACTTTATGGATTTATCTTTCTCAAGATTCATTATCTAGCTTCTAAAAGCTAGATATGTATTATCAGCTTGGCCAAAGAGTTGCTGTTATCATGTTGTTCTCAATTCCTTCAGGCTTCAGGTCAAATTTGACCCCATGGTCATGGCCCATGGCCAACACAGAGGACATGCAGAGGAAAACTGCATAGTAGAGAGCAAGTTAAGGAAACAGCTAAATTGTTTACATGTTACATTTTTTTCTTTTTAAAAGTTTCTGAAAATCTTGTAAACCAGAAAAATTCAACTTTTCACAATTACATTTTTAGGTTCCATGTAAACAAAGCACTGTGATTCAGCACTGCATTAGCTAAAATACACCTAGTTTATACTTTAATTGGTGGTCAGAGGGCCCGGTGGCGCCAGTGCTCGGCAGCCTCGCCTCTGTCAGTGCGCCCCAGGGCAGCTGTGGCTACAATGTAGCTTGCCATCACCAGTGTGTGAATGTGTGTGTGAATGGGTGGATGACTGAATGTAGTGTAAAGCGCTTTGGGGTCCATAGGGACTAAGTAAAGCGCTATACAAATACAGGCCATTTACCATTTAACTACAAAAATATAAAGAATGGTAATGTTGTCCTATGACGCTGAATTGGATAGTTAAGAAGACGGATAAATGAAGTTGTTACTGCTGGTGCATGATGTCTGTAATCTGTAGTACTGTTTAATAACCATGTATTTTCACCTGGTGACAGTGATATAGTGAATTAAAACACCTTCAGCTTCTACTTGTCTCCTTTTATTCATTTGATTAAGGCTGGAAATGGTCCTTGAACAGGAATGGCAGGTTCTGAAAGTGCAGGCAGGCAATCCTGTTTCCAAGGAAACAATAAGGCATTTGAAGCATCTCCATAGGAATGGCATCGAAAGCTTGACTGGATGAATCAAACTGTGAGTGCTGAAGGAGGACTCCCCATGCAACCCGATATCACGCCAAAACATGTAATAGACATGCCGGTCCACCATGTGTCTATTTCAGACTTTGCCTCTCCAAAGTGTGAAATAGATATGCATGCACAAGTTCCATTACTGCATGCACAAGTTGCATTAACAGCAGGGAGAGATAAACTATAAGGCAAGAAGTGATTAGTGAACAAAAAACTTATGACGTGCATTTTCATGCCCTTAATCGTTAGAAACGAAGCAAGGCGGGTAATATGTATATAAACGTAAATGTGTTAGTAATGTCTGTTTAAACACTTTCTCGTGATTATTTTCATGTTGGCTTGAAATAAAAAAAATCTCCATCTACTGTTATTGCAGCTTACTACAACTTTTCATGTGTGTCTTTTTCACATTTTAGAGAGGCAAAGCATGAAGTAGAGTGTGCTCAGACACGCCTGTCAATGACTGTCATTGCCTGGGTTTAGCTCAGAGTAATTTCATTATGGAAAATCCATTTCCTGTTGAGGGGTTAGATTAGGTCAGGCTAGATATCCAATCAATGTGGATCAACTCAAAAGTGGGATTGTAATAGTTTAAGGCAAGTCATCATCATGGCTGCCAACACCATTATCATCATCGTCACAAAGTCACCATGCAAGCTACGTCTGCAATTCATTAGCTCCAATTTAAAATATTTGTTAACAGAAAATTATTATCACACTTCAAATTATTATTTTTCCTCAGTAAAATACCTTTGATTTCCATTCAAATTATCCTAATGTTCCTCAAATTTATTACTCCAGCATTCTCATTATTATTCACATTAGCTCTTCTAAAAAAATAAATACATGGATATTAACTGTATTTTGCACTGCACAAGCATAATCAATAATTTATTGTACCACTAGACACAGAGTAGCTTCCAAATTTTCAATTCATTCAAATGAGGCTATTAAGCTGAGGGCTTTGAAACAAAACATGACTTTCAAAGTTGGATTTTATTTCAGTGCCAAAAAACAACTGCCTTGTTCTGATTTACTCATGATACAAAGAGGCGCCAAGAGGAAAACTGGGAGGAGGCGCAAAACATGAGCTTTACTTATAAGAAGAAAACCAGACTGGAATTGCAGTCTAACAGATAACGTCAAATTGAGGCATAAGGAGAACCCAAGGAGCAACACAAAAAATAAAACAACACCAAAAAAGAAAAGAAAAAAATAATTGACAATATAGAAAAGTAATGATGCATTGAATACAGTCCAGCACAGTGGCCCACAACAACAATACTATAACCTTGGCATAAAATGTGACTTAAGGGACTTAAAAGTGAGAACTTTTACTGCACACAAAAGTTAATAATGTAGTTCTACTGAAAGCATTGGTAGCAAATCATACACTGTTTTTTTTTAATCAGAGGTTGTTGGGTTTTTTTTAAAAATCAGGGATATTGAAGAGTTAAATAGCAGTTTTAGCTGCTTTGGTGTCAATGAAATTAACAAAAGGTGCACTTGAAGGACAACAATGACACAACCCCCAAAACAGGTGGTTTTATTTGATGGAGGGTACTGACATTTTCCCCTCCTCGTGTTTTCTGACTAATTTTTCACTACTTTTGCAACTGGGTAGGGTGGTGTCACTCTCGGTAGCATTAGGCAACACCTGGACCCTACAGAGGTTAGTCTAGCTCATCTAGGATGCCACATTAACACATGCCATTACCAGGAGGTTTGCTGTGGGTCCAGCACAGTCTCAAGAGCACAGAGAAGATTCCAGAAGACAGGAAGTTACCCTGGGAGAGCTGTACAGGGCCATCAAGCTCACCCAGAACCCTACAAAATGACCTCCAGCAGGCGTGAATATCTAACCAAACAATCAGAAACAGACTTCACAAGGGTGCCCCGAGGGCCTGACATCCTCTACTGTGTCACTGTTTGACACTGTAAAGCCCGATTAGCATTTGCCAGAGAATTCCAGAAGAGGCAAGTCCACCTCTACAGCCAAGGGAACATTCCCCTGACTAACATTAGATATTGGTATGAAATCCTTGGACCCACTGTCAGACCCTACACTTGAGCAGTGGGTCCTGCATTCCTTCTGGTGGACAATGCCTGGCCTTGTGTGGTGGTGACAGTATGCAGGCAGTTTCTGGAGAATAAAGGTACTGATACCAATTACTGGCCACCCATTCTCACCTGATTTAAATGCAAAAGAACACCTCTGGGACATTATGTTTTCAACATCCAATGCCACCAGGTTGCACCTTAGACAGTCCAGGAGCTCAGTCATGCCCTGGTCCAGATCTGGGAGGATAACCTCTAGGACACCACTTATTGTCTCATTAGAAACATGCCCTCGGGCCTCTGGCCTCTGTGCCTGCGGCTCGGTTCACTCTGGCACAGCTGGCTGCCGGCAGAGCCGGCGGGCACGCCGGTGCAGCCCCCTCTAGTTTCTGCCCGGTGGCTACTGGGTGACCCCTCGTCTGGGTATCCTCAGCCCTTCCCATGAAGGTGGCACGGATGCCCCTCCGGTGGTCCTCCTTGGGCTCTTGCACTCTGGGACCTCTGGATGTCTGGGGCCTGGATCTCCTCCATGCCTGCTTCATGCCCTGAGGGACAGGGCTATGGCTCTCTACATCCTCTTGCAGACCATTACATGGGGAAACCATTTGAATACAAGCGCGCCGACCCACACAGGTGTGCACACAGGTGTTCACTGTTTGTAGACTTAAATCACACCTTTCTTGGCTGCTACTTCAAAGCACATTGTGCGCTGTCTGTCCTGCGTGCTGCACAACAACATTCAATATTTAGTATTTACTGCTGTTTACACTTAGCTAGATTAATGCGATGGTGTTGTGTATAGTATGTTGCTTTGTTTTGTTTTTTTGTTTTTTTTGCTTGTTTTCTATTCTTTTTCTCTCAACAGGTGTCTCAACAGATATTTTTTTCCCCCCCTTTCTCACTGTCCCTCTCCCCTTCTGTTTTTCTTTTCCTTCCTCTTTCTTTCTCCCTTTCCTATCCCTCACTCATGTCTGTCCCGTCTGTAACAACTGAAAATAAAATAAAATAAATAATAAAAACAAAGGTCGATCAAATGGACCAATACGGCAATGCCATGATGATCCATTTGGCAAAATAAATCCATTGGGTATCCTTGTTGGTCTTCAGACAACAATTTTGACGGCTAAAGAACCAAATGGGACAGGCAAAAAAAAAAGAAAAAAAAAAAAAAAAAAAAAAAAGAAACATGCCCGACATTGTCAGGCATGGATACAAACATGTACCATGCAAATTACTGAGCACTATTCTAAGTTACTGCAATTAAAAATCGGACTAGCCCAGCGCATCCTTTCTTCACTTCACTTTGGTTAATGTGGTTACATTTCTTTAGCTGAACAAATGTTTTTTTGCTTTTAACTTTAGTGACCATGTGCTCTTGTTATTGCTATTATTATTATGTTTTAAATGTAGGTTGGTTTTTTTAAGTGATTCCTAGCTTCTCTGATGTGGGCCTCCAGTTATGGATTATAGATGTAAATGACCTTTTAGCTCTATCTGGTGCAATATATGTTTGGTGCATTATCCCTAGAACTAAATGGGAAAAAAATAATAATTTAAAATCCCAGTAATTGTAAGAGGCATTAAAGGCATTTACATACCTGGGGAACTGTGTCAAAACTTATTACCCTGACGAAACAATGAATGATGTATTACTGGTCTAAAGGTGTGTGAAAGCAGGATGATGGATAGGCCCGAGGATTTTCCACACTGTGTTGTAAATGTTACACGACTAAATGAAAACAAATATTGATTGCCATGTCATATTTATTCATGTGAGTAAAAACTCTCATGAGTGACATTGTTTACTTACCGAGACAAAAAATATTAACTGTCTTAACTTACTCCCTCACTCATTTGTTAATTGATTCAGCTCAGAAGCACATTTTAGTTTCTGTTGCATTTTATAATGAATGGCAGTAAACACTGCATCCACACATACTCTATATTCTAACTAGCAATTAGAGACATGAGTAAAATTAGCTGATATAGTATGGGAATACCATAATATAAATGAAATCAACTCATCAACTGTGAAATGTCATTACGAGGTAATGATGTTGCACGTTATCGGCAAACCTCTTGTGGAGTCACAGGTGTATAGATTGAGATACTTCCCACTCTCCAAGTAATAAATACGAAATGTTGGTGTTTTTATTATGCTAAATCAGATTGTATGTGCATCACAGGAAAAACAACAGTTCTTTTTTAACTGAAATTTTCTTTTAAAATTTTGAGTTTTACTTAAAATTATAACAACAAAGTTTAAAAGGCAGAGTTTAACACAGAAAAGTTGTTAGCTGCAGTGACCAACCCAAAAGGAAGGAGTGAAACAACTGAAATTGTTTTCTTTCACAGCATGTCTTTGTCCTATCTTCCTCCCCTTAAACCCAACCGGTTGCGGCAGATGCCAGCCCTCGCTGGTTCTGCCAGAGGTTTCTTCCTGTTCAAAAGGAGTTTTGGGGGGGGGGGGGGGGGGGGGTTCTATTATTGTAGGCTCTTTACCTTACAATGTAAAGCACCTGGAAGCAACTGTTATGACTGGAAACTACAAAAATAAAAATGATTTGAATTAATAGTTATCTTGCTTCGTATGTGGACCCCAGGAGAATCAGTGGCGCTGAATTACTGAAGCATCTCTTAAATACAGCTGATGGGGTCTTTTACTTATTCTTATTGGCTTTGTCCAAAAATCTGCCAGTCAAATATTTGTCAAAACAGTACCTAAAGACTTATTTAGATTTGAAACGTGTAATATTGACTTCTTCTGGCTCTCACAGCTTCATTCTGATATATCCAGATTGGTAACAGTGCTCACATAATTTCTGCCTTACTTGCAAAATGTAAAAAAGATAAGCCTCTTAATGTAACTGAAAACTACAGAGTTGGTGAGATGCTTATGTTTATGATTATGTTTTTCCTGTAAGAGCTGAACAAATCACTAGGATAGATTCGCAGTTGTAATTTTGTGTGCCCTACCTCTCAAGATTGCCTTGGTGACTTTTATGCAAGTCAGCACGGTGCTAATTAGGAAAACCTGACACATTCAGATACCATCAAATAAATCAAGTTCCTGACTGGGGTGTTATTAACACATTTTATTCAGAGCTTGCCAACAATGAGTTTTATCTACTTTGTTAAACTCACCTAAAATGTCAGTGGAGCACAAAATTACCATTCTCTATCCCACTGCTGGCCTGCCCTTTTTGGTCTTTGTGTCATTTAAATGTAAAAAAAGAAAAAAAAGCAGACACTGAAAGGTGCTCTGCTAATCCTAGATCTGCTCATTATACTGTTTATAGAAGATAAACAGATTAACTCAGAGGAGGAGATTTAGATGAGGGAAAACATGTTTGGCTTTTTCTGGTATCAGTGTTGGCTATAAACAGTGCTAGCAGCAAGCAGACCACGGGCTACAATGCACCAGAGAACACTGCTGCCACTAAACCGACAAAGAGCAGTGCCTGTTATGTTGTCGGTTTGATAACAGATATCAACAACCTCCAGTTTGGTAATGCATTTACACTGCATTTATAAAAATTGCATTTACTGGCTGTGAAAGTTCTGAAGTTGACCAAAGTCACCACTAAAAACTAAATAACTCTGTAACTGTAAGTGTGTAGGAGGTGAGAAGCCTTCTCTTTCGGGGTCAACTCTCCATCGTGAGACATATCACTGTGCCTCAGGCATGTTCCTGGTTAGAGGTGGCATTTCCTTTCTTCATTATTGCCGCCTACACTTCCTCAGCTGGATGGAGAAAGATTTAGGGAGATCAGAATTGATCTAATGTCTTGTGACATCCCATTCTCGACAGAATCACCAAGGGTGTAGGCCAGAGACACGAGCGCCACTGCAATCACACTTACACACACATACATGTCTGGAAATCAGTGTTACAATGTAGGGACAGCCAGCATGTGAACAAATATGAATATGCATAATTAGTAAGCGCCAATATGCACAGATATACATCACCAAACCCAAAACACATTTACACTGTACATAACAAGTGTTGAAATACTGTTTCCTTGGTATTTACAAAAAAGAATCATCAACGAAATATATCCAGTCCTTAACTCACTGTGTCATTTATACCGAATATTTCCAAATACATTATTAATTTACCAAATTTTTTTATTTAGTCAAACAAACTTACAGTTGCAGGCTTTTTAATATTGTTTTACAGAACATTTTTGAAAGCACATTGCCTAAAGTGCCTTTACTTGATGCTGGCTCAGCTTAATCACTCAAGGCCTTAGCTAATATTAAAAGACTGAATTTGTGATTGCACAGTCGTCAGAAATGCCCTTTTATATTGTAAAATTCAAAATGCTTGTGCATTTATTTTCTCATAAGATTTTATGTTTAACCCCTAATAAACAAAGGGATAAGAAAGGGAGCTGGAAGAAAAAATGAGAGAGTACAGATAGTGAATCAGGAACTGCAGAGGATTAGTAAGGAGGAAGTGAGAGCAGCTATCAAGAGGATGAAAAATCAAAAGGCAGCTGGTCCAGATGACATCCTGTGGAGATATGCAGATGTCTAGGTTCAAGGTGGGTTCAATGTGGGAGCGAGATTACATCAGGGATCAGCTCTGAGCCCCATGTTGTTTGCAGTGGTAATAGAAAGGTTGAAAGATGAGGTCATGCAGAAGTTTCTGTTGACCTTTATTTTTGCAGACAATATTGTGATCTGTAGCAAGACGAAGGAATGGGTGGAGGTATGCTCTGGAGAGAAGAGAATGAAAGTCATTAGAATCACAGAATGTGTGTGAACAAGAAGCAGACAATAGTGATTCTAACAGGAGCAAAGGTAGTGAAGTTAGATACGCAAAAGTCCAAAGCAACAGTGCACATGAGAGGTGGAAAAAAAGAATGCAGGCTGGAGTGGGTAGAGATGAGTATTAAGGGTGGCTTGTGACAGAAAAAAAAGGCAGCAAGAATGAAAAGGAAGGTTTGCAAGATGGTAGCCAAACTGTAGGTGGTACAGTTAAAGATACTAAGATTTTCTAGAGAAGTACTAATTGACTAGGAAGGGAGCGGAATCGGCCAACTGGTGGCCGCTAGGTCAGCCTCCTGGCTATGAGTAACATCATGCGAATGGTGCGAGAGGGAAAAAGTCACATGCTCTCTCCCTGTCTCTTTTATTTGTCTTCAAAATGAACTTTGACTGTTTGGTTAAGATTTAATTTTTCTTTTCTTTAGGGATTTTAATTGGAAACCCCAAATAATAGTGACATTTTCTGTCCACCTAGAAATCTATGTTAAACCATTAATCCATTATCTGACTTTCAGTACCACTTTTGGGGGGAATTCTGTTAATTCCATCGCATGAATTGTTACCATTATCTCACGGCAATGTATTTTTACACTCAGACATAAAGCTTTATTTAACATTAAGACTGTCCAACATACTTGCTCATCTTCTACAGGAATGTTAAAAATTACACATATCACAAATATCTCCACTTCTGACTCCAGGGATCGGTGAGGAACTAAATTTGTTATTTTCACTACCAGGATGCCTACAGCAGTGCTGTAATACTCTAATGCTGCATATGTGTCACAACAGATTTTTCTGATGTTAAATTCCAGTGAACTGCAGAGTGGAATTCGTGACAGTCTGTTAGAGGTATAAGTGGGATATGTAAGAAATTTTCTGGGCAATGACATTTTCCATCTGTCATTGTTACGCCACAAAATGTCAACACAAACAATAAACATGGCAGTAATTCACTGATGTTGGCAGTGTGAGGTATTTACATCTAACTGTATGTGAGCACTCAAAGGACCAGTTACTAAGGACAGCACAGCAAACTGCCTCAAATCTCAGTCTGAATTCTCATTATGTTTGATCTTCACAAACAGGAAAGTACAGGAAAGAAATACATAAGAGTAGTGTAAATACTGCAGGTTGCAGAGCTTGGAGAAACAGAAACACTTGTGGCAACATATTTACATAGCATCTGACTTACAAAATTGGAGTGATGTGGTAATGACATGTGTGTATAATCAAGCCCTGAATCACCACAAGATTCTGAAGATGTCTGCTCCATGAGAGATTTACAGCTATAAATTAAGGTAGCATAGGTGTGAATGCAGGAGAGACTGTGAGCGCGAATGGTTGTCTATGTCTATGTGTTAGCCCTGCGACAGTCTGGCGACCTGTCCATGGCGTACTCTGCCTCTCGCCCTAAGACAGCTGGGATAGGCTCCAGCAACCCTGAAAAGGATAAGCGGAAGCGAATGGATGGAAGGATAGAGAGTTTCTGAAAGTAATTTCTTTTTTAAAATCTAGAGCTTTTTGGAACCACGAAAGTGATGAGATCAGTGGGTGAGGGGGCAATCTGGATGGAAATTGTTTAGAGAGAAATTATAGTATGCATGTCCTCTACTGACTTAATGTTACCAGAAACGAGAGGAGACAGTTTATTTGCCCACTGCACTATCCCTCTTGTCAAATCTACTTAAATCTTTGAATCATGAAATCAGTGAGCTCTGAATGGCAATGTGACATGTTGTTACAGCAAATTGTCCTCTTACTGTGAGAAAGTTATCAGTAAGATGAAGAACAACAGGAAAAGGAACTTAAAGCCAGTATTTTGAAAATTTTAGTTCTCTGGTGCTTTCATGTTAAACGTTATTATATTCAGAAATTATTAAGTATGTAAAAAGGCCATCCATCCATCCATCCGCCCATCCGTCCCTTCATCCACCACATAGATGTTTCATATATTTTAGGAATGTTGCATTTTTCTCATAATACAGTCTTTTGAGCGTGAGTGATTTTAAACATGACGAATATAGTGAGTATGTGTGTGTACCAAGAGTTCCCCGCTTACAGCTTTGAGCATAGTGGGAGACTAAGGTACCTTCACCGTCAAGGCCTTACTCAAAGCAGACGAATGGGCTAATTGGCTCGGAATAAATCTGGCTGCAAGGACTCGTAGAAGACTTATCAGACTCGGAACCTCAAAAGGATGGGAAGTAGGGAGACAGCTGGAAAGTACTGGATTTTCTGAATATCTGCCAGGGTAAGGAACTCACCAATTCGGCAACCTTGGTGGACCCTTCTCAATAAATTGAGAAGCCCTGGGAGCCCTAATGCGACTGCTGCTGGTCCGTCTCCAATTGTGTTTAGTCTATGTGTTACAGCTTACCCACGTGGGGGTGCTTTTATCTATTTTATCGACGTTTTAAAGTTTATTGAAATTGTACTTCAATAAACAATTTCTGCAATCTGAAGCTAAATCTCCAGTGGACGTTTTGCCTATTTTTAATTAAAGTAGCAATGGTTTTGAAAAGTTTCGTTTAGTGAGTAACTCAGTCTTCAGCTCAAGCTTATGATAGATCTGTGTGTTACATTTTATACATCGGTGACTGAAGACGTGACCGAAGTTTGTAAGTAACTAAACCACAGCTGAAATTGAAAAGTTACTGCTACATTACTGCTAGAGGTATAAATAAGCAACAGACTGATGAGAAGTTTATAATAATCAACTGAACATATAATGGTATGTTGATATGTATTTTATTGAGAAATATTGGCCAAAGGGTTACTTTCAAAAGATGTCATGTTTCACTTTGCACACTTTCCACTGTAGTTTTACAGCATACAGGAACAGAAGGAAGTTGCTGTTGTGGCAGCTCGCTGCTTAACAGCTTACATTTAACAGGAATGGTACATCAATTAAATATAAGTAATTATTTTAAGCAACTAATGTTTCTGGTACAAAGAAATGAGGGTATAAATGTTTATTTGCTCTAGTCAACTAATCGGAGGAATCACTGGTATTAATTTGTCATCAGAGATGGACAGATGAAAACAATACGTCACCAACAAGCCTTTGACATTTGGCCCTGCTATTAATTAAAAATACAAGGAATAATAATAATAATTTCAAATAAGCACTTATAAGGACCCTCCAGGAGAAGTCATAACTGCAAACCCTTCTCGAAAAATATCAGTCTGAAATGCTTAAACAAGACTTTCTCCATCTGTTGAGGTGCCTGGCGTGTCTGAGCTGCCACACTTTCATCTCCCTTCCAATTCGTATTCTTGGCTACTGGGTAGGTCATTTTAGTCACCTGCTGAGCTTGCACACCTGGCTGTCATAAGTCTATAGTGACTGTGAGGTAACTTTTATAGAAAACTTTAAGTAGTTTTGGGAGCATTGAGAGCTTTACCACAGGGATGGCCTACACCCTAATAAACAATAACAATAACAAACAATATATCTTATTGTTTACACGACACACATGCTACACCTTTTTTCTGGCTGGTCACATGTACCACACTGCCTCCACAATCATCGGACAAGCTCCACTCCCTCTGATGACCGGTGTAAGATGTCCTCTGGGTCTGAGACATTCTCTGACTTGTTTCTGCAACTTAATTACTACTTAAAATAGCACAGACCCCATTTTAATAGAGACTTAATTATCTATTCCAACAGAATGACCCTAATAACTCTCAACACCCCAGTTCCATAGGGACTACGTGTGTTCCCAAACACCCTAAAAATAAAGGAAATACCAGCAAAAAAAACAACCCATTTGAATGATAAAAAATATATAATTGTTTAAACTGTACCAGAAGTGAACTGAATATGATATTGATTCACCGATCCACACCACTAGAATCTAAAACAATGCCACTGGAATGTCTTCCAGACTGAAGAAGTGTAGTCAGATGGTAACAAAGACAGGTACTCAGAACTGAGTGGATTGTACTACCAGAAGGCAATTTTGCAGACAGTGAGGACTGCTATGAGTACCTTGGAATTCCAAAGGCAAATGGGAACCACAAGAGCCTGCTAGGAGAGCTCCAACCACCAAATAGCAAGTGCTGAGGAGTAAGATCCATAAGTACATCAGGAAGATGGCCACAGCTGATCGTAGTATACAGGTAGCCAGGAAGAAGGAGTCCATCGCAGTCAAATGCCAGCAGGCAGTGGGTGTATTTATTCCTAAAGAGTATAACTCTACCTCCATGAACCAGTTCAGAAGCATTGCCTTATCGAACACGGTTTGGAAAATTTCCCTCTCACCCATTACCAAAAGATTGACCTACTTCTTGAAGGACAACAGCTAAATCAACACAATTTGCCCTGCAAGGCCAGGCGTCCAGGATACCAAACACTGAGCCATGATCTGGGTGTGAATCCGGCAACCCAAAAGGGAGAAGAGCGATCTCCATGTGGTGTGGCTGGAATTGGCTAATGCATATGGGTCAGTTCCACACAGTCTAATTGACTTTGCACTGGAATTCTTCTACACCCCAAGATCTGTCATTACCATCCATAGCCAAGCACTTCAACAACTTCCACATGTGCTTCGTGACAGGGCTGCAAGAACTGGAGGTCTCCAATGGAATAGGTTGTTTGATTTTCCTAATACCCTTCATGGCTGCATTTGAGATCATCCTCAGTGGAACGAGGCAAGTGGTTACAATCTGGGGATTGATTTCCTGCTCTAGAACTTAGATGGATGATCTGACAAGCATCCTGCAGCTTTATGTACAGCAAGACTCCTCAAGCACCTAGATGAGCTTATCAAGTGGGTAAGGATGAAGATCAAGCCTGCAAAGTCCTGGAGTCTTTCAATCAGGAAAGGTGTGAGGAGAGATAGGATAGTGTTTATGACCCCACTCCTATTGGAGCAACCTATCAGAACCCTCGGAAGAGACTGCACCGCTGACCTCTCTGACAAACAGGTGGTGAGGTTGGTGGAGAAGCAACTGGCACACAGCCTGTCTCCCAGTGAAACTGAGCTGTGGTGCTACCAGTTCAAACTGTTTCAGCACGTGATGTGGCCATTAAAGGTGTTTGAAATCCCATCGACCATGGCCAGCAGGCTAGATGGCATTGCCAACACATTATCTCTCTTTGGTGTAGTTACTATATTGTTTTGTTGTTTTTAATGTTTTCTTATGTTTAAATTGCTTTTTTGCTTCTTTTTTTTTTTTTTTTTTGGGCGGGGGTGTTCTTCATGGTTGGGGATCAAGTCTCTAAGGGGATGAGGGTTTTGAGGAATAACAAGAGGAGAGAAGCTGCATAGAGGCACGTAAGACTGCAACGCTGCTTCCTGGTCATGTTTTGGGGATTTAAGAAATTTGGCTAGAATTCCAGAAATGAGAACTGTTCCATTCAAAGTGCTGTCTCTCCTTTCTAGTTTTCCCAAAGGAGAACAGATGGTTCAACATGTCACTCCTGGTGTGACTGGGGAGGGGACCAGAGAAAACTACATTGTCCAGCTTTGGTTTGGCAAAATTACACACCGATTTATTATTAATTAAAGTGACCTCCAAATTACATAACCGGGTGTCATTACTGTCGATGTGAATTGTAATTTTACAGAATTTACGTTTATTCTTAGCCAGCAGTTTCAGGTTTTCCTGAGTGTCACCTGCTCTGGGTCCTGGAAGACAATTTACTATGGCTCCTAGTGTCTCTAGCTTCCCATGTCTCAAAAAATAGAATCACCAGTAACAAGAATTTGTTCCTCAGTGGGTATGTCACAGAGTGGGGAAAAACGATTAGAGACAACTATGCGTCCTCCTCACCATCTTCCAGCCATCCTGTTTTCCTGTCCCATCCTGTCCTAGTCAGCCAGGAGAGAGCTAACAGTGGCTAGCTATGTGTTTTTCAAGGGTGTGGAGCCAAGTCTCCAATTCAGTGATTCCAGAGCTGTAAACAGGCTACATTTATTACAAGTAACATTATTACTACTGAAGAAGTCTGAGGAGTAACTAAACATCCATTAGAGATGTACTTTCCCAGCTAAAGACCAAACACAATAAGTGTTAACTGTAAAGTTGAGATATTGCAAAGTGTGACTGTTAATGCAATTATCTCTCACAAATCTTATAGTATGCAAGATGTGATGCCACCACTGTCCACATACCAAACAGTCACACAAGGATCTTGAGGGAAAATAATCCTTGGACTTTAATCTCACCATCCCACTATCAATAAGAGATGCTGACTAATTCCAACCTACAAACTGAGGATTTACACTCAAATCTAGAAGCACATGTAAAAAAACACAGAGTACACGTGCAGATGTGAATGCTTAAAGCCTTATATACACACAAGGGGCTTACTGTAATCTGTGGCTAGCTGCCTCTAGCACTCGTGAAGTCATGGCAAGTTGCCATGATGACAACACAGTAAGACATCACAAACGTACCTCTAACACAAACAGCATGTACAGCCTCATTCATCAAAGCCCTTTCCTGGTCTCTTTTGTTTCATGTGGATGTATATTCACATCCTCTACATGCCTTGTCTTGTCAAATCCACATGTCTTTACATTCCTGTATAATTAAGTCTGAGTACCTATTTGCCCTAGCAACCTGTTCTTGTGTGAGTAAATGTTAAGCCTTTCACCACAAGCAGACAAAAAGAGCATGGAAGAATCTTTTTCTCTCACTACATTTACACATTATGATCGAGGTGGGAGTATAGTCAGGTAAGTGAGATGATTTCTGCCTTAATCCTGAGCTTTTCTGTGTGTTTCTTTCAGTGTACTAATCAGTGTCATGATTAGTGTACTAAGGACATAGATGAAGTCATGATGTAACGCTATGTCAGTTACCTATGCATAACTAAAATATAAATGTGTGTTTGCACAGTTTGTGTTTCATTGTCTTTAATGTCTATGCATAGAAATGTGTCTCTGACTGTTTGTGTGGTCAGGCTTGTTAATATTCTGCACAGTGTGCAGACAGACTCCCGGTGCAGTGACACCTGGTCATGCCTCAGAGCGTCAGGCCTCTGTGGGACACCTCTGAGAGGCCTTTTCAACAGCCTGACACACACACGCACACACGCACACACACTATAGTCACAAGATCTTTGTACTTAGTCTTGCTCCTAGCTTTTCTTTTAGAATATTGGTTTAACTTTACTCTCACACAGAATAAAAAACACAGGCCTTGTACTATCAAAGACACATATATCACATGGATATAGTCAGTGAAGGAATGTTGAATAGAAATGGTTTCAAATCTATAACCAACTAAAAAAAAGAGAACATAGGGTAGGTATATAGGGATTGTAACTTGCTATTATTTTTGTTGTCATTATTAATTAATCACATCAGCAGACAAAAAACACAAACACAATAAACAAGACAAACAATTTAAAGCAATCAATCATAAAGTATATACTTTTATGTGTGTGCTCAGGCGATGATGTTCTTCATTGGTAATTGATATTTCTGTGTTCGCTTGTAATTTATCACAATTAGAAAGGTGGTTGTCTTTTCTTGACACTATATTTGTCAGTGTTAGGAAAGTTTGGTGTGTTATGATGGCTGAACAGCTGCACTGAAACTGACCAGTGGCCAACACTAGCCAAGATGCAGCACTTAGAGGCCAGATTTACTAAACTGTTCTGGACAGATCTACTAACAATAGTTTATTTCAGCTATTCCCTTATTCACTAGGCATCACCACAGGAGGTAGCGCCACATATTGAATTTGGCAAGTTTTTACCACGGCTTTAGATATAGGTATAGTCAATTCAGTTTGCAATGTAACTTACAAATTTAATTAAGAGAACCTCAATCAGCAAATCACAAATGAGTAAAAGGGGAAGGTACACACGTTCTTCTCAGAAAAAGCATGCCAACAGTTGGCAGGTGAAGGATCAATATGTCATTGATAGAGCTGAACTCTTCACTTAGACAGCTTGATTGCGGCAGCTGTTTCTGGAAAAATGTATCCAAAGGATGGCTGCATAAATGAAAACTATTACATCACATATGATGTCCATAAAAAACACATCAAGCATTATATACCATCAGATCCTGGCACATACGCTTAATAAATTTACTGGTGCTGTACCATTTTTGATGCATAAATGCACATACTGTGTATTTCTTTTTACAAAGTAACACTGCAGATATAAGATTTGGACATAAACCTGGCATTATGTACTACATTTTGAAAAATATTTCATTGTTGAAAAAGGAAACCAAAAAAAAAGCAAACTGCAATGAAAGTGGATTAGTGATGTTACAGAGCTCTGTATGTGTGCACAGCTGATAAAATACATGCAGACCATCTGACACGCCAATGTAACTAAATTCCCCCAAAAATGCAAACTACTCTACTCACTGTAAAAAGCATCTTTACTGCCTAAAATACCCAACATGGGGTCCATGCCACATCTTGTATTGGGACTCTTCTATTTACTCCAGTGGTAAAGGTTATGTTCAGATCAGTTACAGCACATTGTGTTCAGTTTCATCAAAACACCAGTGTCACTGGTGTTTCAGCATGAGGACTCAGTGACGACCTACAGAACAGAGCCAAAGCTTGGCCACTCCACACACAGCTTTGAGCAATCCTTTTGCAACAATTACACATTTTTCTGATAAAGATTTCCATCTATCATTCCAAATAATTTAATGCTTCTAGCAGCAACTATCACAGGCATATTAGGCACAAAACAAGACTTTGCGTCATGTGTTTTGGGGTTTTTGTGAGTTTTTTTGTTCTCCATTATTCCTAATATTCCAGTTATTCCTCCCTTTATCTGACCCGTGTCGCTTTTCCTCCCAGCTGTGCCTGATACTTTAATTAGCCCTCAGTGCATCTGTGTATAAATAGCCACAGTTTCCCTTTGTCCTTGGTACAGTGTCTGTTTACTCTCTCAGTGTGTTACTCTTGATGGGTGTACTACAAAGCAAGACAGGTTAGTAGGTTAGTGAGTGATGTTAAGCTTATAGTCAGAGTTTTCTGTGTCATGAAAGTGGCTCTCTTCTCACCTGTCCAAACCACTGTGATAACTTAAGCTGAACATGTTTAAATTTTGGTTTTAAAATTGTCTGAAAGTGCCCGATTTAAAATTATTCTTCTATTTACAGCATGTTTAAGGTGCAATGGATACTACTCTTAAGCCTAAGTTTGTAAGCTGTACCTTACTAAAACCACTGAATGAAGCACAAACTGTTTTCACTGTCACAGGAATGCACATGTATTAGTTTGTTGTTGCAGCAAATCCATACGTGTTATAATTGTTTCTAATCTAAAATGTTTTAGTTTAAAGTTTCAGAGCTCAAATGTGCAGCCATCACCTTAAACCTTCTGAGGTTCCTGCTTAAAAAAGACAATCCACAAATGAATTGATTATTTCTCTACGATTCCAAACTCTGTGTAAACCATCTTGATATCAAAATAAAACTAATACTTGTGAAACTTGACTGTAGTTATAAGCATCACAGCAGATCTCACTGTGTCAAAGTGACTGAGGATGGAAAACAGAAAAATATGAAGGATGTTTTCCTGGCCAAAATTGTTTTTTGGTCTTTTATAGCATATAACCTCTTTGAAAGTATGCTGCAGTAGACCAAAACCTGAAGAAAATCATTAATCAACCTATGGGCATTACCTGTTAAAGATCGATGCTGTTGCAGTGAAACAGAGCAAAGTTGTTTAAGTTTTATTAGAGACATAGCTAAATGTTTTGCAGTTTAGTACAATCTGTGAAAGTTGAAATATCTTAGATATGAAATGGCAAAAATTTGGCTTTCTTTAGCCAGGCTGTACATAACAATAGACAGTGAGTAATGCGTCTGTTTAAAGGGAATAAGGCAGAAAACAGCAATTTATAGCAATTTATGATGTGCTCTTGAGGCACACTGGAAGACGGAGATGTGCAGGAAATGTGTTTCGATCATGGTGGATTTTTTGAAAGCAAGACAGCAAAGGTAAGACAGAATTCATGCTAATACTTTTCAAACGTGAAGCCTAATTTTGGTCTTCTTTTGCTGCTTGTTCAGTGAAGTTTGTTTGGAGCATCTTGAAACTTGCAGTTTTAGAATCTGTGAGATCTGTGCTTTCAGCAGAGACATTGTTTATCCGTGGACATGCCGTCAGGTGAACGTGGGAATCTTTGTATTTACATCTTTTCACCAAATCAGTTTACCTGCTTTTTGTTTGTTGTTTTAGCTGTGTTTGGTGATCACAGAAATGGTTTTTGAGCCTTTAGCTGAGATTCTGACATTTCTGTGGATACTATACATGTCTAAATTTAAATAACAAACCTGGCAGCACAACCTGGCAGATGTTGCCCCTCTGCCCCCAATACCTGGAGTACTGGGGTTCAACAGGTTAATAAACAACAGTACCAAGAGCGCACTCACAATAAACAAATTCACTTGAATTAAAATGTTTATTTTGCTGTTCTGTGTGCTAAATCCCAAATTACTGATTTTCTGCAGCATTCATCTTATCTTATTTGCAACAGGGTTGCATTTTACTGTATTTTATGTTCTTTAGAGAGCATAAAATATGTTATTAATATCATCATCAAATATCATCACGTCATCATTATCTCATTATGTCTTGTGGATCACTTTGTGTGGACAAAAAGTCATATGACTGCTAAAATGACCCTTTTTGAGTGAACACAGATCCTGAAACAGAATGCCCACTTAACAGATTGCAACACTTTGCCTTTTTCAGTATTAAATTAAGCACAATTTACAGTAAACTGTGTATTATAAACCTTGGAAAATCATATTAACATGATTCATTTAAATGCTCCATAAAGTTTGCATTCTGAATGGAAAACCCCTACAAAGGCTTAGGTTAAAAACACACACACACACACACACACACACACACACACACACACACACACACACACACACACACACAAAACACTGGGATCTATGCTTTTTAATAGCAAAACTGACAGCTTAGAAGTAGATGTTACTGCACCGCCCCCTCATTTTCATTAATACCCTTACTCACAGAGTGAGCTTAAATATTCATATTAGAACAGAGGTTATTAGTAAACCACTACAGAAACAATGAGAATTCTGATTTAAAGATGATGTCTAAAAGTAAAAGTCAATTAATACAGTATAGGAACAACTACACTGCAGATGAAAACAACTATCACCAACACATATCCCTTAAAGGTGATCTTCGGCTGGAGGAGTTTCACATTCAAAATCAAAGGAAGGACATAATTAATATTCTCATCACTCAGAGGAAGTTTGCCAAGTTGCAGAGCATCAGAGAAGAATCAATCTGAGGCTCCACTGTACGCATGCTTGTTCCAGGGCTCAGCTCCAATGTAATAAAATGGAGGAGGTATTTATCACCCAGGTCCTAACTGTATATCCTCTACAGCCAATGATGCTCAACTGTGTATTTCTCCAACTTTTACTGCCTCTCACACATACAAATAATATTTTCATCTCACACAGAAGGGCACCAAATCCCTCGCTAACAATCAAAGTTGAATCATGTAGTATAGGCAGAGAGCATTTCCCTTTCTAATTAAATTTTAATTTTTGTTCTTTTAAAACACTCTGAGGCCCACATGCAAATAACAGATACAGGTTCTGTGTTTTTCATTAGTTTTCCTCATGCTCATGAATACTCAACACTAGGGATGGGTACCGGTATAACGGTAGTAACCAGACCGAAAAGCAGCGCACATTTCGGTGCTTTATTTCGGTGCTTCTTTTTTCCTGAGATGTCATACACTTTGGATTCTAGCTAATCATTTTACCTTTGCAAGCGTAGTAGGCGGGCCCAGGTACGTACATTCTTTTAGAGCAGAGTTACAGATTAAAAATGCCCAAGGCGAAGCGGTCAAAGTCTGGCTGTACTTCACAGCAAAAGATGCAAACTCCGCAGCCTGCAACAAGTGCTTTAAGGTGTGCAAATAAGGTAACACCCCAAATCTGATGAAACACCTGGTGACGTATAGCATTTTGTTAAAAGCCGAGAAATGCACCGTATTTGATAGCTTGCTGCGAGACCTCACACCGTGCACATCTACTGTGGGTGTGGTGCCTGTTATCGGACCCGGAGTTAGCAACATCCCCCAATAACCCAAAGATTAGAGTCCTGGCCCCTAGCCCTGCCAGTGTAGCAGAAATGATGACGGATGATGATGATGGCAGCAGCAGCCGTTCTTCTCTGCGTGAGTAGCTTAATGTTGTTTGTGTGTAATTTACGTTTAGTAGGCTAACCACGTTATTACATTAATGCATGTAAGGTGAACTAGCAAACACCATCGTAGTTACATGCGGCTGTCTTCTTGTTTGATGGCAGATACTCCCTTCACCCTGGCCAAAAAGGCTAGAATGACCAAAGAAAAAGTGGAAAACAGCTAAAAATGAGAGGTTTTTGGACAAAGTTTGTGTTTTTTTCATTGTTTAAGCACTGCTTCCAGCCAAGAGTGATACCATATATCCCCTATAGCTGCAGAAAAGGCTAACATTGTTATCATTTTACAAAAAATCAGCTAAACATAAGAGGTTTTTGGACAAATGGTGTGTTCTGCATTCTTTAAGCACCGGTTCGGGCACCATTTAAGCACTGGCACCGTTTCAAAAGTACCGGTTTGGTACTGGTATCGGATAAAACCTAAACGATACCCATCCCTACTCAACACAGGTGCTAATATTGGAGACATTCATATAAATATTTAGAGGGGACAGGAGCTGACAGAAATGGATCCGCCTAAATTAAATGGTGAGAAAATTAGAAAATATCAAGAAACATAAATAAACGCAAGTCAATGCCCAACCTGTGACAATACTTTGATTGTAGTTTTCTACAGTGTTCTGAAACTAGCACAATTAAATAAATGTGTAAAGTGTTCTTTATTATGGGAGTTTTTGTGAATTATTACAACTTTTAAAATTGTATGGACTTCTCTGTTCATTGATTACACCATCTGACTCACTGACTCATGTCTTCCAGCAAACCATAAAGCAGCACTGAATTTTGAATGCATTTTCTAAAAAACAAAAATGAATTTCCATGCAGGAATTTTTCAACTACACTAGCTGTAACTAAAGTGTAACTTTTTAACTAAAGTGACAGTGATGTACAACAGATCCCTAACTGCTGACTGACTGTCAGTACAGTCAGTACAGCGGGTAAAATAAGTATCAAACATATAAAATTTTTAACGTATCAGCATAAAATAATGTTTGCTTCACAAGGTACTTATTAACATGTTTGTTTCCTAGCATTCTTTTAGTTTTGTTTATGGCACCAAATAATAAATCCAGTAAGCTTCTGACGCATCTCCCTCTCCTTATTTCAGGATATGGTTTGGTCCATGAGTAAGCGCTCAAAACTGATGCTGAGTGCTACTATGGTAAGATGGTAGGATGGCTCCATTAAAAGTGAAATTTTGGTTTAAAAAAAAAAAAAAAAGAACAGGTAGAAATTCAATTCGTAGTGAAGACTGCATGGAAACTGGCTAACTTTCCTAGTATTAGTTGGCTTACTTCATTTCTAACAGAAAATAATGTGTTTGTTTTGTTTTTTGTTTTTCTGGCTCAGACTGTTGAAGTCTCCCAGTAGGACAACAAAGTCCCCAGGCGAAGCACCCTCAAGCACCCCACCCTGGGAGACTTCGACGCTCATGTGGACAACGACAGTGAGACTTGGATGAGTGTGATTGGGAGAAACGGCTTCCCGGATCTAAATCCAAGCGGTATTTTGTTGTTGGACTTCTGTGCAAACCACAGTTTGTCCATAACAAACACCATGTTCGAACATAAGAGTCCATAAGTGCACATGGCACAGGACGCTCTAGGTTGCAGGTCGATGATTGATTTGGTAATTGTATCACCAGACCTGCAGCCATATGTTCTGGACATTCAGGTAAAGAGAGGGGCTGAGCTGTCAACTGATCACCATCTGGTGGTGAGTTGGATCAGGTGGCAGGGGAGGATGCTGGACAGACCTGATGCGCCTAAACATATAGTGAGGGTGGGCTAGGAACACCTGGCGAGATCTTCAATGTACACCTCCGGCAGAGCTTCAACAACATTCCAAGGGAGACTGGGGACATTGAGTCTGAATGGACCATGTTCGGCACCTCCATTCCCGAAACGGCTGCACTGAGCTGTGACCGCAAGGTGATTGGTGCCTGACATGGTGCTAACCTCCAAACCAAATAGTGGACACCAGAGGTGAAGGAAGCCACCAGTGCTGAAGAAGGAGTCCTATTGGACTTGGTTAGCCAGTGGGAAGACATTCTGGCAAACCGTCAGGCAACACAGAAGGGAAGTGAAAATAAAATAAAATAAACAATAAAAACAAAGGTCAATCAAATGGACCAATACAACAAGGCCGGGATGGTCCATTTAGTAAAGTAAAAAAAAAAAAAAACGCAACTCAGAAGGGGAAAGCAGTGCTCTACCTGCACTGTGTATAGTGCGGGTGGAAAATTGTCAAGTGGTGGGAGGAATACTTCAAGGAGCTCCTTAATCCCACTGGCACATCTTCTGTGAAGGAATTTTGGGGACAAGGGGGACCACTCGCCTATCTCCGGGGGTGAGGTCACTAAGGCAATTAAACATCTCCTTGGATGAGGTCCGCCCTGAATTCCTGAAGTTCTCTGGATGTTGTAGGGCTGCCTTGGTTGACACGCCTTTACAATGTTGCATGGAGATCAGGTGCGGTACCTCTGGACTGGCAGAATTATAAGAAGGGGGACCAGAGGGTGTGTTCCAACTATAGGGGGATCACACTCCTCAGCATCTTTGTGAAAGTCTATGTCAGGGTGCTGGAAAGGAGGGTCTGTTCGTTAGTAGAACCTCGGATACAGGAGGAACAATGCGGTTTTCGTCCTGGTCGTAGAATACTGGACGAGCTCGTTATCCTCTCAAGAATACTTGAGGGTGCATGGGAGTTTGCCCAACCAGTCTACATGTGTTTTGTGGAATTGTGGATGTGATGGGTTGTTACCAATATCTGGTGAGAATTCCATGTCAATAGCACCTTTATAAATATATTTATTTTGAAAATAGGTCATGTGTCCAATGCTCATTGCTATCTAGTGTTATCTGGAGGTTTATTTAAAATATCACTTATTAAATATAAACTAAATATTCCCTAAATTCCATTGACTCTAGTAATAAGCCATTGGGCCAGTGCATCCTTGCTGTTTAATGCGACTTTTTAATTTTAGACTCAATCTTGCGTTATCCATTTTTATTCTTTAATAAGAATAACAGTTTGCGTGTCTGTAAAAATTCTATTATTGACATCTTAATGTAATGCTAACATTCATGTAGAAACCACAGCATCTGGGTAACTATTTACATGTACAGTTTAAGATCAATGGTTCCAAAGGTAACAACTAATGGAAAGCAAAACATATTTTAAAAGCTTTTTAAGAGCCTTGTATGCTCTCATAATTGTGTGTCATGAACCTTAGCAGTCAGAGGACCATATTATTGCTTTCAAAGTATGACAAAATATTAACAGGGGAGAGAGAAGCAGCTGTACTCACGCAGAAAGAAAAGGCTGCTAACACATGGGCAAAGCACATTTCCCATAACTTGAGAAGAAAGAGTGAAAAAGACAAAGTGGGTGACAGTGGGAAGAGAGACTGATCAATACACTTTTAGGTAATCAATCATCATGCTCCCTATCAATCACTAGATGAGCAACTTAACCCAAAGCAAATGACAGCAAGCATTACCTCAAGAGAGCTGTAATCTGTGACCCCTGTGATGACTCCTTCTGGACCAGATACTCTAACCTCCATCCACTCAAACATTTGGCTAACGATTCAATGGTACTTTCAGTGGGAAGAGTGTCAAAAACAAAATCAACCATCTGCCAAATGCTGGTAAATTTCAGCGACAAACACTTATGTCCTTGATGTTTTTAATGAAACCACTATAGGCAGATAAGTTACCTTAAAAAACATAGGGAGAACACTTGGATTATGGATGGCCTTTTCAAAATTGTAATGAACCTTTGGGTTTGTGTTATCTTGGATATGGGTTTTGCAGTGTTGCATCAAGCCTTCCGCATCAAGTACTGATAATACTTGATTATATGCAGGCTGGCAGAGTGTGTCACACACAGAAGCAACCACTGTTTTACAAAGGGAGAGGCAGAGGAAGCTGCAGCCAGTTCTTCAATTTTCTAAGGAGGATGACAAGCTTTGTGTGAAATGCCAACTGTTCTGTTTTCAATTTCAGTACAGCTGGGAAACTGCAAATTTAAAACATTTTTAAGATACATTTAATATTGCACTGTTTCAATGCCACATTTGACTGACCATTATGAATAGCACAATGAGTCATCAAGCCATTACTATAAGCCATGAAGTCTGCTTGGCCATGCTCTGGAGAATTCAAAACTGGTTATGATGCAAAAAAAAGTTGGGAGAGGAGACAATGAAGAAGTCATCTGAAGTGCTGACATATCAAAAACCCCAAAGGAGCACCCATAATTAGCTTGAAGACATGCTCTAAAAGCATTGTAATTAAATCAAATCAGAATACACACAGGGTTCTACAATCTTCAAAGGAATAAAGGGAGAGGCT